>NC_060271.1:28391941-28691941 GCF_021613505.1 Equus quagga | reverse complement strand
GACAGACAGGGGAGGCTGGAGTAAGGGGCCTGTTGCTGCCGTCCAGCCTGTGGGATTTCTAACCCACACCCTGGCAGCTGGCAGCTGTGCCTATGCAGGCCAAGGAGAGAAGTGGGCTTTGTCTCAAGGACCCTGCCAGACCCGCAGAGCAGTCTAGCCCCCTCCCCAAGGCCCATTACTGCTGACTGAGCCTTACTCAGTGCCAGCTCCTGCTCCCAGGCTAATGCCCACCCCAGGGCATGGCATCTGGCCTGGTGAGTCGGTAGCAGTACCCTTGTTAAACCACCTGCGTCAGGTTGTGGGGCCGGCTGCGTCAGCCAGCCAGAGGCTGTTGTCTCTTTCCCAGGTGTGAATACAGCCAGCTTGGCAGGCGGTCCCCAGATACCGCCACACCCAAGGACTGCAGGGCAGTGTGGAGCCTCCCGAATCAGACTTTCCAGCAACAGAGGGGATTGTGGCTACACCCTCCTTTCTCCTGTGCCAAGGCCCTCCTCAGAACCACTCTGTTCCCAGGCCACTGCTGAAACCAGCAGGGAGATCGTAGGTGCTGTCAGCCAGCAGGCTTACAAAACTTGAATCCAGAGCTGCCTAATGCAGGCCCTCTGGCTGCAACTGGAGAGATCAGATTGTCTAATTCAATCCTCTGGGCCCAGAGAGGGCAAAGGATTTATCCAAGTTCACAGAGCTAATAAGCATTTCAGTTTAATTAGAATCAGGCCTTCCAGAACTATGGGCAGGGGGGCCTCCTACAGGAGAGTGGGTCCCTCTAGCCCAGGTACAAGAAAGAACCGCATCTCTAGCTGTTCAGAGTGTTGCTGTAGGCGAAGTCTTGTGAGGGTAGAGAGGGAGAAAGACTGCAATTCTTGAACTGTGGAACAACTCAGCACTAGTGAGCAGCCCAAAGTCAACAACCAGCATCCTAAACACACACACACACACAGCAGCCCCCGCCCCCCGCACACACACACACACACACACACACACACACACAGCAGCAGCCCCCGACCCCCGCACACACACACACATATCCAACAGTTTGTGAAGCTGCCAGCTGCAGATTCCTGCCAGGTTATTGACTTTCTTCCCTGTGGAGGCCACCGTGCAGACCAGGTGAAGGGAGCTGTGCCTTTGGATTCTGGAACCAGAAAGTGTGTTGGAGAGCACTTCAACCCATCCCCATTGAACAGACGAGGACACTGGGCCCGGCAAGGGGAACTGACAACAGTCCAGGCCCTGAAGCCAGATGTCCTACCTCCCAGCCCAGATCTGAAGCCTCCGCTGCCCCTCCGCACCACAGCCGACAGCTCCCTGTTCTGTCACAGCTCCGAGCCTGGTCTAGGAGGATGTTGTACTATTAGCTGCATTGTAGAGTCAGCTCCTATTGACCTGCAACCTCCCTCACCTGGCTGGGAGCACCTGCAAGGCAGGGAGGCTGAGTCCAAGTGACGTCTATGCCCCTGGTGTCCTGAACGGGGCTTGTCACAGAGCAAGCACCAGTAAAGGTCCCTGGCCCTGTCAGGGACTTCCCCTCTGGGGCACCCCTTGTCCCTACAGAGGGGAACTGCCACACTAGGCTCCACCTCCTCCTCCTCCCATGCCTGAGACAGCAGTCCTGGAGGTACAGCAGTTGAGTCCCCAAGGTTGACCTGACTGCCCTGGAGAGAAAAGCATCAACTGGTTTCCTAATTACCCCATGACAACCAGCAGCCAGCAGCCGAGGAATGCCTCAGTGAGCACCACTGGGGCTGCGGGTGAGTCAGCCCTGGGGAATCTGCCCCCACTTCCTCCCATTCCTTGGGAGGGAGGGCGAGGTAATCCCCCAGCAAGCACCCCTCCCCCTCTGTGGAAGCTAAGGCAGCAGGAGGCAGGGGAACAGCCGGCTTCACCTAGCTTGTATGGCTACCTCCCCAGAAAGAAAGTCCATCTGCTGGCGGAAATATGTGGGAATTGTGGCTGGATTTTTCTGGTTTCTTCTATCAGAAGACTCCCCTAAGGCCTAGAAGTTGAGTCTGGGGAACTGGGGAAGGGGTGGGAAAACCTTGGGCTTGCAGCAGCTGGCTCCTGGGAAGACCCAAGATCCTCTGGGTTTGATTTTTACCTTTTTAGGTAATCTTAGGCAGCTCACTGCCCTCAGCGAGGCAGCTCTTGGGGCCTCAGCTTCCCCAGCTATAAAATGGGTACAATAATTACCAATAATCTCTAGTATTTCAGAGCATGACAGTGCCTGGGATATACAGGTGGAAGAGCAATTTTAGGGTTGCTGAGGGTCAGGTAAAGGGAAGTGGGAGTCTAAGGAAGAGGAGAGGGGTTGCCAGAATTCTCTTCTCCTGCTCCTCAGGCTTGGGGCCTGAGACGTGGGCCAGCCTTTGTTTCCAATCTTGGAGATGGGGAGAAACACCTAAACTGGACACCTGATGTTGCTTTTTGGCGTATGGGCATCAGGTCTGTCCTGGTGCTTAGTTAACCTCTGCCTGCCACAACCCTCAGGGGCTGAGAGTGGGGGAATCCTTGCTGGGATTTCTCGGCTTTTTCGCCCAGCCAGGCGGCTCTTGAGCCTAGGGCTGTGGGAACAAAAGACAGAGTCTGCCCCTAGAACCTCGAGAGAGGGAAGGGGTCCGGGGCGAGGCCCAGGGATGATGATTTGGGGCTGAAAAGAACTATTTTGGACTCTAGCATGAACACCAACCCACCCAGGGCTGCCTGGCATCTTTTCTCCTTACAGGTGGGGCTGTTCTCCCCCCTGCTACTGGATCCCTCCCCATTTTCCTCCCCTCTCCCAGCCAGGACCTGTGTGCACGGTCAAGGGGAATCAGGTCTCCCCAAGGGCGGGGACGGGAAAGTCAAGTCGGGAGAGATTATGAGGTGCAGGGAGAAGGGGTATGGTCTACCATCAATACTGTGCGACTTCGTTACAGTCCCTATCCCTCTCTGAGCCTCATTTCCCTAGCTGTCCAGCTGAACAGACTCCGGGCGCTTCTCAGCCACTAGAGCCTCAGAACAGAGGCCCCCGATCCCCGCCCAGCACCCTCTCACCTGCACGATCTGCCGGGGCTGGACGCTCAGCGTGGGGAAGTTGCCGCGCCCGTGAATGGGAATCGGCTCGCTCAGGAGCGCATCCAGCCGCTTCACCTGTGGCCAGCCCAGCCTATTCAGGTGCCGTCCGAGGGAGGCCGAGGAGGCCTCCGGGTCGGGGCCGCCGCCTGCCGGGGCGGCCGTGGCCACCGCCGAGGCCGCAGCTGTCCCCACCTGCGCAGCCGCCCGGTCCGCGTTCTCAGCTCCGCTCTCCGTCGGCATCGTTAGCCCGGCCCCTGGGCCCCGACGGCAGAAACCGTGGGGGTGGTGAAGGGGAGCAGTGCAGGGAGAGCGGCTGGGCCGGGGCCGGGGCCGGGGCCAAGGCGGGGGCGCAGGTACCGGACGGCAGCGACGGCGAGGCGAACCCAGGGAACACCTCCGGCGGCAACGACCAACCGACCCTAAAGCCTGTCGCCCCGGGCCCAGCCGACTCTTATAGGCCGCGGGCGACATGCCCATTGGTCCGGGCAGCTGTCACACAACGGGAACTCCCCGCCTCTCGACGCCCCTGCCATTGGCCAGCAGAGCTTTGCACGTGAGTTATTGGTCGCCAGGGAGATTCCGATTGGCTGGAAGGCACGCCCCTGCCCTGCCCTCCGTCTGAATTCCCTCCTTTGGTCCTTAAAGAACTTCTGCTCACAGTGATTGGCCTGGACGGAGGCAGGGCCTGGAATTAAGGGGACTGCGCCCTCCAGGGGCGAGCGAGAGGGAAGTGACCTGTGGAGTTTGTAGTGCAATCGAACTAAGAACTTCCAGAGTTTGATTTTTGGCTCTGGAAGGAATTTAAAAATCACCTGGCCTGGTCCTGATTATCTTCTATTTTCAGAAACTCAGAGAGATCGCGCCGCTTGTTCAGCTCCACAGAGCGTCCCCCCCCTACTCTGCGCAATCTTCCAGGGTCGAGAAAAGGTGACAAACTGTCTACCGAGGTAGACACTTTTAAATGCACTTTCTCGATTGGCCCTTGCTAACCGCAGCCTGGCTAACATTAATGTTCCAGTTTAGGGGAGGGGAAAACGGCTCAGAGAGGAGGGGTGACTCCCTCAAGGTCGTACAGCAAATGAGTCCAGGCCTTGGGGCTGAATCTGGGCTATTGAATCTGTAGGCGCATGCTCTTTCCATTACACCTGCACAGACCCAGGGCCTTTACCGGGCTGGAGGCTGGAGGCTGGAGGGAAGCTGGAACTGGGGGGTTGGTATTCCTGACCCAGTGTCTCGGGCCATTCTGCAGCCCCTTCTGGAAGCAGCTTCCCGGGTGACCGGCGAAAGTCTTACCTGAAAGCCTCTTCCCAGCTTTCTCAGGTCCTGTGTGCCCTTAGACAAGTCGCTAAAACTCTCTGAGCCAGTTTCCTCATCTGCCCCAGAGAAGGTCAATAAATATTTTTAAAAATTCGATTTGATTATTCATATTTGTCAAAACATGTTCTATTGAAAGAATGTGTTTACATGTTTTTCTCTCCTGCTTTACAGAGTCTAGAGGGATGAGGCTTATTGTTACTTTCAATCTTTTTTTCTGATTTTAAATATGTGCTTGTAGCAAAATTTTATAAATTGAGTCTGTGTGATTCATCACTGTGAATATTCTCTCGTAAATTAAATATCATTTTCCTAACGCTCCCATTCTGTAAGATAGCTGGGCAAGGAGTTATATGCCCAATGTATGGAAAGAGAAACCAAGACCTAGAAATGGTAAATTACATTCCTAGGTCACCAGCTTACCTCTGACAGACCTCGGACTAGAACCCAGGAGCCTGACTCCCAGACTAGAGCAGCTGCTTCCTCTTTCTGGAGGCCAGCCCAAGCAAGATCCTGCCCTTGTCCCCTCCTTCCATCTTGTCTGGGATCAGGGGCTTCCAGGGAGGGGACCTGCTGCTTACTCCACTGCTTGGCTGTGTGACTTTGGGCAAGTCCCTTGCACTGTCCTCAGTGCACTTGCTTGCTGTTTTGTTTTACCTTCTCTTTAAAGACAGGAAATAGATAAGAAACCTTCTTTGGCTGGGTTCAGAGTCTCCAAACCCTTGACCTACCACCTCCACATCCCAGCAGGGAAGGAAAAGAAAGGAAACTAACATTACCTGGATACCTACTATGTACCAGAACACTTTACATACGTGACCTCTAATTCCTAAAAATACACCTCAAGATGTGGGATCATTATCCTCAATTTACAATGAAGAAACCAAGGGTGGTCAAGTGACATGCCTAAGGTCATACAACCACTAATGGGCAGTGTGGGACTTGAATCCAGGTCTGCTGACTCCAGAGCTCTGTTTTTCAACTGCTCCTCTTGGAAGAGTTGGCACAGATCAGAGTTACCTGGTACCACCCATAAGATCCATCCATTCATTCATTCATCAACCAACACATCAACACTAAGCGCCTGCTGTGTACCAAGTGCTGGGCTAAACCCTGAGATATTACAGGTGAAGTCCCTGATCTTCTAGAACTCACATTCTACCATAGAAAGACAATAGTTGAGTAAACAAATAAATAAGACATTTCAGATAGTGCTAAGAAGAAAATAAAACAGGATAATGGGAGAGAGAACAACTCCATGTGCATTCGAGTGTGAAAAAGAGAGAACTACAGAGATCAATGTACATCATTAGATAGTGTGATCATGGAAGGCCTCCCTAAGGAGGTGATATTTCCATTGCATCTGCTGGATCCACTTCTGCCCTATCTCCCCGTGCTTTTCCCTGGACAGCCAGGGCAGCAAAGAAGGTGCCAGGCCACACATTTCTAGACCCCTGCAGGCCCGAGCTGGGAGGGCCTTTGACGATCATTTTGTTCACTCTCTTCCCACTTTAAGATGGGGAAACCGGGGTCCAGAAAGCAGGAGGGATTCACCCCAGGAAGACTGGCTCGGGCTGGAACTCCGCAGGGGCAGGCCTCGTGGGTGCGGCCTGGTGCTGTGCTCCACCCCTCCCCACTTGAATTAAGTTCTTTAAGGAAGGAAACTTAGACACCTCTTTTCCTCTCTCCTTCCTTCTGTCTGGGCCAGGAAGAGCAATCAGTGAATTCACGTGCTGTGAATCACCCTCTACTCCCAAAGATAATGGGTCCAATGTTTGCCCAATCATAGGACCTGAACGTCACTGTAATGGGGGTGGAGGTGACTTGGGGATGTACGAAGAGGAGAGAGAGCAGGGGTGTACCCAGCAGGATTTTTCATTTTCACCAACACCAACTTTTAATTGTCCCAGTGAATGGAGGGGAACAATGGCTGGGGTGCATCCTGAAGAGTCTGCCTGGCTGTCAAATGTTATATATAAACCTTTCCTGCCCTGTATAAGTTTCCCATCTTAATTTTGACTCCAGTTGATGTTAAAAAGGGAGCTTATCCTCTGTGATAACTGAGTTGCAGAGTCATGGGTAAGTCACTATCCCCATCTGGACTTGAGTTTCCTATTCTGTAAAATGGGAGTTAGGCCCTTCCGTTCATACCTTCTATGATTTGAGGTGGTGGGAAGGGAGAAGTGGCCCTGGGGTGAGTCTTGGTCCCTACATCAGCCCCTCCTCAGCCCTGGGACTCCAGATAAGAGCATTCTGGGATCAACCCACATCATTGAGCACCCTGTGCCGGGAACCACACTAGGCACTTTCCACACAGTTTCTATTCAATTTTCAGAACATAATCTTTTGGCACAGGAGTGATCTCTCACTTTGAAAGAGAGGAAACTGAGACTCAGAGAAGCTAAGTAATTCGTGCAGGGCCCTACAGTTGGAGAGAGGGGCTTCACACCCAGGTCTGGCTGAATCGGAGGCCCACGCCCTACCCAGGGCCCTGCCTCCAAAGATGATGTGGTTTGTTCAGTTACACGCAGCTGATCCTCCCCTATAGAGAATCACCCACTCCCTCCTAGCCCCTCACGGCCAAGGTAATTTCCTGGACCTTGTCATTACCAATAATTGTGCTCCTACCCTTCCTAATTTCAACATCAAGTATCCCATCCTCTTCATATCACTTTCTGTCTTTTCTGCTCACTCCCGCTAGAACCCTGACTCCAATGGTTCCCTGACCCACGCGGACCTTCAACCCACTGCTCCTCCCCGCTTTTCCCCCACTGTTCCTCACCTCTCTCCTGTCCTGACTTTCCTCCTTAACCAGCTTAGATTCCATGGACTATCATTATAATTACTTCCTTGCATATACCCTCAACCCCCTTGCTCCTCTCTCATTAAATTGCATTCACCTGGCAACACCACACCCTGGTTAATCCAACTCTGTGCTTGCACCCACACAGTTGACTGAAGCCAGAGAAAGACACAGCCCTGCTGACTGGTCTCACTTCAATGTCACACCCACCGTCCTCCAGGGGGCCCTTAGCGCTGTCTCCTACCATAGGACCCAGTCCTTACACTCTCCCACGGTCCTGTAGACAATTTCTCACCTTCTCCTCCTTCTTCAATCCCTGACAGCTCCTCCCCCAACCCCCTCTCAGCTGATGGCCTTGCTTCCTACTTCATTGAGAGAATAGAAGCAATCAAAGGAGAATTTCCGCAGACTCTCCAGACCTCCCCGGGGCTGTGCCTCATTTTGATCCTCCCTCCCGCTACCTTGGAGGAACCCTGCTTGCCCCTCTCTGCGGCTACCCCTCCACTTATACAACAGAGCCCCTGCCTCTGGCCTGCTCACGGACCTCACTCTGGTCATTTTCCCCTCTCTACTGGACCATTGCAATCAGCATTAAAACATAATTCCTTGAGCCAGCCCTGATGGCCTAGTGGTTAAAGTGCAGGGGACTCCATTTTGGCAGCCCAGGTTCGGTTCCTGGGTGCAGACCCACATCATTTGTCTGTCAGTAGCCATGCTGCGGCAGCTGCAGCTCACAGAGAAGAGCTAGGAAAATTCCCAACACAACTATGTATTGGGGTTTTGGGGCAGGCGGGAAGAAGGAAAAAGGAGGAAGATTGGCAACAGATGTTAGCTTAGGGTGACTCTTCCCCTGCATAAAACAAAACAAAACAAAACACCCCATAATTTCTTGCATCTCAGAAAAACCCACAACAAAACCAAAAACCCTCTCTTGACCTCACATCTCCCTCCCCTCTGCCCCATTTCTCTACACAGCAAAACTCTTTGAAAAGGTCTGCACTTGCTGCCTTCACTTGTCCTCTTCTCTCTTGAACACACTTCAGTCAGGATTTGTCCCCACCACTCGACCAAAACGGCTTTTGTCAGGGTCACCTGTGACTTTCGCATTGCTAAATCCAATCATCAGTTTTTCTGGTAATAGCCTCATTGAGATATAATTTACATAACATACACTTCTCCCATATAAAGTGTACAATTCGATGATGTTTCGTACACTCACAGAGTTGTTCAACCAGCAGCATAACCACTTTTAGAACATTTTCATCACCCCCAAAAGAAACCCTGTACCCTTCAGCAGTCACTCCGCATTTTACCCCAACCCCTCAGCTCACAGCCCTAGGCCACTGCTAATCTACTTTCTGTCTCTATATAGATTGGCCTATTCTGGACGTTTCATAAAAACAGAATCATACAATATGTGGTCTTTTGTGCCTGGCTTCTTTTACTTAGTATAATGTTTTCAAGGTTCATCTATATTGTAGCATGTATTAGTATTTCATTTTTCCTTTTCTTTCTTTTTTTTTTTTGCTAGGAAAGATTCACCCTGAGCTAACATCTGTTGCCAATCTTCCTTTTTTTTCCTCCCTAAAGCCCCAGTACATAGTTGTATATTCTAGTTGTAAGTCCTTCTAGCTCTTCTGTGTGAGCTGCCACCACAACATGGCTACTGACAGACGAGTGTTGAGATTCTGTGCCCGGGAACTGAACCCGGGCTGCCAAAGTGGAGCCTGCTGAACTTTAACCACTAGGCCATCAGGGCTGGCTCTCATTTTTTTCTTTATTGACAAATAATATTCCACAGATATATGGATATACCAGATTTTATTTGTCCATTCATAAGTTGATGGACATTTGGGTCGTTTCCACTTTTTTCACTATTATGAATGCTGCTATGAATACTCATGTACAAGTATTTTTTTTCTTTTTTGTCAGAGCAGTTTTAGATTCACAGCAAAACTGATATGACGGTTCAGAGATTTCCCATATGGCCTCTGCTCTCACTTATGCATAGTCTCCCCCATTATCAATAAAATCGCACCACACTGGCACATTTGTTACAATTGATGAACCTGCACTCACACATCACAGTCACCCAAAGTCCGTAGTTCACATTACAGTTTACTCTTGGTGTTGTGTGTCTACAAGTTTTTGTGTGGATCGATGTTTTCATTTCTCTTGCACATATACCTAGGAGTGGAATTACTGCTCATAAGGTAACTTTACATCTAACCATTTGAGGAACTGCCAGACTGTTTTCCAAAGCAGCTGCACCATTTTACATTCTCACCAGCAGTGTATAAGGGTTCCAATTTCTCCACATCTTCACCAACACTTGTTCTTATCTGTCTTTTTGATTATACCCATCTTAGTGGGTGTGAAGTGGTATCTCACTGTGGTTTTGCTTTGTTTTGTTTTTGTTTTTCGTTTGGTGAGGAAGATTAGCCCTGAGCTAACATTTGTGCCAATCTTCCTCTACTTAGTGTGTGGGATGCCGCTACAGTAAGTATGGCTTGATGAGCCAGTCCGTGCCTGGGATCCAAACCTGCGAACCCTAGGCCACTGAATTGGAGCATGTGAACTTAACCACTATGCCACCAGGCCGGCTCCTGTGGTTTTGATTTGGATGTCTCTGGTGGCTAATGATGTTGAACATCTCTTCACGTGCTTATTGGCCATCTGTATCTTGGTGAAATGTCTATTCAAATCCTTTGCCCATTTTTTTTTTTTTTGAGGAAGATTAGCCCTGAGCTAACTACTGCCAGTCCTCCTCTTTTTGCTGAGGAAGCCTGGCCCTGAGCTAACATCGTGCCCATCTTCCTCTACTTTATATGTGGGACGCCTACCACAGCATGGCGTGCCAAGCGGTGCCGTGTCCACACCTGGGATCTGAACCGGCGAACCCTGGGCCACTGAGAAGCGGAACGTGTGAACTTAACCGCTGCGCCACCGGGCCGGTCCCAACTTTGCCATTTTTAATTGCATTATTTTTTAAATTATTGTTGAGTTCTGAGAGTTCTTTATATATTCTAGACACAAGTCCCTTATCAGATATACGATCTGCAAAATTTTCTTCCATTCTAATTGTCAATTCTCAATCCCTCTATTTTACTAGACTGATAAATTGCCTGCGACACAGCTGATCATCCCCTCCTCTTGGAAATGCTTTCTTCTCTTGTCTTCTAAGACATCTTGATGTTCTCATTTTTCTCCTATTTCACTGACTGCTATTTTGGGGTTTCCTTCTCATCCCCTGAACCTCTAAGCAGTGAAATGCCCAGGACTCACTCCCTGGTCTCTTCTCTCTTCCATCTACACTCACTCCCTTGGTGATTTCATCAGGCTTTAAATTCCACCTGTGTGCTGGCAAATCTCAAATGTCGATTTTCCAGTCCAGAGCTCTCTCTCGAACTCCAGGCTCATTGATCTAATTTCACTCAACAGCTCTACTTGCATGCTTATAATCTTCTCAAACTTTGCATGTCCACAGCTGAATTCTTGAAGTGAATTGCTCCTCCCACAGCAAAAGGAAACTTCCAGTTCTTGGGCTGAAAGCTGATCATGTTTCACTCCTTTTTCTCTCACATCCCACATCCAATTTGTCAGCAAAGCAAGTCCTGTTGGCCCTACCTTCAGAATTCAGACAGAATCCGACCCCATCTCACCCACACTCCAGCTTACTGCCACCGCCATGGCCATCGCCCGTCTCTCCCGGATTATTGGACCCTCCCCACTGGCCCTCCTGCTATCGCATTTGTCTCCTACAGTCTGTTTTCAATTCAGCAGCCAGAGTGATCCTTCTAAGACACAAGTCAGGTCATGTCATTTTAATGCCTCCACTGCACTTGGAGTAAAAGCCAATCCTTCGAGTCCCCACAAGGCTCCACCCAATCCCCACCTCCATCTCCTCCCGCTCTCCTCTCGCGCACTTGTTGCAGGCACACCGGCCTCCTTCATGTTCCTCTCCCACCTCAGGGCCTTTGCTGTTCTTCTTTCATCTGCCCACACAGTCTTCCCCTCGACAGCCACAGGGCTTCTCCTCCAGTTCCTCCAGCTCTTTTTCTGTAGGTCCTTTTCTCAGTGAGACCCCCTAACTATCAATTAGAATGGCTACCTCCCTCCCCACCCCGGCTCTCCTCTTCTCTGCTTTGTTGTTTCCATAGCACCCAACACCGTCTACACGTCATGTGTTCATTGCCTGGTTTCCTGTTGGAACGGAAGCTCCAGGAGGGCAGGGATTTTGTCTGTTTTGTTTTCTGTGTGCCTTGGCTTCTGGAACTGTGTTGACAATTACTCAGTGCTCAATAACTATTCATGGGATGAGCGAAGGGATACTTGGGGAACGGAGGAAGGAGCACTGTTCTAGAAGCAGAACTTGCAGGGAGTGGCGCAATGTGGCCACAGCCAGATCCCTGAGGTGGGACTTTGAACTGAGTCCTCCCCAAGGTCATTAAAAGTTGCTTCCTGTTTTCCAGCTAAGGAAGCCCCGTGGAGTGGGAGCCAAAAGCTTGAGTTCCTGTTCCATCTCGGCCTCTTATTGGCTGTGTGCCCTGGGTGCAAATCACTCCTCTTCGCGAGCCTTGGTTCCTCATCTGTTCAGTGGGGTGTCATCATCTTCTTGCAGGGCTGGCATAAAAGAGCCAGTGTGTGAGCGGCGCCCCCCCATGTAATCAGCACCCAGTGCACACTTGCTCCCCCCAGAAACAGTGCTAATTCAGAGCAAGTTTCAGACAGATGTGTTTTGGGGGGGAGGTGGGGAGGAAGGAGGAAGAGAGAGTGAGACCATAGAGGAAGACGAGGCCCTGGGAGAGAAGCAGGAGGGCTGAGGGCTGGACCCTGAAGGACCAGGAGAAGCGCCAGAGGCAGAGGGGTGAGCAGGAGACCCTCCGCGACCTCACTTCCCTCGCAAAGCCCATCCCTGTCCCTGAGCTCTTTGGAGCCTGGCCAACCCCATGTGGAGGCAGGTGGAGATTGATGATTAAGCTCATTTCATGGGTGAGGAAACTGAGGTGAAGAAGGCGGCGATAGGTGTCTGTCTCTTCTTCCCCTGCCAGACTGGAAGCTCCTAGGGTTTAAAGTCTGCTCATTCAGACCCACCATTTCTGTCTCCTCAGGGCCAATGTCGCTGACTGAAAACAGGAGTGGGTGCTCATCGGTGGGCTCCCAGCCTCAGCACGCCCCACCCCTGCTTTTATAACAAATGTCTTGCAATACCGTCTTCCCTGTAATGGAATGCAAGTCGTAGGTAATATATCCTATCTATGCGCTCCTGATTTTGAAAAAGAAAATCAAGAGAATGCCCTAACTGAAACATAAAGAAGAAATAAAAGGAAAGTAGGAAAGTAATCTCTCTTTTCTTTCAGTCTGTAAATACGCAGGCAGATTCTCGTAGAACAGGGCTTCTCAACGGGAACGAGCATAGGAGTCACCTGAGATTTTGTTAAAATGCAGATTCTGAATCGGCGGGTCTGGGGAAGGACCGAGGGGCTGCATCTCTAACCGGCCCAGGTGTTGCCTAGCTGCTGCTCCGCAGGCGGAGGAGGGACGCATTCCGTTCCCTCGGCCCACGCACCGGCCCGCCCTGCAGGACTCTCCACCCAGAGCCGCCCCCTCCCCAGGTCCGAGCAAGGGGAAGCCCCGCTCGGGCCCCACCCTGAGCGCTGCCCACGAAAGCGCCCGCCCTGCTGCCCAGCCTCATTCCTAGCACCCATGTGGCTGGGCTCCCGCTGCCGAGACAGCACTTCCCACGGGAGGAGCCCGCCGAGGGGAATGGGCCGCGGGGGATGGAGAGTCCCCTCCCCGCCCCGGGAATTGACGTCCGAGGGGGCGGAGCCTCTGTGCCCCGGTCCTGCCAGCCCCACCCTCTTCCCTGTCGCAGCTTGTGTCAGCGCGCAGATCGCTTGCCCCGCCCGCCCTTGCATCCCCTTCTCCCATTCCTCTCTCATTCTCTTTGCCCTCAGTCTGGGCTAGGCCCCTATAGAGGGCAGTCCAGATCAATCCAGCTGTTCCCTGTCGTGAAGAAACTCTCAGTCTAGGGTCCAGCAGACAAGCAAACAGACAGCTTTTATCTTTAAGCCGGTTTTCTGTCAAGGGAGGGGTGTGGGAAGGAACTCACTCCAGCCTTTTGGGTGCTAGTCAGGGAAGGCTTCCTGGAGGAGGCAGGAGCCCAGCAGGGCATGAAAGCTTTGGAGGGATGCCCTTGACAGCCCCTCTCTCCCAGAGTCCTGGGCCCAGCCAGGGCCTGCTAACTTGGGGCACCAGCTGGGGCATTGCTGCCATGAAGATTCCAGGGGACCCCGTTTTAGAGGCCAGGATAGAGGAAGGAGTCTTGTAGGAAAGAGAGGCCTGGATTTGGAGCCCAGCTTTGCCACTAACCTGTTGTGTGCCTCCCAGGGCAAGCCCTTTTCCTGTCTGGACCGCCACAAAGGGATGGCATCTGAGGATCCCTTAGGCCATTCCAGCTCAAAAGCCCGAGATTCCATGGTGGTCAATGAGGAAGATTTGTCCAACTCTGAGGTGGGGAGGCTCTGAGGAGGCCTCCCACCTGACAGGTAGGCCAGACCAGACTCTCTGGTCTCTGCTGGAAGGTAAATTCATAACAATGGCAGTAACAACTGCCCCTCCCTCCTATGAGGCCTGAACTCTACAGTTTACAAAGCACTCTTCTTGCCACCATCTCATTTGATCCTCACAAATTTGGCGTTATTGCCATTTGACAGATGAGAAAACTGAGGCCCAGAGAGGTGAGTCACCAGTACAAGGTCCCAGAACTAAGAGGACATCCCAGGACTGGAACCTGGTATCCCATACATGTTTTAGGAAAAGATTCCTGGGTCTCCTGGGTCTGAATTATCCAGAAAGTACAACCCGTCCAACCCTTGAACATGGGACCCTCAATTTCCATCGAGATCCTTAACTTTGGATATTAGAGCTAGAAGGTAAAATCTCTCACAACTGGGGAAACTGAGGCCCAGAGAGGGGAAGGGTCTTTCCCCAGCCCATAAGGTCCTGGCCTCCACCCCCTAGGCTCTCTGTTGAAGTTCTTGGGGCTTTCGCAGTTCCCTCTCCCCTTGGGGGCCTAGAGGCCTGTGTTTGGGGGACAGTGTGGAGGGAAGGTTTAGGGCAAGCATCCTTCAAATCAAAGAGGGAGCCCAGCAGGGGCGAGGAAGGGCCAGGGGCTTAGAAAGCATACTTTGTTTTAGGCCTTATTTCCTAAGATGAGGATGTGTCACTAAAGGAAGGAAGAGACTGGGTGGGGGGGGGCACTTAATTTGGTTTCATTTTTCTCTGATTTCTTCCCAGGTGGGAGCTTAAGCCCCAAATGCGGAGGTGAATGGTGCTGAGCCAACCCCACTCCAGGCCTGCTCCCCTTTTGGCTCAAGAGCCAGGCTTGTCATGACTCTGGGGCTGAGCCGGGGCCTGTGTCAGTGTACACCGAGATTGTGTTTTCTGTGGCCCCATCAGTGCCCAACCCAGAACCAAGGTGGGGCTCTGTCTGGGCCTGGGTGGAGATCCTTGTCACTGGGCTCAGGCCTCGTTTATAGCCAAGGTCAGGGCTCATCCTTGGGACCAGGAACAGGGAAAAGCAGCCCTTTGTCCCTCCCAGGACAGACTCAGCCTAGGATTCCAACTCCAGGAGGGTGAGTCAGGCAGCCTGGCTGTGGGCCCACAGGCCTTGGGCTCCTGGGCTGGAACAGAGGTTCTGGTGAAGGTGATGTCCCTGAGCTGATGCCCAGGGTCTCTCGTCCACCACTGGGTGTGTCTTGAGGGAAGATGACCTCCCAACTCCACTTATATCCCCCAACCAGACAACCTGCCCACCAGGACTCTAAGGACACAGTCAGCCGTCTCCTTCCATTGGCCCTGCTCCAGGCTCTGGAGCTTACAAAGGCAAGTGGTGGGAGTCAGGTTCTCTAACTGTCCTCAGGGCTCTGTCCAGAGATATGCTTGTGAACTGGCTAGCTGGGAAAAATAACCAAAAGCCCTCTGCTGTAGTTGATTTCAAGCTACCCATGTGATGTCACTGGTGTGAAGTTGAGAAGAGATTCACGGAATCAGCTCTCACAAGGAAGTAGGCGCCAGCTCCAGCACACCACCGGCTCTGTCCCAGGACAGTCCCATTGCCTTCCACTGGGCCCATGTAGGGGCTGGGGTCCTGCTAGCTCAAGAGGTCAGGGTGCCCTCGAGGATTTCCTATCCTGTCCTTGTGCCTGTGTATTGGTGAAGGTGATGGTGATTATGACTGTGGCCGTAGTTGACATTGTGATTGTGATGGCTGAGGCTTCAGCTGCTACCATTGGCCTCTTCTCAGTGACAGGGGAGGGGCCAGTCAAGGAAGTACCTCTGTCCCCCTAGGGAAACTGCCTGGAGGTGCCCAGGAGCATGAGAGTTGATTAGGGCCTGGCTTCCTCAGGGCTGTGTCCTGGCTCTATCCAGGACACTGAAAACCTGATGTGGCCTAACAGACACATGTCCTGCCACTCTCCCCCTGTGCAGTGATGACCTAGCCTCACACCTCATTGAGGAAGCCCTCACCTTACCACCGCTGTGCACCTATCTGTGCTGTGCCCATCTTCCTCTTCCTGATTCATACCTGAGGACGAGTCCCTTCTCCTCTCAAAGCACAGCCCTCAGTGATTTTATTCCATTGCCTGGAATAAAATGCCAGTTCTTTACTCGGCTGACTTTAACCTCATCTCCTCCTCCCACCCCCAGCTCCTTATGCTCCAGCCTCACTGGCCATGTTTTTGTCCCATAAGCACAACAAGCTTGTTCCAGTCTCAGGATCTTGGAGCCCACAAACGCCCCAGATCTCTGCACACCTTGGTGCTCATCCTCCCAGCTTCAGCTCAAAGAGTCCTTCCCTGACCTTCCCCTCTTACTGGGCTCCCCAGTTCCTCTCCATCTCATCCTCCTGGTGTTTCCTGCCCCACAGTTACCTTGTCTACCCACATGTTACTGGTTTGAACATCTTTCCACTAGATTGTAAGCTCCGTGGGGCAGGGACCTCATTCTCTGCTCTATCTGGTACCTAGTTGGAGCCAAATAAATGGATATGGAAAAATGAATAGATGCCTGTGCTTCTTTCCTCTTTGTTCTCCCTGGGCCATTGATAACATCTTGTTTGAATGTCCAGGCTTGGCTTCTGCTCTACATCAGGCCATAAAGGGAAGGGGCAGTGTCCCATCTACTTTTGGCCAAAGGGTGAAAAATGGACCAGTGTCCTCCAGGGGCCCTGTGGTGGTGGCAGCAGAAGTAGGTGAGTGATTGCAAGGGGCTTTGGGTCTGGCTGGTGTTGAAAGTTCCAGCCGCCTGCCAACTTTAATAAAGAAGGCAGCATCTCCTCTCAGCTTCTTTATTCCATTGTCACCACCAGGCTTCCTTACTGAGTGGGCTTTTGTTTTTTGGGACCCTTGCATCCAAACTCCCTTTCTCTTTAGGGGGAAGCCCCCACTGTGAGTCTTGATGGACATCATGGCCCCATCACCTCCTACTGAAGATGAAAGGGACCATAGACCCCTCCTTCCACTCCTGGCACACAGGACAGGGGCACACAACCTGGGCTTGGCCAAGAGGATGCTTCAGCCCAGGACTTTGAATCCTGAGTGAGTGAGGCAAAGATAGAAGGGTTTAGAATTCACTCAGAAAGGTGCCCCTTGGTAGCTTTGGTCAACGTGGTGCCTGATGGTGAAAGTTGTGTTCGGGTGTCTTGCGGTGGAGCTTGGTCTGTCCAGTGCTTTCGCTTCCTTGGTTCCTACCCTTTATCTGAGCTTGGATCTCCAAGCTTTATGTCCATTCTGGGAGCTCCCCATATCTTCCTTCTCTTCATAAGTCAGCCAGAATCAGATTCTATTGCTTGCACCTCAGAAATCTTGTTACCATCTACCTCCATCACCAGACATTGTCATTATCACCATTTCCATCAATCCCAAGCTCAAACGCCCATCAAACCAGCCCCATAGTCCTCACCAGACACCATCACCATCCCTGTCACCATATTTGTTACCTCAAGCACCAACTGCTTTAACCATCTTCAGGCTATCGAACTGTATTGTCAGAGTTCAGTGCAGGAAATGGAAGCCCCCTTGGTGTTTTTAGCAGGAAGGTATTTAATATAGGACAATCATTAGAGAGGCTGAATGAGGTAAGCCTCCAGGAATGACTCCCAGAACTAATATACAGAACTGAGTCACCAAGAGAGCCTCTACCTCTGGAGCTGTGAATTCAAGAACACAACCCCAGAGCTTCAATCCAGGGATCAGGAAGCTGCATTTAAGAAGCCCCTACCACCACTTTCACCACTGCCACTGCCTCTGGGCAAGCGAGAAGCCGGAGACCTAGTTCTGGAATAGTGGCGACCCAATACTAGAATGATGCTGCCGCAAAACCTTGTGTTCCCACGACCTTGCTGGCTGGCAGAAACAGCCAAAAGGGGGCTAGAAATAATAATAGTGAACAGTAATAATAGCAGCAACAACCAATACTTCTATAATGCTTTTTATGTGCTAGGCACTGTTCTATGCTTATCCCTATTTCATAAATGAGAAAATGAAGCTGAGAAAGGATTGTGCCTCACTTTTCCTTCCTCAGCTTGCTCAAGTGGGTCTGAACTGGTGGAGCCTTTTCCACATGTGAATGCTGCCAGGGAGGGAAATGTAGTTGTTAGCTTTCCAACTTCTCCATCTAGGAAGGTAGATGGAGGCTGAGAGCGCCCAGCTGCAGGGTCTACCCCATAAATCATCACTACCACTGTTGCCTCTCCATCAGCACTATGATCTGCCACCATCGTTAACCATCAGCTTAACCACCATCAAGTCAATTACCAGCCTCGTCACCTCTTCCACCAACATCAAGATCTGACAGAGCCATCACCTTTTCCGTCACTTGACAACGTCACCATCAATGTCATTACCACCACTGCCATGATTATCCCCATTACCTCCATCCCCAGCGGCAGGGCGGTGTCCAGCGGCCAGTGAGGTCACTTCTTCGCCTTGGCACTCCCAGAGGTAATTGCTTAATGAGATGGTTGTGGCGCTGAGCTATTAGTTACCCTGCACAACTAGGAAATCTTCCCAGGCTCTGACGAGGTCTGACGAGGTGGGTGTGAGGGTCCAAGACAGACCTCTGGGAGGCCATTTTGTCCATCCCCCTGCCTCTGTGGTGGAGAAAAGCAAGACAGTATAGTGGTTAAGAGTACTGGTAGTCGGCTTAGGTCAGTTTAGGTGAGGGACTTCACCTTTCTGGGTCTCAGTTTCCTCCTCTGTAAAATGGGAACTATGAGAGCTCTCTTATCGAAGACTCTGGGGATTAGAGGTAATATAAATAAAGAACCTGGCACAGTGCCCACTGCCCAGGAGGCTGTCGAATGGAAGTCACTAATATCTTTTATTTCTTTTATCAAACACTTGGTGGACAGATTTTTGGGACGCCTCTCCCTGGTCTAACAGGCACATCTAGCAAGCAAGCTGCACGGGCTTGAAGTCAGAACAATGACATCTGTGCTGTACTGTGGAGCAGCCGTGCAGGCCACATTCAGCCTGTGGAAGTGACCTTGCAGCCCCACACCTCGTGACTGAAGACGCCAGCTGGACAGATCCACCGCAGAAAAGGAAAGGGGGACCTCGCTCGCACATTCCCAGCTGCATTTCTTAGCGATTGAGGGAATAATTAACGACCTTGGTCCATGCCTCCCTCCACATGTAGATAACGTCAGCATCTCTGAACTTGTTTGATGTACAATCAAAATATTCTTGTTTATGTTACCTTCAATGTATAATCTAGAGGAAAACCCCAGATGTACTCTATCCCTTTTTTAGAAGATCTAGTTGTAAGGTTTTTTTCTTTTCCTCTTCACTCCACGTGCACTGTTTGTGGAAGAGACCTAAGCTGCACCTAGACTCACTCCCTCGGAGCGCGTCCATCGGAGCACTCTGCTGAACTGTTACCCGGGGTTCGAGCTCCTCGCGCTGATTATTGAACAAACTCCTTCACTAACGTCACCCAGACTCTATTTCAGTTGACAACTTAGATGGAGCTCACTTGGTGCCAGGCACTCTTCTGAGCACTTTACATGTTTCAATTCATTAACTGAAACCTCCTTAGAGCCCTAAGAGATAGATACTACTATTGCTCCCATTCGAGATGAGGAAACTGAGGCACAGAGAGGTTAAGTAGCTTACCCACAGCTACACAGCCAGTTAGTGATGGAGCTGGCATGTTAACACAGGGAGTCCAGCTCAAGTCTCAGTACTTGACCTTGATGCTCTTTGGCAGCAATGTTCCCCCCTGTTCTACAAAGCTCCCCTTCCTGCCCTTCCAGGTTGGAAAAGACTCTGCTCTTTTTGTCCAGCAATGGGAAAGGGGCCTGTGGAAGTCACTGTGTCTGGTCTCTGGTCTTGGGACAGAAATGCCCCCATTCACCTTGTCCAGGGCCTCCCATCCCCCACAGCCAGGAAGTCTTTCCTGTTGTCTGACTTGAATCTGGGCCAAGGCAGCAGTTCCCAGGGAGGAGACTCCACGGCTGGGATACCTTGTGAGGGGGACCTCGGGAGATGTGGTGGAGGAGGAAGGGATCTTGACCCTGGGCTCTGAGAGAGTGGAAGCGCAGGGGTTCTGGGCACTTCAGTTGGGGCAGAGCTCTGGGGCCGGCCTCCCTATTAGCTGCTCTCCCCAGGATCTTGTTTTCCCCACCCGTCCCTCCACGACTGCACCAGGGGCCTCTCACGCCCTCACCGAGCCTCCAGGCCCCTCACCAAGCCCCCCTCCCAGCCTTCTGCGTGCCTCACCCAGACCCGGCCACGTTCTCTTTGTCCCCTTTCTCGATCCCCATCTCCTTTGCCCTCTCAGTGTCTGACATCATTGCCGGCTCCCTGGATACTGCGACTCCGTTCCCTTCCGTCCAGGCTCCCCTCCCCCTCTGCAGCCCTCTTGGGCTCTTCTCCCTCTTACTCCATCATGGGGGTGCTCCTCGTGGAGCTGGCACCAGACCCTAGGGCCTGGGTGTCTCAGTCACACTACAACCTTGGCATGTCCCCAATCCACCACATCTTCTCTCCCCAATTTGACCTCTGTCTTAGCCAGGGGCCCAAACCAGAAAGAAAGCTGGGAGTCTCCCTAGATTTGCCCCTTTCTCCTCCCCCTACACTCTATCCTGGCCATCGAACAATTAGTGAGCGCTTACTGCATACCAGGCTGAGGAGCGCTCAGAGTCGAGGCTGACCAAGGTGGGTTCCTGGACTTATGAAAACAGCTCTGAAGTTCCCACAAATATGGAGGATGGAGAAGAGCTTTGTAATAAGTCTAGATTTTCCACAGTTAAGAGGGGTGAGGAGCGCCTCTTTGGAGGTTGTATGAAGGGGCTGCTCATGCACCACCCAGACCCCCTTCAGGACTGAGGAGCTCATTCCTGCAGTAGCTACCTACAAGATTATGTCCCTCCCACGGGGTAGCCCATATTCAGTGACAAGTCACCAGAGAGTTGGCCTCAGTTTGGGTCAATTCCAAAGGGCTGTCCCAGTTCCCAAGCTCCCCGAGGGATAGGCTGAGGCCTCTGCTGCAGCTGCACCTCAGGCCACTTGGGTTTCCTCACTCCCTTCCAGGGGTCAGGCCTGAGAGCAGCTCCAACAAGCCTCCTGCACAAAAATATCGAAAATCTCATCTCAGCGTCTGTCTGCTTCAGGGAACCCAAGCCCAGACTGGACACTACCGCCCCCTAGACACCCACCCAGCCATGCTCAGACTCCTGCTTGGCACCCACGGGGGATTCCTGAGGGTCAGACTTCTCCTTCTACAGCCGTCCTGAGGCCAAGCATCATTTCACACCTGTATGTTTGTTGAATGACTGAATGAAAGAAACGTAGCACTTGCTAGGGCTCCAGCCCTCATCTGCTGGCTCCATGCCCAGCGCCTTTTCTCTCCTGCCAGGTTTTTGGTGAGGATGAAAGGAGATAGGGGTTATGCAGGGGTTTTGCAAGTGGCAAAATAGAGTTCAGAGGCTGGTGGTTCTGGGGTCAGTACCAAACAATAGCTCAACAGACTGAACTCAGAACCAGCACAGCCTCCAGCCTGCTCTGCCCACAAGGTGGGCATGCTGCCAAGCCAGCCTGGCATAGCCTCCCCTAGGGAGCAACCCTCCCCCACTCACAGCCCGGCCCCCTGGAGCCCAAGCTTGGAACAGCTCTGTCCAGAGGGTAGGCCCAGGCTGGTGCCCACAGGGAAGGAATGGTATACCCTGCCCTTCAGACCCTGGGGGGTGAGCCAGCCCCCACCCTTCAGGAGATGCAAAGCAGCTGTGTCAAGGGAACATAGGAGTCCACACAGGCCCACTCCCTTCCCTGGCAGCCCCACAGGCCTCACTCCAGGGGGGGACCCTTTGGCAGAGCTCTCCTTCTCCCAGGCCAGCTTGGGTGGAGAAGGAATCAGCTGGACATGCTGGCCTCCTGGTTCCTGCACCCCACCTCATCGGTGCCCTTGGCCCCATGCCTATGCTGTCCTGAGACTCAGGGTCTCCATCCAAGGCAATGGGGTGAGAGTTTTCCTTGGCCGCTGCTGTGCGGGTCTGTTGAGATTAAATTAGGGCCCCTTGTGATTCTCTCTCCTAGTCCCCCTGTATTTTTCTCTTCTAGCCCATAATCCAGTTTCTAACTATATATTTATTTGTGCGGCAACGACGTGATGTCTGAAGCTCTCTGGGTGCAGGGACGGTGCCTGCCTCATTCCAGGAGATTCCCAGGACCCAGCACTGTGCTGGTTTACACACGAGGCACTCAGGAAATGTTGAAGAGCGAATGAATGAATGAATGAAAGCACTTCAGAAACTATAAAGCAGGAGTGACGGGAAAGGTTGGACTGTAGTCATTGTAGAATACCCACTGTCTACACAGGCAGAGGAAGCAACACAGCCGGAGTCGAGCCAGCACTTGGCTGTGGCTGGGTGGGGTGTCTTCTGAACAGCCTCCTCCTCACCCCGCTCCACCTCTCACCCAGGACTCGGTAAGACCAAAAATAACAATAATAACAACAGCCGTTTCATCGATGTGACCTCATTTAATCTGCACAAGAAAATCACGAGGTGAGTACTATCATTATTGCCACAATGATTTGGATGTAAATATAAAGATTTGGAAGCAGAGGCTCAGAGAGTTTAAGGAATTTATCCAAAGTAAGTAAGTGGTGGGGCTGGGATTCAAACCCAGGTCTGTCTGAGGTCATGGTCCACCAGAGTCAGCAAAGACAGTCTCCCGCCCCTCTCCTCACCTTTGAACTTCTAAATCTTCCCCATCCCCATTTTGCCTTCTCTAGTCTCCCTGTTCCATCCTCAGCCGCTTTGAGCAGGCACCACTCAGAGCCTCAGTTTACCTGTCTGTAAAATGGACACATTAACCCCTGCCCATTTTGTAGTGAAGGTCCATGAGGACAAGGACGCTGTCTATAAACTGTTAAGGGCTGGGCAAGGTGAGGTGGAGGGAGTGGAAGACACTGCAGGGATCTGCCCGAGGCCACCCCGAGTGGCAGGTGAACAGGTCTCTGCCTCCCAGCCCGGGGTTCTGGCTGGGCACTGTGGGTGAGTGGGTGAGTCAGTGTGGTGTATGTGAGGGTGTGGATGAGTGTGAGTGTAGACCTGCCTCCAGGGAACTCTTGGAAGAAAAGGCCCTTCTGCTTCCAATTTTAAGGCTTCCAGTTTATTAAATAAAAGTGTGAAAAGGGCTGCATAATATATGGTATATTTCAAATGTTTACATTTAACAAATGAGCGCTTTTAACACATACAAATACAATGCAATATAATTGTGCTATTCACAAGATAATTACAGGATTTATAGAAAATATTAATTCATAGAGCACTGCAGGAGGTGTGGTTGGGTAATGAGACACAAGTTTAGAGTTGCCTAATGAGCGGCTCTGGGCCTCACTCCTATTGTGTACCTTTGTCACTATGTATTATATCCACTTTGGGGCATCCTGGTGACCTGGAAGGCCTTACTCCATCTGGCCCCCTGCCTCAGCCCCCTCTCTGCCTTCTTCACTGCTCCTTGAACCATGACAAGCACAATCTTGCCCCAGGGCATTTGCACTTGCTGTCCCCTCTGCCTGGGACCCTCTTCCCTCAGATGTCTTCATGGCTTATTCCCACCATATCTTCTGATCTCTATTCAAAGGTCCCTTCCCAGAAGGCCTTCCTGCACCATCCTATTTCAAATTGCAAACCATTTCCACATTCCTTGTTCCCCTTCCCATCTTAATTTTTCTCCCTAGGAGAACTTTTCAACATCTCACACACACACACACACACACACACACACTCACACAGACTATATTGGTTTATTGTCTGTTGCAACCCCACGGCTTCTAACAGCTGGAACATAGTGGATGCTTAATAAACATTTGCTGGAGGAAAGAATGAATTTCTGGTTACACTAAACGTCTCTATCCAGCGCCCTCCGTGTGACGGGGCTCACCCAGTTCTTTGACTTGGTGCCGTGCCTTGCAGGATGAAGCTCCGCTGTCTCATGGGGGTTGGATGCTTGGAGCCCAAGGGGTCTCCTGGTGCTACCATCTCAGAGGCGCTGATTTAAACCAACTGGGCACGGTGGTCCCTCCATGGCGTAGTGGTTAAGTTCACGCTTTCTGCTTTGGCGGTCCAGGGTTCACAGATTCCAATCCCTGGTTCGGACCGTTGCACTACTCATCAAGCCATGCTGTGGCAGCGTCCCATATACAAAGTAGAGGAAGACTGGCACAGATGTTAGCTTAGGGTCAATCTTCCTCACAAAAAGAAAAAAAAATTATAAATAAATCAATAAATAAACCAATCCAGCACAGTGGTCCCTCCAGCTCTGTCTCAGGCCATCATTCTCAGGCCACTTCTGGAGCCCCGCTACTGGGCCCTGGTGGCCATCCCCCTAAAGTGTGTCTGGGTGGAGAAGTAAACAATTAGGGAGACCTGAAGGTCTCATAAAGGCCACAGTAGTGTGCCAGGCCCTGCGTCTCATTTCATCCTCATCTTTCCCCCATTTTGTGGATGAGGTATCTGAGGGACAATCAAGGGAAGGATTTGTTTTTAATGACTCACTTGAATTCCCTGCAGACCTCTTTTCCTCCCTCTAGGTTCCTCCTCGAGGCTTAGAATTCGCAGTGCGCACCATGCAGGTTCCCCTCGCCAGGCACTTGCTCAAGCCGTGACCTCTATCTGGAGCACCTTTCCCCTTCCTTCCTTTATAGGTCTCGCGGCGTGTTGTCCTTCCCCAGGAAGCCTGCCCTGAGGCCCTGGGCCAGGTTGGGTACCTCTCTGGGCTCCTGAAGCTCCTGTGCCTCCCTCTGGCAAAGCACTGAGGGAAGGGGCGGTGTGGGGGGGGTGGGCAGGATCCATGTCTAGCTTTTACAGTCTGCCTTCCTCATTAAGCTGTCAGCGCCTTGAGGACACGGACGTTTTTGGCTTTTAAAAAATCTTATATTCATTCACTGATGTATTAGTTCGTTCACAAATGTTTATTGAGCACCTATTCTGTGTTCTGAGATCAATTTTGGACTCTGGAGATGCAAGAGTGAAGAAAACAGACTAGGTCTCTGCTCTCAGGAAGCCCACAGTCTTGGTGGGAGATAAATGCTTAACAAGTAAGTCAGGCCATACAAACGGTGATCAGTGCTGGGGAGGGGATTAGCGGGGACTGAGACAGAGGACTGCAGGAGATCCCAGTGCCCAGTGTAAGGTCTGGCACAGAATCGGCGCCAAAAACATATTTGAATTTGAGCTGGAAGGCCCCAAGGCCAAATGGCTGTTAAGGGGCAAGACGAACTGCCTCACCGACCCTCTCCTGTACAGAGATAAGCTCTTCTGGTCCACTCCCTTGCCGTGTGACCTTGGAAAAACAACTTCACTTCTCCATGCCTCAGTTTCGTCATTTGTAAAATGGTATCACCTGCCTTTTAAGGCTGTTGCAAAATTAAATGTGCTAAAGCCCTGAAAACAGCTGAGCACAGAGCCTGGCCTACATTCAGTATTCAATGAATGGAAGGGGGAAGATGAGGACGAAGAGGACGGAGGCCAGGAAATTTGGGCGACTGTTGGCCTGGTTCCCTCCGCCCTTGGAATCTGGGTTCCACTCAGCCTGGGTAAGCAATTTCAGAAATGGCCACAAGGTGGCGCCCGAATCCCAGTTATTCGGGAGTCAGCAACTCGGCAGATGAAGCTGTTTAGGGAGGCAGGGGCCAGACAAGCAGCTGGGCTCCTGGTGGCTTGGGATGGGTTGGGGCTGGGGCCCGAATCTGCAGCTATTTGAAATCCAGCCTCTTCCAACCTCTGTCTCCCTTCGGTTTTTCTCATGGGGTTTCCCTGTCAGTCTTCAGGCACCTAGCACCCCCCTGCCCCCCCCCCCCCCCGCACTGGAGCTCAAGGCTTCTGCTAAGTAGGCCCCGCTCCTCGCCCTCCCAATGATGGGCACCCCGGCCCCTCAAGCCATCTCCCCTTCCTCTTCTCATTCATGAGCCAGGCAGGGGGAAGTAACTGAACACTTCCCGTGGGCCTTGCAGGATGGGGAGCCAGTCTCCTGGGGGTGGGGTAGGAGACGGGACTAGAAACTAAAAGAGGGAAATAGAAAACATGCAGGAGTTCCTTAAGACTTCCTTCCCATCTGTATGTTCAGTATATAGGGAATACTATCCTCATTTCCCAGATGCAGAAACTGAGGCTCAGAGTGTTGGGCCAGTGCATGAATGGCCCTTTCTGTATATCGGGCTCCCTCACCAACAATGAGGTGTGGTCCCAACTAAGTACATTTGTAAATTCATTCAACAGCATCTACCGAGCTCTGTAGATCCAGCGAGAATCAGACCTGGCCCCTGCCCTCGGAAGCTGGCAGTCTAGAGGGAGAGGCTAGCGAGGAGCAGACAGGGCAGCTTGTCCTTGAAGTCTGTGCTGTGCACAGTGGGGACCCAGAGGGTGCAGCTGCTGGTGCTGCCTGAACAAGTTGGGGGGCAGGAAGGGAAGGAAGGTGTGAGAGGCTTTGTACATTCCTTGGGGACCAAGGACCAAGGAGCTGCTCAAATATAATTTTCAAGAAAGTGAAGTCATGACCCTCATAGAAATTTAAAAAATGTGAACACATGGCAAAGATTTTCCTTAACTCTTTAACTGCCAAGGAACCAGCAAAATGTTAAAACTAGTGCAAATGAGAATTTGGACAAAATCCCTTTGTGGGGTTATGAACAGGAATCATTTGCACTATGATCTGTTTCACACACATTACCTCTATCCCTACAGAGTTATAAAGTCAAAGACAATCAATAGCACATACCCCTAAAGAATCAGATCATCATCAGAGGACACCTCGCTGATACCCAGCCTTCCTCTGAAAGGACACCCAGGAATCTCTTTTGCCTTTTCCAAGCCTTTGATATGTTTTCTTGATTGACCTTCAGAAGGATCAGGATAAACCAGGTAGCAGCTGTTCCTGAGGGAGCAGGTCATCTGTAGAGAGGCTGGTCCCCGTCCTTCCATCATCCCCTTCCGCATCCAGGTGACAAACTTCCAACTCTAGCAGGAGCTGGCCAAAGTCAGTGCCCGCCAGCAGGTGGCGTGGAGGCAAATTCTCAGCAGCACCACAGGGAATTCTGGGGCCGGAGCTGAGTGAGCTCACCCGGAATCGTGCATTCAGTCATTCACTGACTCAGTCATATTTTGATTCAACAAACATGTAGCCAGGCCCACAAATCATGTTCCTGAGGTTCTCCAGACAGAGACTGATGTGTGTCAAAGAATTAGTCCTTGCCTTTGCTTGTCTGGCTTTGCTGCCAGGACTCAGAGCCACCTGAAATTCTGAAGTCTCAGGGCCTCACTCCGCTTCACCATTGCCCTGCCTACCAGTGTGCCCACTCCTCCGGGAAAATTCACCTTTCAAAGGCTGAATAAAAGGCTTTACCTCCTTTTATGCTCTTATTATTCCCATTTCCCAGGGGAGAAAGCAGACTCCTCTTCTGGGGCCGTTCTGGCTGTGCGGGAAGGCCGTGCCTCCATCCCTCGAGGCCCAAGAATGGCTGAGATGCCACCCCAGGCCTGACCATTTCTCTGGCCTTCCTAGAAGCTCACAGAGCCTGGAGCGTAAAAGGCACCTCCCCAGCCCTTCCCAGGGGTCTTAAAAGTTCTCCGGAATGGGGGCTGGCCCCGTGGCCAAGTGGTTAAGTTCGCGCGCTCCGCTGCAGGCGGCCCAGTGTTTCGTTGGTTCGAATCCTGGGCGCGGACATGGCACTGCTCATCAAACCACGCTGAGGCAGCGTCCCACATACCACAACTAGAAGGACCCACAACGAAGAATATACAACTATGTACCAGAGGGGCTTTGGGGAGGAAAAGGAAAAAAATAAAATCTTTAAAAAAAAAAAAAAAAGTTCTCCGGAATGTAGTGGGAATGACTACAAACTCAGTGCAAGAGACAAAGAGCTCCCAAGTGACCTCGCTTCCCTCCTCAGCTGTAACCTACGCTCAAGGGTAGAGGCAGCCAGCCCGGGGATGGAGGTGGGCAGGCAGGGTCCTGAGGGCCATTGTGGCAGTGAGGTCTGCACTGGGGCATGAGAGTGGTGATGCGGTTGTGGCGTGGGGCCACTGGAGGGCACATCAGTCCCACTGGGGTCCTGCCCTGGCTCCTAGGCCCGTCCTTGAATGCTGGGTCCAGGACAGTGGAAGCAAACCTTCCTCCTGTCATGGGAGGTGGGAAGTGAGTTAGGGTGAGGGTCCCTGCCCTCACCCCCACACCATCTCTGAAACAGAGGTCCCCACGGTGCTATAGTCAAGCCCCTCAGGAATTTCCTGAAAGAGGAATTGTTGAGAGAAAAGAGTGGGACTATATGGAAGGGGATCCTGGGGGAAAAGGCCTTGGTTTCTGAGCACCTTGGGCAGCGAGGTATGGTGGAAAGAAGCTGAGATGATGGAGGGAAGAGCACGTGGAGACTTAGAAGGCAGAAGAGGGAGGAAGAATCACGAAAGCCTCAGAGGCGGGGGGGAATGGCAAGCCCAGACGGGCCAGGAGAAGTCCCCACACTATCGGCACAACCTGAATCTCCCTTTCTTTCCCAGGAAGCATGCGACCTGACTCAGCATCCCAGGAGGACAGCCTATACCAACAGCCTGGACTTCTTTGTTCTAACAAGTTGGGACATCCTTCGGTTGTTCCTTCAGGATGGGTCCCTG
Organism: Equus quagga; assembly: GCF_021613505.1. Classification (NCBI taxonomy): domain Eukaryota; kingdom Metazoa; phylum Chordata; class Mammalia; order Perissodactyla; family Equidae; genus Equus; species Equus quagga. The sequence continues at coordinate 28,663,589 of NC_060271.1, read as the reverse complement.
GGTGTTTTGCGAAGACAATATTTCATTTCCTCAGATATTCTCTGAGAAACTGCTGGAATTTCTGGTGTGGGGAAGCCTGTGCGGTTGAGAACTGGGCACCCTTCAGTGGCTAAACCAGTTTTTCTGGTTTCCTCTTTCACGAGGAACAACTAACCAGGATGGCCTCCTTTGGACTGGTAGACACTCTGGGATCCCTGGACTTACCTTAGGAAGCGAAAAGACGGCCCTCTCACTGTCACTAGGATGGGCACTCAGAAATCCTGGTATTGTGACTAACAGAGGAATTGTGAATTTATTTTGGTTCTCACGATCATGAAGCAGGACATATCCTAAAAGGACATGGAAATTAGCAGCTGTTTCCAATGGTTTGGGCTCCTTCCCTCAGTTCCCAAAGGAGCTTCCCTTCGTCTTCTCTCTGATATAGGATAAGTCAGCGGAGTCTGCACGGCGGCCTTTGGTGCCTGAGGTTCCACTGAAGCAAGTCTGGGCCACACAGTCTTATCCTGTCATCTGCTTTCTGCAGATGTTCCATGCCAGCACATTCTCATCCTCAGCTATATTTTTAATCTATTTCTAGGTCACAGACTACCCCTAAACTTAGCAGCTGAAAACCATAAACACTTATTCTCTCACACAGCTCCTGTGGCTCAGGAATCCAGGGGCAGCTTAGCTGCTGGTTCTGACTCAGGGTCTCATGAAGTTATGGGAAGATGTCAGTTGGGACTGCAGTCACTTGAAGGTTTGATTGGGGCTGGAGGACCCTTTCCCACAGTGGCTCACTCACATAGTTAGCAAGCTGGTGCTGATGGTTGGCAGGCGGACTCGGCTCCTCACCTTGCAGGCTTCTCCAAGGGCTGCTTGGGTCTCCTCACAACATGGCGGCTGGCTTCCCCCAGAGTAAGTGAGCCATCTGGGAGAGTGAGGCTGAAGCTGTGATGTCTTTAATGACACAGCCTAGAAAATCACATGCCATCTCTCCTGCTGTATCCTACCAGTCTCCCAGGCCAGCTCTATTTAATGTGGGAGGGGACTACACAAGGGCATGACTACCAGGAGGTGGGGATTGCTGGGGCCATCTTGGAAGCTGGCTACCACACCAACCTTCAGGTAAATCTTCAGAAATGTGAACCTCATACTTTAAGGTTTCCTTGCCTCCCAGAACCACTTAAGTGATCTTAAGCATCTTTTCCCTCCCACAGTGGACTCTGTCTGAAGAGCGATGAAGATGACACCCAGTGCAGGCCCCACCAACTTCCCATCAGCTCGCTTCCTCCTGTGCCCCTCACTAATCTCCCCCCTCCTGCATCTCAGCAGCGAGTTCCAGCTACAGCACAAATTGTCTTTCCCAGGCTGCCACAGCTCTGCCAACAATAGCTTCAGCTTTGGCATATCATGCTTTCCTCAGGAAACAGACGAGATGCGCCTATTTCTTAGGGACAGCCCAGTTTGGGACCATAGGGACAACCTCAGACCCGCTGACTCTGTTCCTATCTCACTCTACCAGCCCTCCGCAGTTAAGGTGCTTCTGGAGGCCAGGAACAGAAGCCACCTCAGCCCCAAAATGGAATTTAGTGGAAGGATGCCAGAGTGTGTCACAAGATGGAGGGAAGCTGAAGAACCAAGATCCAGGAAGCTCGGGACCAGGTAGTCTCGTAACCTGAACAACAGGGGGCCATGGGGTGTCACTGTGGAACACAGCCATCATCAGACACAGTACCAAAGACCCCTGCTTCTGCTTCAATTTCCTGGCAGAGAGAATCTGATTGGTCCAGCTGGAGTCAGGTTCCCACCTCTGATCCAATCAGCAAGGGCCAGGGAAGGGGTGGAATCCCAGCCATGGAGGCGTACGATGGAGCAGGTCCTAGGGTGGGTATTACTGTGAGGGCCAAGACTCACTAAGAGACATCTATTCAGGGAAGAGGTTTGTTCTGTGCAGAAATAAAGTATTAGGGAGCTCCAAGATTACATTACATCCCCTTCCCCTTTCTAGAATCTTCCTGGAACTCTGAAAGCCACTCACTTATTCGAGAAGCTTTCCTCTCACCTATTCTTTCCCTCTGAATATCCTCCCCAGAAACTGGCACCCACTTATGGGCTTCAAATTCACTTCAAAATGTGGTTCAAAGACCACTTACTTCAGAATTATCTGGAAAGCTTGTGAAAAATCCAGGTTCTAGGGATTGGGCCCAGGAATCTGTATTTAAACCCACTCCACAGCTGATCCTAACACACAGCAAAGGGTGAGTAACACCACCTTCAAGAGCTTTGTGTGCAGCCTCATTCCAGCCCTAACCATCTCCTGGATCTTGTCCCAGCACTCTCCAGGGACCCTCTTGTCCCTCTCCTAGCAGGAGCACAGCCCCCTGGGACACACATCTTTTGTTCTGACCTGGTAGGGTCTTTTCTTTTCTTTTTTTCCCTTCGTTTTCCTTCTGTTCTGATTCTCTCCAATACTTGTTTTAAATTTAATTTTATCATTTAAAAATCATCTGTATTTATATAAACAACCTAAAACACTTTTTTAGAGCTAGCTAATGAATAACAAAATAAGAGAATGAATTTCAATCGTCCCTAATCCTAGGGGGTTATTAGCCCCTGTGCAGATGGGCCTAATGAGCACTGCACTCAAATTTTTAATTACCCCTAATGAGCTTTCAAAATTCACAGGGCATAATAGGGTGAGGTTGATTGTTACCCAAATGGCCCAATGAATCAAGCCTCCTGCTATCTACACTCTCCCACGTTGACTCTGGGCTTCACCGTGTGACTTGATTTGGCCAGTGGAGTATGAGTGATCATGACACAAACAGAGACCTTAGAAGCGCTGGTGCTTTGGGGCTTTCTCTTGGAACCACCATGTAAGGAAAGTAGCGTGGACTATCTTCCTTGAGGATGAAAGACCACATGGAGAGGGAGGCCATCTCTGGATCCAAGGTGACTGCTCTAGCTTTTTCTATCTTCCCGCCAGCAAGAAGAAAAGAGGGAGGGGAGGGCATGCCCAATCTTTTTAAGGGCAAACCTCCAAAGAGGCACACACCACTTCTCCTCACATTCCTTTGGATAGAACTTGGGCACATGGCTTCAGCCAGTTGCAAAGGAGACTGGGAAATGTAATTTCTAGCTACGTAGCATGTGCCCAGCTAAAACATGACTGTTCTTTCTATTAAAGAAAGGAGAAACTGAATATTTGAGAATAACTAGCAGTCAATGCCATAGTCTGCCTCCAGGGTGAATATTCTCATCAATAAATGAATATCCCAGAAACTAGGTGTTTTTATTTCTCATTGTAAATCAATAATGGGCATCAAGCTTTTATGTATAAATTGGTCAGGATGCTCTACGTTGCAAGCTACAAAACATGCAACTAAAAGTTGTCTGAAGAGTTGGGAGTTTTATTATCTTAAGAGGTCTTGAGGTTGACCGTTTTTGAATCAACACTTCTTTCTGTCCTCCCATCTTCCGTGTCTTCACGGTTGAAAGACGGCTACAGTGGATCCAAGCATCACATCCACACATAAAAACAGTAACAGCCATCACGTAGCGAGTGCTCACCATGCGCCAGAACTGTCTAAGCCTTTTAGATGCATTCACGCACCTGATCTTCACAGCCACCCTAAGAGGAGGGTACCACTATTATTTTCATTTTGCAGAGGAGGAACGTGAGGTGGAAAGATGAAGTAACTCCCTCAAGACCACAGCTAATCAGACGCACGGCAGTGCTTTTAACCCCAACTCTGGAACCCCCACTTTTAAGGACTCAGCTGCTCTGGCTCAGACAACAAAGCGTGAAAAGAAGTGTGTGGCAGGACTTACCCTAAAATGGCTGCTTTGTCTTTTTATTCGAGAGGGAAATCCTTCCCAGAAGCCCCTAGGAGACTTCCCTTCTGTCTCATTGGCCAGAACAGGGTCACATGTCTACCCCAACCCAATCACAGCGAGGGGAGTGGGAATATATAATTATTTCTGACCAATCACCATCCCCTTGGGGTGGGCCCACTGCCCATTCGCCTGACGAACACAGGCTTCTTTTAGCGAGGCAGCGGGGGATGAAGTCTCCCGTGGTGGTGGAGCCTGGGCTTAGCTGGGGGCTCCCAGCTCACGGGGCTTGAAGTAAGCTTGGCTCAGACCCCGTCCCTCACCCGTCGCAAGACTCCCGCAGTTTCTCAGGCTTGTAATTGTGTGGCCCTGGTTTCCTGCTTCTGCTGAATTCTTGCAGCTGTTCCCTTTCTTTCTGCCCTGGAATTGAGTCAAATGTAGAATGCAGCCCATTCCTCCTCCCAAGAAACCATGAATACCAGCCTGCCCTGTGAGCAGAATTTCACTCAGGATGTGTGGTCTCTGGAAGTTACAGCGCTGCTCAGCACACAGCTGAAAGTGGCACTGGGACATTCCTGTCCTTAAAAGCTGTGCCCACCAGGGGTTCCTCCCTCATCCTTCACCCCAACTCCCACCCCCTCCCAGCGGCCCATGCGGGCTGCCTGCTCCCATCTGCTGGCTCTCTTCCACCTCCCCTCCTTCCCCCACAGCCCCGGGGGCTTCCTGTTCTCATTCCTGACACCAAGCAGTTTGAGCAGTTCAGCCCTCCGCTGCCCCTCCTTCTTCTCCCAAACTGGCTGCCAGGCTGCGTCTGCCAGGCCAAACCCAAGAAGGGGCCTCAGAACAAAAGGGCCTTTTATTTAACGAAGCAGGATCTACTCTCCTGAGAAGGAAACTTGGTTTTAAGTAACAACAGACCCCCTCTGGACTCCTGTAGGTGCACTGGAATTCAACTATCAGAATAAATTGACAGCCAAGATGGCCCCCCCCCCCCCCCCCCCCCCCCCCCCCCAATCAGGGCCTATCTGAGCGCCCTCAAAGTTCATGGTGCTGGACACCATCAGTTTTCCAGAAACAGAGGAGGTAAAATCAAACTGTGTTAGAAAGATACTGTCCTCCTAGAGTTTTCTAAGCCCCTGTCCCCAAAACTGGTGGCTCTGGATGCCTCTAGGTGTTACCCCACCTGGCCAGCAGGGTCTCTGCCTCTGAGGCTGGAAAGGCTCAATGATGCCTTTTTCCTAAGGAGTCACTGTTGTAAGCAACTTTGAGAACTGAAGAAGAGGGAGGGATCCCCTGCCCTGCTTTTGCAGAAGGTCCAGCACCCCCACCAATGTCCCTAGGCTCATCTCAGGACCAGGATAGCTCAGAATGGAAGCCCAGGGGCCGGCCCGTGGCCGAGTGGTTAAGGTCGCGCACTCCGCCTGGGGGCCCAGGGATTTGCTGGTTCGGATCCTGGGTGCAGACGTGGCACCGCTCATCAAGCCATGCTGAGGCGGTGTCCCACATGCCACAGCTAGAAGGACCCACAACTAAAATATACAACTATGTACTGGGGGGATTTGGGGAGAAAAAAGCAGAAAGAAAAAAAAAAGGAGATCTGCAACAGTTGTTAGCTCAGGTGCCAATCTTTAAAAAAAAAAGAATGGAAGCCCAGTCCCCACCCCAGCCCGCAAGGAGGCAGAGTGTCGCTAGGGTCCTGTGTGCCCCCACACGATCTCTGAGGGATGTGGACGTTTGGAAGCACCCAGGTCTTGGCTATCTCCTGTCTGCCCTCAGGATTTGCTCGGATAAGAAGCATGGCCTCACCCAGCTTGGGGCTCAGCCTCAGTCATCCTCATGCACAGGTCTGCACTGGGCATTTCCATGACTCTCCTGCCTGGGCCCTCTGTTCAAGGGCTTGGCCACAGGCAGGACTAGAGCCTGGTCATGGAGAGAGCCGCATCGTTCTGGTTGTCCCAAGGGCAGTGAGGAAGGAGGGGTGTATAGGTGAAAGGAAAGGGGGAAGGATATGGAGCTGGCTGGGAGACGTGAGAACCCCCAGTGTAAGGACGGCCTCAGGGCTTTTAAGAACTGGAGCGTCTCTTGTGCTGCTTTCTGATGTGTGTTCTGTCTTTAGGAAAAGTCCCACTCACACAACAGCCTGTACCCACGGTTGCTCTGGGAGCAAGGAAAAATATTCTCCATCCCTCGTCTCTCATTTGGGTCCATTCCAGGGAGAAATAAAGGCAACAGCTGCAAGAAATCAGCAGAAGCAGGCCAGTGGCCATGAGAACATGAGCCCTGAGAACCGGCAGAAATCTCCAGGAGGTCTTTGCCTAGCTGAGGTCACAGCTGGGGTTTGCACACAGCCCGTGTCAATCTCCGGGGGCAGAGACCGCACTTGGAGACTGGGTTGCATCTTTGGGGCAGACAGTTATCCCTCTTCCGTGCCGGGATTCTCAGTGTGGTCCCTGGACCCGCAGCATCAGCAGCATCTGGAAACCTAGGAGAATGCAATTCTTGACCCCATCACAGACCTACCTAATCCAGCCTGGGGTGGGGCCCAGAAATCTGTGTTCTAACAAACTCTCCTGGTGATTCTGATGCGCCTGGAGTTTGAGAGGCCCTAGTCCATGGTAACAGAGACCTGATTTTGTTCAAATGTTGTTTAACTAGGGCGTTCCCATTCCTCTCTGCCAATTAGTCTTTTAGGGACGGGTTTGGGCCCCTGTTCTGATCAATGAGACTGAAGGGGGTTCTGGAAAGATCCCCCCTCCCCCTCATAAAACAAAAAAGACAGCTGAGAAGTCTTGTGCTGTCCTCTCACCTTTGGACACTGTCAGAGGTCGTGTAGCAGAGGGGTTAAAAGTGAGGGCTCCACAGTCAGGCTGCTGGGGGGTGTGTCCTAGAGTGGAGGGCACAGGGAAGAATGGGACCAAATAATTCTAGTAACAGCTGCTAACATGGACCAAGGGCTTTCCCTACGCCGGGTGCCATTCTAAACACTTAGCATATTTCACCCTCCGAACAGTTCTATGAGGTATGTTCTGTTATTCCCATTTTATAGATAAGGAAACTGAGGCACAGAGAGGTTTAAATAACTTGCCCAAAGTCACACAACTAATATTTGGAGGCCAGGATTCAGACCCAGGCAGCTGGGGACGGGCCTCGAAGGCCACGCTGGAGACCGTGGCCTTTTCCTGAGAGCAGGGGGTGGGTAACTGTTGAAAGGTTTTCAGCACGAAGTGGCAGCTCTGACTTGCCTCTTAAAAGTCACTGAAATGCTTCGCTCATAAAATCCTCTGGGTGGTTGGGGACAAGCCAGACGCACTTGCCCAGCCGGTTCTTCAGCCTCTCTCACTTGTCTCTGAGACATCACCCCCATGAGCAAACCCAGAGGCTTGAGTGACTGGGACCAGGGTGACTCAGATGCTGACGGGCGTGGGAGAACCACAAATCCCCTTCACCCTCTGGGGAAAAACAAACAGCATCAGATCACTATGATATTAGTTACACAGAAGAATGGAAAGGTGATCTTCGGAGAGTAGGATTGTAGGTGGTTTTTTTTAATCGAATTTTTACATTTTCTACCAGTTCACCATGCATCACTTGTTATTTAAAAGCCAATTGTATTACGTATAAAAAGAAAGAAGAGGGGCCGGTCCTCAGCCCTCTCCGGGGTGGCTGGCTTCTGCTGGTACCAGCTTTAGCTGAAATAGTCATAACGATAGCTCACACTTGGAGACTGTTGACAGCACGCCTGCCACTTTGAGTGCTTTATGTGACATGTATGAACTCGTTTAATCCTCCTCACCAGCTTGGCCAAGGTGGTGAAGCTGAGGAGCGGCAGGCGAGAGTCCAGCCTCTCCACTATGTGCTATGCTGCTTTTCTGGAAGTTGTTTCCAAGCCCTGTGGATGAAAGGCCTGTCCTTGCCTCGCTCCCTCCACAGTGAAAACAGCCTCCATTCTGTGCCAGGCGGGAGCTCTCAGGTGAGGGGTTGGGAGACTGGGGGGAAATAGAGGAGACTGGACAGGGGTATCCAGAAGTGTCTGAATCCTTGGAAGGCCCAGACGAAAACTCACTCTTCTTGCACGTGTTGGTCCGCAGAACCATCAGCCTGGACCCCAGGCTCCTGGGACTTTCATGGTACAAGGGGGTAGAAAAGGGTGGCTATTTGAGGGCTGTAGACATCTGAGCATTGTGGTTAAATATTTGTGGCTTCAAATCCCAGTTCTGCCACTTACCAGGTGTGAGACCTTTGGCAATTACCTTCCCTCTGTGAGTCTCGGTTTCTTCATCGCTAAAGTAAAGATCTTGGCAGTTGTCAGCGTCAAATGGCGTAATATATGTAAAGTTCTTAGCACGGTGCCTGGCACATGGTAAGCACTTATTAAGTGATGGTTATTCTCATTACTATTCAACGATCATTTATTGAGCACCTACCTTGTGCCCCGCACTGTGCCAATAGTAGACCGCCCTGGAGGTGCGAGAGCCCAGCAATTGCACCTCCAGGCTCCAAACACCCACAGACATATGAATTCTGCAGAAGCAAGAAGCCAGAGCCAGAAACCCAGGCTCCCAGGGCGCAGGATGGAGTCTGAGTGAAACCTACCTCAGTCTCATGGAGCAACCCTGCTGATACCTGGTTGATAGACATCAGGGCAGCACGAACCCTGTCTTCCTTGCTGGCAGACGCCTGACTTTGTCAAGGTTTTGGGGGCAATGTACCAAGGTCTGGGGGGTAAATTGTGTCTGGTCTGGTCTGCATTAAGTATAGTTTTCCTATTCCTGTTGTCAGCAAAGATCTTGCTCAGAGTCACGCAGGGAGTAAGCGGGCAAGACTAATCTTTCAATCTGTGTGCTTTAGGGCTGGGTGTGTGACCCCACTCTGGCAAACAAGGACTAGGAGGACCTACCTCACAAGATTGTTGGAAGGATTAAATTCACATAAAGTGCTTAGAACAGTGAGTGGGATTCAGTATTCAGTAAGTATATAGTTGACATTAGCTGATTTTATTTTTCACTTCCACCACCCTCCCCCTCTGTTTCAGCTACTTTGGACACTCTTTCTGTGTCTTCAGTCATCATTTACAAACACTTAAATAAATATCTACGTATTCCCACCTCCTTTGCAGCAGATCTAACCATACAACTAAGTTGTGGCCAATGGAATGTAAGTAGAAGTGGTATGTGCAACTTCCAGGAATTGCCCTCAAATGGAGAGATTGTGCCTTTCTCCTCCCCTTTGTCTCTTTCCTGCTAAATGAAATTTAGGAATGGTGGCTGGAGCTGGAGCAGCCATTTTGGACCATGAGGCAAAAGCTGAATGTGGAGGATTTTGAAGCAACAAGATAGGAAATGTCCAAATCCCTAACAATTGTGGTACCAACATACCAGCCTGGACTGCATTCCTGGACACTCACATGAGAAAAATAAACATCTATTTTGTTTAGGCCCCTATTGTTTTGGGTTTCCATCACTCATAGCTGAAATGAATCCAAACTAATTCAGGGACAGAACTTGGATTTGGACCCAGGCTTGCCTGATCCTGAGGCACTCACTCCACCAGTGTAGATGGCAGACCACCTGAATCAGAATCATGGGTAGTGATCTTGTTTAAAATGCATATTCCAGAGTCCCACCTCAGCTCTGCTGATTTAGACTCTCCAGGGGCCAGCCCGGTGGCACAGTGGTTAAGTGCACACGTTCCACTTCGGTGGCCCAGGGTTGGCGGGTTTGGCTCCCAGGTGCAGACATGGCACCGCTTGGCAAGCCATGCTGTAGTAGGCATCCCACGTATAAAATAGAGGAAGATGGACACAGATGTTAGCTCAGGGCCAGTCTTCCTCAGCAAAAAGAGGAGAATTGGCGGCAGATGTTAGCTCAGGGCTCATCTTCCTCCAAAAAAAAAGAAAAAGACTCTCCAGAGTTGGGGCCTGGACAGTTCTAGTCTAAGCAAGCTGCCCACCCAGAGGGTTCTGATGCACACTCAAGTCTGAGAACACAGCACGTCATCCTATTTCCTCTTGTAAGACTTAAGAAAAATCAAGCATCCGTTCTGATCCGTTGGGTTGAATGAGAGCTAGGTAGAACTCAAGAGCCTAACATAACAGGGGATTTTGAAGAGGCAAGGAGGGTTTGTGGGCAGAGGTGGAGAGTCTGGGGCCTTGGATAATCTACAGCCATCCCCCGAGGCAAGTGCTGTGCAGCCCTCTCCCAGGAGGTGGCTCTGTCACTGGGGGTCATGGGTGGCCTAGAGGATCAGCTGCCTCCACACCCCTGCCCTCACACATGGCAGTTGCTCCAAAGCTGAAATCATCTGAGGCCCCGAGTGTCTGTAACATGTCGAGCTTCCCTTATGGAGCCTGGGCTTGTGCCCCAGGAGGCAAATCTCAGCTCAGGAGCCAGGATATTAGTGCAAAGCTGTGCCCCCTTCTGCAAGCTACTATTTTCCTTTTGAGAAATGGCTCAGGCCTTTCATGAGCTGGTGGGCCCCGGGGGAGACTGAAAGCCTGACGTGAGGCACCTGGGGACCATGTGATGCGAGCTGAATGCTATCTGACCTTGCTACAAAGTCAGGTGTGCCCAGCAGCATCTGTCGTCAAGGAGAGAAGGCACTCGTGGGAGAGGGATGGGCCCAAACACGTCCTGAAGCCCAGGCGAGCTGCTGAGCAGGCAGCTCATTTCCCAGAGTCCCTTCTCGGCTTCTAGCTGCCCCTCCCTCCACCCACACCTCAGATTCAGGTCCCTGGGACCAGTTGCACAATGATTGAAAACTGTGCCATGCAAAGAGCTCGGGGGACACTCACAGCAACACTCGTGGACACTGGAACTCACAGGCAGAGTTCCAGCAGGCCCCAGGGCCCTGACAGAGGCTGGAGGCACCATGGGGCAGAGGGACCCTGGTCTCCGCCATGTTCTCCCTTTTCATAGGCGAGTATGAGAATGACCTTGGGGGTGGTGCAGTGAGGCGAAGGAATGCTAAGCAGTCTAAACTTGAACGTCAGCTGTTTGGGAAAGTGCTGGCCTGCAGCCTTGGCCCCTGTGCCTCCACCTCACCCTCATCCCGTGGGAGGTTGAGTTCAGGCACAGCCTCTCCGTCAGGGACAGAGAGCCATCGGTCTGGCTTGCTAGTTGCCAGGCAACCCAGGATGAGCCTTCGAGGTCATTTCTCAGACGATTCTGAGCTCTCCCCACAGCCTGTTAACAGATGGTCTCACAAGCAGCCAGCCCCAGCCAGAAATCGATTGCTGCGGCCGTGCTACCCGTCGCCAGCAGCCACAGTGACGAGAAACCTTTCCAGGGCTTCCAGCACTACATTTTGTTGTTCACTTTGCGTGCAAGGAGAGGCAGCCTGAGGTCAGGCTTTATGTCAGCTCTGGGCAGCGGCTGGTGGTCTCGCCAGGCGGGCAGGGGCTTGGAAGGGGGCAGACTGGAGGATTGGTGACAACAAAGTGCTGTGTGATGGGACTCTCAGCATGTGTCCAAATTGCGAGAGAACGCTTGTGATTGTCCGCCAAAGGGCACCCCTTGAAAGGAGGCTCGTAACAATCAGGGGACACCTGTGGATGTCATCATCTTCCCTTCTCTGTTTTTAGGACCTAGACAAAATTCAAGAAGATATCTCCGCTTCGGTGGGGTATTACTTTTGACACTTCTAATTGCAATGAGACTTACATTTTAGGAGAAGAGATACAGACCATTCATGGGCCTCTCCCTGTCCCATTATCCTGATCTAAGATAATGCCAAGCAACATTTGGCGTTATTCCCTGGGGACAGAATCGGTCATAAGTAGGTCGACTCCTACTCATTTGAGGTAGCACCTGAGGTGACAACCCAGCATTCTTGCTTTATTTGAAGCATAAAAAGCTTCAACTTTTTAATAGAAATGTTAAACAGCAAGCCAGCACTTTTTTTCCAGGACAAGGACAAATTCCCGTAAGAATTTTGCAAACATCACATGTTCTCTTTCTCCTTGTTGCAATATGTATAATTTATCTTCTGGTATAACTTGCTTAATAGTCACAGTTTGTTAATTCCATCTGCTTCCCAAGAGGAGGACAAATTGTTACATGGCAATGCCTTGGGTTCTGAGAGTCCGCCATAAGCCACAGCTGGTCAAGAACCTAACCAAGGGAGGGGCAGCAGTTTGTCCGCCTGCAATAGATCCTTACTGTGAAGTTGAATTTGCTTTCTCATCCTCTGTCTGCCTCCCTCTGCACCTCCATTCATAAACTGACTGAATGACGCAGTCGAACACAGCATTGCCTCCCGCCGAGAAGCTCATGTTTCTGTGAAGACTGAAGACACACACCAATAGGCCAGTGCCCATGGGATTTACCTGTCTTTCCTTGTACCCATCGCCCAGGACTAGGTGGCCTTAAAGCATGGTGGAATGCCCTATTGCAGGCCCAGTTACGGTGTGAGCTGAGAGACACCACCTCGTGAGACCCACTGGTCTGCAGATTATGGAGTATGCTCTGAACCAGTAACAACCTGTGATGCTAGTTCTCCTGGAGTCAAATATGTGGGTGTGGGAGCCAGTGCCGGGATGTTGGAGTGGTACATACTTAGTACTCAGGGGAGAACTGGGTCTTGCAAGAGATGCTAAAATGACTCCTCTGAAGTGGAAGCCGAGACTGTCACTGGCCACTGAGAAAACAGTTAATAAGGTGAGTTATCATGTTGGCTGGGGTGTTGACCTTGACCATCAAAAGGAAATGGAGGCTGCTATAAAGCAGAGTCAAGGAGGACTCTGGAGATGCCCGGGTGTAGTGGGATCATCTGAGAGGGCTCCTTGTTCCTCCAGGCCCAGGGGAGAGAGTAAACGGAGGCGTTTCACGCTGCATGGGCCAGCATACACTCACTGGTTGTGATTGTTCAAGAATAAAGGTTTGAGTGGTGAATGAATCCTCCAGCTGAGGTGCTGTCTGAAGGCAAATGACTGTGAAATAGGGAGTGCCAGAGAGAAATACTGCCCTTAGAGGACCACAGGATCGGAAGCCCCGTGGTGGGTGTGCGGAGGATGGTGGGGGCTAGAGCGGGACAGGGAGAGGGAGCCTGGCCAGACCAGTCCAGCTCCTCCTAGAGTAACCTGTGACCCCGTGTCTTTCCAGGCTCTCCTCCGTCCTTCTCTAGCCCCTGGTGCCCAGCTCTCTCTTCCTGTAGGGAAGGACAGGGGCCACTGGCCCTAGAGCATAGTTTGATCTGGTTTCCTCCTTCCCTTTCAGACGTGGTACTTAGTGATGTGCCAGAATTTGGGTCTGACATCTGACCTCCTGAGTTCCAGTCCCAGTATAATTACTTACTAAGTGTGTGCGTGTGTGTGCGTGTGTGTGCATGTGTGTGAGAGAGTGGGTTCCTACATGCAAGTTACTTAGCCTTTCTGTGACCTCAATTTCCTCCCCTATATAGGGGGGAAAAGTATCCAACTCTTTCTTTTCTTTTCTTCTTTTTTTTTGAGGAAGATTAGCCCTGAGCTAACATCTGTTGCCAATCCTCCTCTTTTTGCTGAGGATTGAGCTAATATCCATGCCCATCTTCCTCTACTTTTTTATATGTGGGATGCCTGCCACAGCATAGCTTGACAAGCAGTGCATAGGTCCGCACCCAGGATCCGAACCGGCGAACCCCAGGTCGCTGAAGTGGAACGTGTGAACTTAACTGCTGCCCTACCTGGCTGGCCCCAAAAGTGTCTAACTCTTATGAGGTGTCAAAATTAAATGTAGAACTAAAACCACAAAGCTTCTAGAAGAAAACGTAGGAGAAAAGCTTGGCAACCTGGAAGTAGGCAAAGGTTTCTTAGATTGGACACAGAAAGCAATAACTATTAAAAAATGATAACTTAGATTTCATTACAATTCAAAATTTCTGCTCGTCAAAAGTCATCATTAAGAAAATACATATGGGACTGGCCCTGTGGCCAAGTGGTTAGGATGGTGCACTCTGCTTTGGTGGCCCAGGGTTTCGCCAGTTCAGTTCCTGAATGTGGACCTGACACTGCTCATCAAGACATGCTGAGGTGGCATCCCACATAACAGAACTAGAAGGACCTACAACTAGAATATACAACTATTATGGGGGGCTTTGGGGAGAAGAAGGAAAAAAAGGAAAGAAAACAAATAGACAAGTTACAGAGTGGAAAAAAATATTCACAAAGCATACATCTTGACAAATGTCTTGTTTCTAGAACATATAAAGAACTTCTAAACCTCAATAATAAAAAGACCAATACCCAATTTTAAAATGGGCCAAAGATTTGAATAGATATTTCACAAAGAAAGATAAGCACATGGCCAATAAGCATAAGACAACATGTTCAACATCATTAGTCGTCAAGGAAATGTAAATCAAAGCCACAGTGAGATGCCACTGCACAACCCATCAGAATGGCTGAAAATGAAAAGACCGCCAACACCAAGAGTTGTCCAGGATGTGGAGCACCTGGAATGCTCTATATTGTTGGTGGGAGGATAAAAATGGCTCAGCCACTTTGGGGAAAGGTCTGGCAGTTTCTTATAAAACTAAATATTGGGGCCGGCCCAGTGGCACAGCGGTTAAGTTCACACGTTCTGCTTCTCGGTGGCCTGGTGTTCCCCGGTTGGGATCCCGGGTGCAGACATGGCACCACTTGGCAAGCCATGCTGTGGTAGGCGTCCCACATATAAAGTAGAGGAAGATGGGCATGGATGTTAGCTCAGGGCCAGCCTTCCTCGCAAAAAGAGGAGGATTGGCAGCAGTTAGCTCAGGGCTAATCTTCCTCAAAAAAAAAAAAAAAAAAACCTAAATATTTACATATCCATGACCAGCAATTCCACTGTAGGTATTTACCAAAGAGAAATGAAAATATGTGCCCACAAAAAGATTTGGACAACAATAGTCAAAGCAGCTTTACTCACAACAGCCCAAAATTGCAAACAGCCCAAGTGTTATCAACTGGACAATGGATTCTGTCGTATTCATACAAGAGAATACTACTCATCAATAAAATAGATGGGACTAGTGATGGGTGCCGCAACATGGATGAATCTCAAAAACATTAGGCTGAGCAAAGAAGACAGACACAAAAGAGCATGTATTGTATGATTCCATTTATATGAAGTTCTAGAACAGGCAAAACCAATCTTCGGTTAAAAAAACACTGTAACAGTGGCTCCCTCAGGATTGGGGACTAAGGTGGCTAAGAATTGACCAGAAAGGAGCATGAAAGAATTTTCAGGGGTGATAGAAATGTTCTTTTTTTTTTTTTTAAGATTGGCACCTGAGCTAACAACTGTTGCCAATCTTTTTTTTTTCCTGCTTTTTCTCCCCAAACCGTCCCCTCCCCGAGTACATAGTTGTATATTTTAGTTGCAGGTCCTTCTAGTTGTGCCATGTGGGATGCCACCACAGCATGGCGTGATGAGTGGTGCCATGTCCGTGCCCAGGATCTGAACTGGGAATCCCTGGCCGCCAGAGTGGAGCACGTGAACTTAACCACTCGGCCATGGGGCTGGCCCCCTGGAAGTGTTCTATATATTGATGAGGGTCTGGCTAACATGGTTAGATGCATTTGCCAAAATTCGTCTAATGGTACGCTTAAGATCTGTGCATTTCACTGTGTCTAAATTTTATCTCAAAAGAAAAAAAGAGGGGCCATCCCGGTGAAGCAGCGGTTAAGTTCGCACTTTCTGCTTCAGTGGCCTGGGTTCACTGGTTTGGATCCTGGGTGTGGACCTATGCACTGCTTGTCAGGCCATGCTGTGGCAGGCGTCCCATATATAAAGTAGAGGAAGATGGGCATGGATGTTAGCTCAGGGCCAGGATTGGCAGCAGATGTTAGCTCAGGGCTAATCTTCCTCAAAAAAAAAAAAAAAAAAGCAAACAAATATGGAACTCTAGTCATTGCTATTTATGCTGAAACGTTTAGGAATGAACTGTACTGATATCTGAAAATTACTTTTAAATGCATTAAAAATAAGATGCATTGTTATTCACAATAGGCAAAAAGTGGAAGTAATCCAAGCGTCCATTAACAGGTGAATGGATAAACAAAACGCAGTATATATACACAATAAAATATTATTTAGCCTTAAAAGGAAGGAAATTCTGACACATGCTACAATATGGATGAAGCTTGAGGACATTATGGTAAGTGAAATAAGCCAGTCACAAAAGGGCAAAAACCTCTATGATTCCACCCATATGAGGTACTTAGAGTAGTCAAATTCATAGAGACAGAAAGTGGAAGGGTAGTTCTCAGAGGCCAGAGGGAGGGGAATGAGGAGTTAGTGTTTAATGGGTAGAGTTGCAGTTTTGCAAGATTAAAAGTTCCGGAGATGGATGGTGGTGATGGTTGCACAATAATGTGAATGTACTTAATGCCACAGAACTGTACACTTAAAAGTAGTTAAAATGGTAAAATTTATCTCGTGTATATTCTACCATAACTAAAATAAATAAAATAAGATGCATTGATGGATATATAGAGGGATAGATATATGATAAAGCAAATGCAGCAAAATTTTAACAATTGTAGAATCTAGGTGGTGAGTTTATTCATAGTATAGTTTCTTCGATTTTTCTGTATGTTTGAAATTTCTCATTATAAGATATTAGAAAAAATTAGATATAGAAAAATAGTAAGATTGGGCCTGGCCCCATGGCCGAGTGGTTAAGTTCGCACACTCCACTTCAGCGGCCCAGGGTTTTGCCGGTTCGAATCCTGGGCGCAGACACGGCACCACTCATCAAGCCATGCTGAGGCGATGTCCCACACGCCACAACTAGAAGGACCCACAACGAAAAATACACAACTATATAGTAGGGGGCTTTGGGAAGAAAAAGGAAAAATAAAATCTTTAAAAAAAAAAAGAAAAATAGTAAGAATGCAAATTAGTACAACATTCCTGGAAAAAAATTCAGCAGCATTTACCAAGAGACTTGCCTCATTAATTTCCCTATTCTAGGGGAATAATTGGAAATGAGGACAAAGATGTATGTAAAATTGGAATTGTTACTTTAATACTTGGCAGATCTTACCAGGGATGCCTGGAGTTTTCTTCTGGGAAGATACCTGACTGCTGATTCAATGCCCTTATTCATGTGGGGAGCAGACTCTAAGATGGCCCCTAATGATCTCTGCCTCTTGGTATCAAGCCTTTGTGTAATCCCTTCCCCATGAATGTGGGCAGGACATGTGACTTGCTTCTCATCAATAGAATACGGCAAAGGTGATGGAATGTCATCGCCATGATTAGGTTATGCAAGATTGTAACATTTGTCTTGCTAGCAGCCTCTCCCTGTTGCCTTCTTGGCTTGCACCCTTTGATGAAGCAAGTGGCTGTGTTGGAGAGGCCCATGTGGCAAGAGACAGATGGTGGCCTTAGGCCAACAGCCAGCTAGGAACTGAGGCCCACAGTCCAACAACCCCTGAGGAACTGGATTCTGCCAACCACCATGTGAACTTGGATATATATCCTTCTCTAGTTGAGACTTCAGATGAGACCCTAGCCCTGGCCAACAATTGCAGCCTTCTGAGAGATCATGAAACAGAGCACCCAGCTAAGATGCACCCAGACTCCTAACCCACAGAAATCACGAGATAATAAGTGTGTGTTTTTAAGTTGCTAATTTTGTTGTAATTTGTTACATAGCAATAGAGTACCAGTTATAGAACTATTCAGATATCTGATTTCTTTTTGATTCAGTTTGGAAAGTAATAGTTTTCTAGAAATTTGTCAATTTTGCCTAAATTTTCAAACGTATCAGCATAAAGTTCATAATATCTTATTTCTGTTTAAAAACTTGATTATAAAATATAACACATACAGAAAGGTGCATAAAATAGAAATGTGTAGTATAATGTATAATTATAAAACAAACATCTGTGTAGTCACCACCCAGGTCAAGAAATAGAAAATTGCCAGCACCATGGGAATCCCCAAGCACGCCTTCTCAGTCCCATGCCCTCCTTTCTTCATAGGGGTAATCGTTCTTGTATTTTTATGGTAATCTCTGCCGGCTGTTATAGTTCTTTATAGTTTATCCATTCTTATACGATACAGTTGAGATTTTTCTGTTTTTGGAGTTTATATAAATGGACTCCTTCCCTACATATCTTTTGTGTTTTGCTTCTTTTGCTCAGCATTGCATTTATAACATTAATCCATGTTGCTGTGAAGTTCTGTTTTGTTTATTTTCACTGCTGCTTAATATTCCATGGTATGATTATAAGAAAATTCATTTATCCACTTCACTACTGCTAGGTATTTTGATTGTTTCCAGTTTGGGGCTACATAACTAATTCTCCTCTGGACATTCTTGTCCGTGTCTCTGGTGCATAGTGCGTGTACTCGTTAGGGTATTTTTCCACTATTAGTGTTGCTGGGTCACAGGGTATAAATATTTATACCACTTTCTTGGAAAATGCCAAACTTTCCCCAAAAATAGTTGGGCTAATATTCACCAGCAATGTATGAGCTCCTGTTGCGCCACACCCTTGTCATTACTCAGTGTTGTCACACTTTTTAATTTTACCCAGCTGGCTTGTGTATAATGGTGTTTCATTATAGTTTTTGCACTTCCATGATTTTTTATGAAGTTAAGCACTTTTCCATATATTTATTGGCCATTTGGATTTTCTTTTTTTGTGAAGTGTTTCTTGAATTTCTTTGCCCATTATTCTGTTGGGTGAGATTGTCTTTTTCTTGTTGATTTCTAGAGTTCTTTGTATATTCGAGATAGGACTTCATTACCAGTTACATGTGTTCAAGCATTACCCCATTGTATGGCTTGCCTTTTCATTCTCTTTATAGAGTTACTGAATTTTTATATCATTAAAGGTATCTATGTTTTCCTTTATGGTCATTCATGGTACCTTGTTCCCTTGTTTGCATGGCTGACAGTTCACATTTGTTAAAACATGATTTGTTGAAATCCTTTGAGGCTTCCGGTGATGGTGGATTCCTTCAGAGGGCATTTGCATTTGCTTCTATCTGGTGCTAGGGGCATTACAAGCCCAGGATCACTCTAAACTAAATTTCCAGGTGGAATATTTGTAGACTGCGGTAGGTGATATGAATTTGGTATGCAACTCTGCACATGGGGCAGCTTCAGAATGCAACCTCTGAGGGATATGGTTTTTCGTCTCCTGCTCTTTGTGGCACCCTGGCATATTTCCTTGCAGTTCCCTGGGGGTGCGGGATTGGTTTCTTCTGGTTCACTCTTGCACTGAGAGTATGACCCTTTGAGGTCTCTTATCAGATTCTCCTTCTTGGTTAGGTCCTGGGCTTTATGAGACCATCAAAGCTGAAGTCCCTGTGCACCTGGTTGGCAAATGACCCCAGGGGAAACAGCTCCAGACCTTGGCTTACCTCTCTCATTTCACTTTGATTTTGCCTGGTTATTCATTATAAGCTTGTCAGTTCTTTTTAGGAAGATGCTTCCAGAAACTTCACTCCCAAAGACTTATGTACTAAGATGTTAATTGGCAAACTAGTTATAATACATAAAATTTAGGTATAATGGGTAACGTTCAAAAAAGGGGGATAAGTAAACTATAATGTCGAGGATGACAATTACCATTCTCATTTTCTAGAATATCCCCTGTGGCAAAGACTGCTAGATGCCCACCAAATCTATTTTCTCCTTCTTCTGTATTAGTAGTAGAGTTATTTAGCTGCCCAGCTAGAAACTGCACTTCCCAGCCTCCTTTGCGGCTGGGTGAGGCTATGCGATCATAGGTTACTGTCGATGGATGTGAGCAGAAGTGGTATGTCACCTCCAAGCACAGGCCTTAAAATTTAGATGTATTCTCCTTTATTTCTGTTTCCCTTCCACTGGGCTAAGCATGGACCATGTTCTGACCATGAAGATGAGGACAACACCTTGGGGATGTCAGAGCAAGAAGATGGAAAGGACCTGGTCACTGAATGACTGCAGGGAGTGCGGAGGGCCCAACAATCTGGACCACTTATCTCAGGATTATTGCATGAGGAAAAACCAAACTCCTGTGAAGTCACTATATTTGGGGATATCTTTGTTATAGCACTTTAGCTGTTTCTCTAACTAATACACACCATGTCATAATGCTCCTATCTCACTGAAGTGTCCAATCCATTGACTTCATTCTTACCTATTTCTTCCAATCTTTACTTCCCTTTGCATCTCTTTTAGATTCCGTGATTTATTATTATAATCACATCCCTCTTTCACTCTATCTTACTTGGCCAAACCTGTCTTTCTCGTGCCTGAGCTCAAGTATCTGAAGGTCACCGACAAGATCATACAACTGGGCTCACTGGTTTCCTGTTCTCAAACATCAAATGGACTTAACGTGGAAAATTCGACTTTTTATAATAAGCACAATTTCCTTCCTCTCCACTTTCTCAAGATGACTGTTTCATTTCCTCTCCTCATTCCTCAAATTCTCTACCTCCTTTCCTAAATTTAATCTCATTGGGTGACCTTGCCTCATCCTTTACCAAGAGAATGAAAGCCTTCCATCGCCCCAGCGCTGTTTCATCTGCCCACGCCCCCCCCCCCCCCCACTAAATCTGCAAACACACCTGCATCTGCCTGCCCTGGAGAAGCTGGCCCTGCTTCTCTCAAGGGTGTCTGACTCTGAGTCTCTACCCCTTTTACCTTCTCAAAGTGTTTTCTTCTCGACTGGGTCATTTCCCAGCAGCTTACAAATATCTCTAATAGCTCCTATCCCCCAACGAAACAAAACAAACCTTGGTATTAGTTTTCTATTCTGTGTAACAACCACCACAAACTTAGTAGCTTAAAAACACACAGATTTATTGTGTCACAGTTTCTGTGGGTGAGAAGTCCAGCATGTTTTTGCTGGGCTCTGCCCAGGGTCTCAGCAGGCTGCAAGCAAGATGCTGGCCAAACCTGTGATCTCTTCTGAGGCTTGGGTTCCATTTTCAAGCTCACTACCTGGTGGCAGAGCCCAGCTCCTTGCACTTGTAGGACCAAGGTTCCCACTTTCTTGCTAACGTTCCACTGGGGGCCACTCTCAGCTCCTAGAGGCCACCAGCTGTTCTCTGCCATGTGGCCTTCTCCACAACACAGCAGTTTGCTCCTTCAAGGCCAGCAGTAGAATCTCTTTCTTTTAACGGCTCACCTGATTAGGTCAGGTCCACCAGGATAATCTACCTTCTCATAAATTCAAAGTTAACTGATTAGGGACTTTAGTTATATCTGCAAAATCCTTTACCTTTGCCGTATAGTGTAACCTAATCACAGGAGTGAAGTCCCATCATACTCAAAGTTTCTGCCCTCACTCAAGGGGAGGAGATTATACAAGGCACATATACCAGGACTCAAGAATCTTGGAGGCCATCCTAGAATTCTGCCTATCACAGCCTATCTTGACTCTCACCTCCTCCAGTTACTGCTTCAAGTCCATTCTGTCTGACACAGCAACCTTAAAAGAGTGGTCTAGACTTGTCTCCATTTCCCATCCACTCCAGTCTGGCTTCCATTCACTGAGATTGGTCTTGTCAAGTTACTGGTATCCATCTTGCCAAATCCATTACGTACTTTTCTTTTGAATTTTTTCTTTGTTTTTTTTTATGACGGAACATTTCAAACGTAAGTAAAATAGATAGAACAATATAATGAATGTCCATCAACTCAAACACCCAGCTCCAATAAACATCAACATGTGGCTAATGTTTCATCTCTACCCCACAACTTCTCTCCCCTCTATTCTTCTGGGTTATTTTAAAGCAAATCTCAGTTATTTATATCATCAGGAAATAAATCAAGACTTCAGTATGGAAATCTAAAAGAAAATGACTTTTAAAAATATGACCACGGTGTCCTTGTCAATAAGAAAATCAACAGGAATTCCTTAATTTCACCTCATGTCAGTCTTCGAATTTCCCTGATGGCTCCATAAATGTCTTTTAGAGCGAGTTAGTTTGAATCAGGATCCAAACAACAGCCATTCACCACATTTGATTGATCTGGTTCTTAAATTTCATTTCATCTACAACAATCCTCTTTTTACTCTTTTTTTGGTCTTGCCACTTATTTTTTGAAGAAATGTGGTCATTGTTCCAGAATTCCTCACTTTCTGATCTGGCTGCTCAAATCCCTCTGGTGATTTTTCACGTGTTCCTCCGTCCAATGGGCCCTTTCCTGTTATCATCAGACTCACGGCTCAGCAGCCTTTCACTCTGCTGCCCGCTTTCTCCTCCTCAAGACACTCTCCTCTCCCGGTCTGGACAGTACCACACTCTCCTGACATTTCCGCTTTCTTCCGCTTCTCTGGCCAGTCCTCTTCAGTTTCTTTCACAGTTTGCTCCTCTTCCACCCAACTTTGGAATGATGGTGGCAGCTCAGGTCCCTGGCTGGGCCCTCGTCCCTTCTCTAGCCACACTCTCTCCCTAGGTTAGTTCATCTGGTTCTGTGGCTTTTAATGACATTTAGATACTGTAAGACAGACCATTCTAGCTAAAACCTGTCCTGCAAGCTCCAGACCATTTATGTGGAGATTTACTTGATAGTTCCATTCAGTTCTGTCACTGGCATCTCAAATTAAACACCTGCTAAAGGGAACTAGGGATTTCCTGCTCCCCAAACCTGTTCTCCATCTGAGTGAACGGCAGCACCCCACCCAGTCACTAGAGCCTGGAACCTGGAGTTTCCCTTGATTGCTGCCTTTCCCTCACTTCTCATATGCAGCCTATCTGGGTCTGTCATTATAAGTCTAAATTACACACGTCTGCATGAGCACCATCTGCACCCTGGTCCCAGCCACCATCCTCTCTACCTGGGTCACTGCTCCAGTCTCCTTACTTCCTTCTTCCATTCCAGACTCCCTCTGATCAATTCTCCATACGGCCCAAAGTAATCCTTTAAAAGCATAAATCAGATAATGTAACTACCCTGCTTAAATCATGTGAATAATTGCCCAGCGCACTGAAAAAAAGTCACTCCCCACTCTGGCCTATGAAGTCTACGTAACCTGCCGTTGCTTACCTCTCCCGTGCTTCTCTCTCCTTTGCTCTCCAACTACAAAAGGCCTTCTCTCAGATTCCCCAAAATGCCATAGTCCTGCCAATCCCTCTGACTGAACGTTCTCCCTGCTACTCATCATGGCTGGTGCCCTCTTTTCCTTCAGCTGCAGCTTAAACAGTGCCTTCTCTAAGAGCCTGTCACTCACCACTGAGTCGAAGGGATTCTCTCGTATTACTCACTCTTTGTCTCCTTCAGTGCACTTAGCACAAATATGCTGATGTGCGCACTTGTTTATTATCCATCTGTCCCAGCAGACCATGGTCTGTTTCCCCTTCTCGTGAGTGGTGAACTTACAGAGAACGCAACCCTATTCTAGCTGTACGATTGGGCTGACATTAACCAGCCAGGCTCCCAGGAGCCCTCCCAAGCTGCAGCGAACTCTGGATGCTGCATGGATTAATTATTCAGGATGTGAACTCCAGGGCTAGTGGCTAGATTTCTTTATATCATTTTTTTAAATGGAGATAAAAGTTATACATAGTAAAATGCACAAATCTTAAGTGTACAATTCAATGAGTTTTGACAACACCCTGCTCAAGATATAGAAGACTTCCATCACCCCCAAAATTTCTGCTTGCCCCCTTCCAGTCAATCCCCAAACGCTATAGGGAACCACTGTGGGTAGCTGGATTTTCATACCCTGTTGAGGGCAGTGCAGTGTTTCTGTAATACTCCAGCCAATCCACATATCTTTTTTTCTTTTTTTAGGAAGATTAGGCCTGAGCTAACATCTGCCACCAATTCTCCACTTTTTGCTGAGGAAGACTGGCCCTGAGCTAACATCCGTGCCCATCTTCTCCATTTTATATGTGGGATGCCTACCACAGCATGGCTTGCCAAGCGGTGCCATGTCCCCGCACCCAGGATCTGAACCAGTAAACCCCTGGCCACCGAAGCAGATTGTGCGAACTTAACCGCTACACCACCTGGCCGACCGTAATCCATGTATCTTGACACTACTATTTTTACCCATGAGACTCTTTTCTGATATTCAGTGTGCTAACTGGCACTCTAGGGTTGATGGGAAATAAAATAAGCTGAAGCTCTGGTCATGGCCGAGCCTGGAGAATGGCCCTGCTGGCTAAACAAGGGCTGATAACCTCCACCCACTCCTCTCTCAGTGTGAATTTCCAATTGGAGCAACTGTCTGCCCCTGGAGCAGAGCTTAAACTAACACACATCTAATATCACACTGTTTATGCTCAAATTCAGGAACTACAGCAAAGTAGAACCAGTGGAACAGCTAGGCAAAACGGACCCTGGAAGGCTGGCTGGTGGGCCTGGAAAGCCAGCCAGTGGACCAATGGCTGGTGGTCTGCTGAAACAGCAGGCCTGGTTGATGTCCTCTGGGGCACACACCCAGTCCAGCAGACACAGACCACATCAGAACACAGTCTTCTCTGACCACCTGCAACCCAGCTTCAGAGCCACCTCTGACCTCCGCTTCCCCTTCCACAATGCAGGGTGTTATTAGGGACTCCTTTGGCATGTAGAAGGAGAAACAGCTCCAGAGATGCACGACCAAATCTGCCCCTTTCTCTCTTTCTGCAGCCCCCAGACTTTCCACCCTGGACTCAGAGATTCCTGCTCCTGGGTTCAACTCTTGCTGTCCTCCTTCCTGAAGTCCCTCTCGCGTACACCCTGGGGGCTAAGCAGGTGGTTTTCAACTCTCCACAAGTGCCCCCTCCCACCCCCATCCATTCCCTGAGCACAGAGTGCAGCATATAGTGAGACCTCAAAAAGTGTTCCTTAATGTAAAATTGCTCTCCTGGCTCTCACGTTATCCTTATACTGAGCTTATGACATGGGCAGAAATTAGGAAACACACACACACACACACACACACACACACACACTGGTGCATGCACACCCACACATGTGCTCTGGGCCTATTTGCTGAATTGCATGGGGGCAGCTAAGCCTTAGTTTCCTTACCTGTAAAATGGGCACCGTGTCAGATTGTCTCCATGTGCTAGTACAGGCCCACCCTTCGCCTTTCTTCATTCTGCACTTGTCAGCGGAGGCTGACCTTTCCCAAGGCTTCAGCTCTCACCAAGTTCCAGGACCTTCCCTTGCTCCCCAGGTGGTTAAGCTTCCTGCTGCTAGTCCCAGTGCTTCACTAGCCTCTCTCAGCTCCTTTACCTCTGCCCACCACTTTGTAATAGTCCCTTCATCAATCCCTTTTCAAGCACCCCTTTGAGCATGCCCTCTGTTTCCATCCAGGGCCGTGACTGCTACAATTGGTACCAGAATAGCCCTGGGAAACAAATCCTTGGATGGGACCTGGGTGGGGTTTCTCACACATCTTGATTAGTGCGTGGATAGCCTCCTTGATGGGGGTAATAGACAGTGGTAATCTGTGGCATGCAGTGGCATCACAGTTACTTCGTGACAGGTGGTGGCAAGAGATGGACTGGTAAGATGCTGGGAGATCAAGTAGCTATGACACTTAGTCACTATGGTGACAGTAGTGATTATAGACTGCAGTGGCCTTCTGACTCTACAAGTGATTGCCCTAGGAAATACACACAAAGAAAAAAATGGATTAAAAGCCTTAAGCTGGGCTATACTGGGATATAATTCTCAGTATGGGCCTGGAGGCAATGAGAGGTGATGAGGGTATGTCCTGAGGAAAATCAGCTTTCCTGTGAGGCAGCTGCCCCAAGAGAGATCACTTGAATGGTTGAGAGATCAACTTGAATGGTTTTTATGTGAAGAAAGGCTAGTTTCCTCAGACAAAGCAGGGGGGTTGCTGCCTTCACCAACAAGGAGGATTCAAGGGGTGTTGGGGTTCAAAGTTCTACCCAAATGTCCCCATTCCATGTCTGGGGGTCCCATTCCTTCTTACCCAGTGCTGCTCCCTTAGCACAAGATACTTGGTGGAGTTGCACATTTCATTGGCTTTGCAACCCTGGAAACCTGACAGTCAGCGCCTGTCAGGGCTTGGTTCTCTGGTAGCCCCTTGGCTACCAAAGAGCAGATTCCTTCAGAGCCACCCTAGAGGCTTTCTAAACTTCCACCCTTGCACTGAGTCATGAGTTCAAGGCTTTCAGTCTTTTCTGACCCAGAGCGGATCCAATAGAACCACAGACCCATCCTGTGTCTGTACATGAACTGGCAGAATCCCCCTGCTGATTTCCTGACTCATGGAGTGAGCTCTTATCAGAGAAGGGCCCTGAACTGCAATTTCACCACCATCAGAATAGCAAACCAAATGCAATACTACATCCCTAAGGAAATTTCAGAAATTAGTGCTACCATCAAAAATCTGAAATATGTAGAGGTTGTCATTCCTATCAAGACTCGGTTTAACTCACCTATTTGGCTGCTACAGAAACCAGTTGGGTCTTGGGAAACGACTATAGATTACTGTAAAGTTAATTAGGTGTGATGTCAATTGCAGCTGTGGTTCTAGACATGAAATTTTTACTGGAACAAATCCATGCATCTCTTGGTCTGGTGTAAATCTTTGACCCCAAATGCTTTCTTTTCTATTCCACTCGGTACAGATAATCAGAAATAGTTTGCCTTTGTGTAGCGGGGACAGTAGATATCTTTACTACCTTGGGGCTTTGCCTACTTTCCTGATTTCTGTCATAATAGAGTGCAAAGGGATACTGATTATCTTGTTAGAGTTCATAACATTATGCTGGCCCATTATATTGATGACATTCTGGTAACTGGGCCTAATGAGCAGGAAATTGCAAGCACTTTAGATTCTTGGTAGAACCTACGTATGCCACAGGAAGGATGATAAATCCCACACAAATTCAGAGGCATGTCATGTCAGTGAGCTTTCTAGGGTATCCAGTGGTCTGGGGCATGTCAGGATCTCTCTTCTAAAATGAGAGACAAGCTGCTGCCCGCTACAAAGAAAGAGGCAAAATGTTTGATGGGACTCTGGATTTTTGAGGTGACATATGCCACATTTGCCAGTGCTGTTCTACCCATTTCCTGGAAAACGCATAAGACTGCAAGTTTTGAGTGAGGCCTGCAGCAACATAAGACTCTGCAGTGGGTCCAGACTGCAGAGCAAGCTGCCCTGTCACATGAGCTTTATGATTTGGAAGTGACTAGGGCAGAAAAAGATGCTGTATGGACAAGCTCCAATAGGAGAGTCACAGTGCAGTTACAGACCCTTAGGGTTTTGGATTAATTCATACTCTCTTCTGCCAATAACTATTCTCCATTTAAAAACAGCTCCTGGCTCACAACTGAACATGGAAGAGGCTGAATGCCTGACTGTGGGACACCAAGTGACCCATGCAACCAGAACTGGATATTATCTGACCCATCAAATCATAAAATTGGACATGCATGGTAGCATTCTATTATTAAAGAGTGTATATGAGATCAGGTCTGAGCAGTCCAGAAGGCACAAGGAAATTGCATGAGCAGGTGGCTCAAATTCCCATGGTATCTACTCTTTTTTTTTTTTTTTAAAAGATTTTTTATTTTTTTCTTTTTCTCCCCAAAGCCCCCCAGTACATAGTTGTATATTCTTTGTTGTGGGTCCTTCTAGTTGTGGCATGTGGGACGCTGCCTCAGCGTGGTTTGATGAGCAGTGCCATGTCCGCGCCCAGGATTCGAACCAACAAAACACTGGGCCGCCTGCAGCGGAGCACGCGAACTTAACCACTCAGCCACGGGGCCAGCCCCCCATGGTATCTACTCTTATTGCTTCACTGCTTCTCCCTCAACTTACACTTGGGGAAGTTGCTATGACCAGTTATCATGGAGGAAATTGCACAGACATGATTTCCAAATGAGTTTGCGTGGTGTGTTAGCACCAGCTACAAATGGACAACTGCTGTATTAGAGCCACACTTAGGGTGTCTCTAAAAGATGATGCTGGAGGGATATGCTTTCAGTGAGCGGAACTCCTGGTTATATTGATTGTCCATTTTGCATGGAAGGAGAGATGACCGCAGGTACAGATCTACACTCATTCACGAGCAGTGGCTAACAAGTTCGTTGGCTGGTCAGGGACTTGAAAATAATAAGATTGGGAGATTGGAGGTAAGGAGGTCTAAGATATAGATATATGGATGGACTGCTTGAAATGGGCACAGGCAGTGAAGCTCTTCTTAACCCACACAAATGCCCTGAGAGGGCATCCATTGCGAAAGAGGCTTTCAATAATCAGATGGACAAGACGACCCACACTGTAGATGACAACTTCTTTCCCCAGCTACCCTGGTTCTTGCTCATGGTCCATATACAAAGTGGCCATGGTGGCAGGGATAGGGGCTAGTCATAGTGTGGTAGGCAGAATAATGATCTCCCAAAGATATCCATGCCCTAATCCTTGGGACCTGTGAATATGTTATATTTTGTATGACAAATGGTGAATTAAGGTAGCAGATAGAATTAAGGTTGCAAATCAGCTGGCCTTAAAAATAGAGAGATTACCCTGAATTACCTGGGTAGGCCCAATGTAATCACAAGGGTCTTTAAATGCAGAAGCAGGGGGCAGAATCATTGTCAGAGTGGTGTGATATGAGAAAGAGTTGATCGGCCATGACCGGTGTTGAAAATAGGAGGAGGGCACAAGCCAAGGAATGCAGGCAGCCCCTAGAAGCTGGAAAAGGCAAGAAAAACAGATTCTCCTTTAGAGACTCCAAAAAGGAATGCAGCCTTGCTGACATCTTGATTTTAACCCAACGAGACTCATTCCAGGCTTCTGATGCCAGAACCGTAAGAGAATAAATTTGAGTGGTTCTAAGCCACTAAGTTTGTGGTAATTTATTACAGCAGCCATGGAAAACTAATACACATAGTCTCAATACATTTCCCTCACCAATCTGATCCAGCATCTGGCACTGCTGAGGGCCCAAGCTGCCAGCAGAAAAGACCAAGCTGAGTTTCCTATATGTTACTATTCCTTGGGGCAATAGTTCTTAAAGGGCGGACGAGGAACCCCTGGGGGTCTCCAAGATTCTTTCAGGGGTTCTATGAGGTCCAATCTATTTTCACACTAAGACATTCTTTGCCTTTTTCACTGTCATTCTTTCATGAGTGTATAGTGGAAGTGCAATTTTCCAGAGGCTACATGCCACGTGTACAACGGACTGAATGCTGAGCAGACTAGAGAACCAAGCTGTCTTCTATTAAGCCAGACTTTAAAGAGATTTGCAAAAATGGCAAATAATGCCATTCTTCTCACAATTTTTGTTTTGAAAAAGTGATTTTTCATTAAAAATATTATATTAACACGTTATGGATTTATTAGTTTTAAATATCTTAAAGCTTTAATTTCTAATCCAGCAAAACAGAGAGATATAACCCACATCAACAAAAACTCTTTGTAATTTTTAAGAGTGTAATTGTTCAATAATTTTTAAGAGTGTAAAGGACTCCTGAGACCAAAAATTTGAGAATGACTGCTCTAGGCAGAACCAGCTAGCTACTTATTTATTGGCAGGGTGACTACACTGACTCCTTTTTTCATGAAGGAAACAGTAGTTCATTACTTCATGGTAATAAATATGTATTCCTGATATGGACTTGCCTTCCCTGCCAGCACCATCATTTCTGAACTTTTTAGAATGTCTTTTTTATCACTATGCTATCCTGCACATTGCCTATCTTCATTTTACGGTAAAGAGCATACAGCAATGGTCTCACCCATGGAATGCACTGGACTTACAATGTGCCCTGTCACTCAGAAGCAGTTGTCTGAATAGAATAGCTCCCAGCTGGGAGGCACCACCCTGCAGGGTTAGGTTATTGACGGCTACTGGATGCAGTACGTGCTTTCAATCAGTGGCCAATATATGGCTCCACCTCTGTTAGCCGGAACACAGAGGCCCAGGGACCAAGAGGTAGAGATGGGAGTGGCTCCTCTATTATTCAAAAAAACCCTACTGGAGGCTTTTTTGCTTTCCATCCCCTCAACTTTGTGTTCAGTGGGTCTGGAGTCTTTACTGCCCAAAGGAGGAATACTTCTTCCAGGGAAAACACAGATGTGGTTCCTTTAAATTGGAAGTTGAGCCTTCCCTCTGGTCATTTTGAGCTCTGGGTGTTGCTTAACCAAAAGGCAGGAAGGGAGTCAGCTGTACCAGACAGGCGACCAAAGTGTTGGCAGGTGGTAAGAGGAATATGGAAGGGAGGGGGAGGAGGATGCCGTGATTGCTAATTTAGGCCTTGTGACCCGCCACAGAAGGCGGGGCTGTAGCAGGTTTTTGTTGTTATTCCTCCCCCGCTGTCTTATTGAAAGAGCCCTGGTGCTAACATTTTAAGATGGGATCCAGGTGAGTATGACTGAAGGATGACAAGGATGTGGTGGAGACGACAAGGATGTTGCAGTTGATGAGACTGTGTTTCCCATTGGGGATGAGCGGTTTTTTTTCCCTTTCATTTTTAAAAAATTGAGGTGAAATTCACATAACATGAAATGAACCATTTTAAAGTGAAAGATCAGTGGCATTTAGTACTTTCACGAGGTTGTGCAACCATCACTATGATCTATTTCCAAAACTTTTTCATCACCCCGAACAGAAATTCTGTAACTATTAAGCAAGAGGGACATGAGTTTTTCATCTGAAGGACAAAAGTAGATGGTGGGGGGCAAAAGGAATGGCTCTGCTCCGATATCCTGTCTCCCCTCACTCCATTTCCTGGAAGGCTGACTTGTGTGGACTGAACTCAGTGAAGTCACTCAGGGACCTTCCCTTTTGACTTTCAGATGGGTTTGGCCAAGGGGAGGCACCAGCAGGATCAAAGTCAGAATACTTATCCCTGGCTCCCTGCCTGGCAGGAGCTGTGTTCTGCTCCCCGTGGCTGCAGTTCCAGCAGGCAGCCCCCCTCCCACAGTAACCGCTCCCTCCTCTTGCTCTTCACGTCTCAGGGCTGTAATGGCTTCCTGGAGTGTGAGCCCCCCGGGTCCCATCCCTCCTAGGCTCCCTTAACCCTGCCCACACCTGTGTAAAGAATCCTGAAGGCTCTTCAGTATCCCTTTGAGTACCATCCGTTTCTTGTTGGGACACCGATTGATACAGGAATGGATGGTGTGGTCCCTCCCTACCGTCCTTTTGGCACTCACCACTTCAGATTTTCTGAGTCAAGCCAGCTCTGTTCACAGGTACCGGTCTGGGCAAAGGAGATGCTTTCCTGGACAATCCAGGTTCCAAGGGTGCCTGGGGTGTGTGCCAAGGCCCCACTGCCCTCTGGTGGGCAGCTCCTGGAAATGCACCTCAGGGATCCAACATCAGCTGGGCACGTGCACTGTACCAGCCCATTACCCACCTGAGCACATTTCATCCAGAGTTTATTGTCCCCACTTAACAGGTGAGAACCTTTCCATGGCCCTTAGTATAAAACAAAATCTTAACCGTGGACTGCAAGGTCCCATCTTTTCTTCCCCTCCTGTCATTCCCTAACCCAGCCATGCCAGCCTTTCCTCACACGTGCAGCTCCCAATTGGAATATTCGGGAACTCCAAAACCTTCCTCACCTGGTTAACCTCAGCTCATTCTCTAGTCCTCTCCTAGGGTATCACTCAGGAAGATCCTCTTCACCACCCATCCCCCCCCCCCCCCCCCCCACCTTTCATTCACTGTCATTCACAAACACCCTGGGTTTTTCCTGGTCTCTATGAATGTTTGATTAATGCCGCTCTCCCCACTGAAGGCGCCTGAGGGCAGGGAGCATCTTGCTTCACTCACCAGTGTATCTCCGGTGCCTGACACACAGTAATCACCACACCAGCAGCTGACATGGATTAGGCATTTCTCTGTGCCAGCCATTGAGCTAAGTCCTTCAGGCCCCCAGGCCACCCTCCTCCCCAAAGTCCCTGGTCCCCAGGAAACAGCCCTCAACTCTATCAAAAACTCATACCGATTTATTAGAATATGAAAAAGATTCGGTTTCTGTACAGGCGGCAGAGCGGCAGCAGCTGTGGTGGCTTTGAACATGGTTGTCAACATCATCCTCGCATGGTGACTCCTGCCCAAAACAGCACTTGCATGGAGAGGAGGGGAGACAGATGAGCACCCACTGCCCAGTCCACTGGGAAGAGGGACACTCTGACTATTGCACAATCCTGGGGAAGGGAGTGCCCACCAATAGGCCTGGGCCTGGCCATGGTGGCAGCGGGGTGGGAGTGTGTGCCTGTGAGCAAAGGCCTTTGGGGGCCCAGGACCCTGGCCATCCACCAGCCCCAGCTGGGCGGAGGATGCTCAGAGGAGGCCTTCTCCCCCGAGGACTGGGCCCCACAGCAAGCTGGGTGCAGTGTACAGAAGAGGGAGATTCCAGGGGCCAACAGGGGGACGAGGGAAGGGACAGGCGAGCAGGAACTGAGGGTCAGGCCCAAGAGCAAAGAAGGCGCCAAGAGGCCCAGCGTCTGAGAGTTAGAGAGAATTATGACTGGGTTGGGGGTCACTTCTGAAATCAGAGCCTTGGGGCCACAGTTAAGAGCCCAAAAGGCAGAGGACCGATTTAGGGGAGAGTGTTGGGCACACAGGCACAAATGAAGAGGGGTAACTCTCTGGAGTAGGAGGGCAGGGCCGGAGCTCTGTCAGCCAGGGGTTTTTAAAATGTTTTAAAAACAGGAATGCCCTCTGTGCAAATAGAATCATACATGGAAGTGTGAACAAACAGAACAGATAAAAAGGCAGCACTTTCTGAAGCCCCTGACAGTCCTCCCCTGACAGCACCCCTGAAGAGCCTGCTGGTCCCTTGGAGCACAGTCTGGAAAGCTGAGTCACGTCACTGTCCAAAGCGCCCCAGCTCCAGACAGAGAAGCTCAGAGATGCCCTCAGCCTGCAGCTCTGAGTAAGGACAGGTCAGGGGGGCTGGCCAGGGTGACAGAGCTGGCAGGAGGAAGGACTACCATGGGTCACCAATCCCTCCCCCAGTCAGATGCCTGGTCCCCTAGTCTTTCCCCTGTTAATGGAGGGCCTGGCCTAGGCCAAGGGAGGCCTTGGCTCCTTCCCTTCCCAGGTGGGACCAAGGCTGAGCCAGAGGCTCTTTGGTTAGAAACTAAGATTGGTTTGAATGAGGAGAGTGATGGAGTGGGAGGGGGACCTCTGAGGTCTGGGAAACTCAGAGGCCCTAGTCGGGGTATGGGAGAGAGCCTGGATCGGGAAGGGGCAGGGGCTGCCTCACGGCCCAGCAGTTCTGCCTAGAGGACTGGGAAGGCAGTTCTGGTGGGAGGGAGGGCGCTTCCCAGGAGGCAGGGGGAAGCCGTGCTGCAATGGGGGCTGTGGGCCCAGCTGCCATGCGGTGGGGAGAGGGGCAGGGCCAATCCAGGTCAGGCAGGACGAGGGAGCCCTCCGTTCCCCCAGCAGCCCCTACTCTGGTGGGAGAGTCTGTGGTAGGATGGGCACTGCCCGCTGGCCGCAGGGCTACTGCCCCTTGGGGATGAAAGGCTCTCCTTCCCCAGGCTCAGGGTGGGGGCCTGGGTCACTGAGGCACCGCTGTATCCTCTGGGAGCTGGGGCTGTCACTTGGCCCAGGTGTGAAGACATCATCGGTGCCTGGGGACGAAGGCTCCTTGGTCCGCATCACAATGCCCCCATCGTCATCATCCTCGTCCTCCTCAGCCAACCTTGGATCCCGGCTCAGCCCCAAGACCTTGCCCTTCAGCTCCTCATTCACCAGGTCCACGGACTCAGGCGACTGCGGGGAGGCTGGGTCGATGGTGATAACAGGCAAGTCGGCCTTTGGCTCATAGGCCAGCGGGTCTGGGGACCAAGAGCAAGGCACAAGCTGGCTTCTGCCCCTGAGCCCTGCCCAGCATGCATCTACCTCAGCCCATGCCAGCGACTCCCATGGAAGCTTCCTGTGAGCACAGCAATCCTGAATCAGTCTACGTGGACCTTTATGAGCCCTCATCAGAGAGCTTCTCTTCCCCTTAGCCTGGGGCTCAAAGGGAGGACTGTGTTCCTCTCCTCAGACCTGGGGCTCTCATAGGTGCCCCTCCTCAGACCAAGAATTAGGCCTGAGGTCCTTCCTGAGTTGCTGTCTGCTCCCGGGGCAGACCTAGGAAAGGCCTGCCCTTGTTTCCCCTAAATCTTGGAGATCCCAATGGTACAGACCCCTCCTGCCTCCCTGCCAGGCACCCAGCTCCCTTCAGGCCTCACCGTGAGCCCCAGGTGGAGCACCTCTGTCCCTGAGGACAGCAGGGCCATTCCTCTGCCCCCTTTGGTGAACTCCCAACTCCACCTGATGCAGGAGGAGCTCACGGCTTGGGAGGAGGTGAGGGAGAAACCTGTACTCCCTGTTGACTCTGAGGCCTGTTCCTGTGGGAGCCTCATCAGGAGACGGTGGCACTGAGGGCCAAGTCTCGAGGCCCCTCTCCAGGCACCCTGCGCCCTGCCTTACCTGAGCCGATGCGGGCCCGTGACATGGTGGGCGAGTCCAGCTTGTGGGCAGGCACCGTCAGGTAGTTGTTGATCTGACAGAGAAAGAGCAGACAGGGGTGAGTGCAGGCAGCCTCTCCGGATGGCACCGGAAGCTGGTGGCTATACGCTTCTTTGGCCTGTTCAGAGCGCTCTCTCCCTCTCTGTCAGTTCCTCATCAGGCTCTTCATCTGCCTGTGCCTGCGCTGGTGCCGTGCTGGCACTTCAGGGGATCCTGGGGGCTTGTCCTGGGTTCTCATCAAGCCATGTGATCTCCTGGGCTGCCTCCCCATGGTGACACTGCCCCAGCTTCCAGCTCCAGTCCACACCTGCCCCTGAGGTCCAGACCCATAAAGAAAGCTCAGGAGCAGACAGCTGGGCCCTGGATGACCCGCAGGCATCACAGTGCAACATGTCGGAACTGAGCTCATCTCCTTATCTTCCCTCAAAACTTTGCTCCCTCCTCGGCATCCCCTATCACAGCCAGCAGTCCCAACTACCCAGAAGGCTAGATAAGACCCCTGACTCCTTTTCCTCTTCCCTCAGCCCCACCTCAAACGGGTGACCAAGTCTCACTAGGTCCCCCTCTGAGATGCCCTGAATCTACCCACTCATCTTCATCTCCCCCATCACTGCTCTAATCTGGGCCACCCCCACCCCTTCCCATGTCACTCCTTTGCTTAGAACCCTTCATGGTTCTCTATGTCCCTGGAATAAAGCCCAAACTCTTACACCATTAACAGGGTTCCTTGAAAGCTGAACCCTGCCAGTGGCTATTTCTAGAATGGGCCACATTCTGTGACTGAGAACTTAGGCACAAGATCTTCCTTCTGCCTGGACCACTGCTCTGCCCACACCCTCTTCTCCCTGGCTCTTGTTCCTAAGCTTAGCCTGACTTCCTTCCCGTTCAAGGTGTCCAGGGCCCCTTGCACTTCCTGCCCTGCATGGGCCACTGCATTAGAAGCTCTGCAAGAGAGGCACTGGGCTGAGTCACCGCCGGATTCACAGGCTACGCTGCTGCTTGGCACTTAGGAAACGCTCAACAAATGTTTCCTGACCAAACGGATGAATGCGTGTGTGCCTTGTTTTGTGACCCTGGGCAGGTCCCTTTCCCCCGGGACCTTAGTGAGAAATCACTAGAAAATGGGAGGTTGGAGAGGGCACACGGATAGACTCTTCTAGCTCAGAAGCCTGAGGATACAATGAGGGGCCCTGACCTCTTCACTGCTCTGAGGTGGGAGGGGGTGAGGAGGTAGCAGCTTTCTGGAACCTGCCCTGGAGCTTCGCCTTTGAAACAAGAGGAGGAAGCCAAAAAACCAGGTCAGAGTGGCTCTATCTTCAAAAGGGCTTGGTGGTGGGGGTGCACGAAGAGGAAGGACCCACATTCCCAGAGAAAGGCAGGAGCGAGCTCCCGTCCCAGACGCACCTTCTGCTCTAGTTGCCGGGCCTTCTGTCTCCGGAGCAGCATCTGGTTCCAGGCCTCCTCGTAGGGGTCTGCCACCAGCGTGTGTCTGTTGTAGGACCGCAGCTGTGAGGGGAACAGCTGTCAGGTGGGGCAGGCCCCAGAACCTGGGCCTAGAGAGGTCGAGGTGGCCCTGGGCACATGGGCAGCAGGGCTGGAGCAGAGAGGAGGAAGAGGGGCTCCTCTGCTGGAGAAGGAGCTGGGTGGGAGGGAAGACCCACCCGCTGCCTGGTCTTCTGCAAGTTGTTCCTCAGGATTTTGCGGATCTCCTCCTCCTTGTCCTTGGACAGTGCTGGCAGGATGCGCTCAGCAGGCAGGGACTTGGGGTGGATATTCCTGGGATAACAGGGCACAGGTTAGGTCCCCAAGAAAATTCCTGTGATTCTGGAGCCTGCAGGGCTGGGCCAGAAGGAGGTCACCCCGGGATGGCCCAGGTGGGTGAGCAAAGCCTCAGGTCCTCAGTGTGGCCCTGCAGCTCTCTCACTCGCCCTGACAGGACAACAGAGGGGCCTGTCTCAGTGTCCCCCAAAGGTGGCCTGCTCCCGGATGGTGTCGAGGGGTCAGTGTGTGGGTGCAGAAGCTGCAGGGTTGGCCATTAGCACTCACTGCATGGAGACGGTGGAGACGGCGGAGGGGATCTTGCCCATGCCCCCACTTTCCACCAGCTCAATAGCCTGCTTCATCTCCATCTTGTGGTAGAAGGCGATGAGCTGGGGCTCCTTGGAGCGCTCGCCAGCTATCAGACACTTCTTCACGTACTTCTTATTAAACCGGTTCAGCCTGATGGGAGGAGGGAGGAGATGGTTATAACCAGCTCCTTGGGGTGGGGAGACACCCAGGCCCTGGGAGACCCTTACGACCCTCCCTGCCCACCTGCCCACCAGGCCTGCCACCTACTTGTCCTTCCAGTGGTGGTGGCCGTAGTGGCCACAGATGTCCTCGATGCCTGTCAGAAGGTGGTCCAGGAACTGAAACGGGCCCAGGGCCAGGTCAAGCCTTACTACTGGGCTCCTTCCCTACCAAGACTTCTGAATAGGCTCCCCCACCTTCCACCCTACAGCAGCTCTGCCAGCCCAGCCCTGTAGTTCCAGGGACAGCCAGGAGGTGGCGCCTACACCTCACTCATCCTGAACTCCAGCGGCACCACATCAAGCCCTCTGCCACTGGAGCCCCGCTGAGCCTCCCTCTCTGAACCCACCTGTGCCCAATGCCTGGGATGGGTTCCTACTAGAGACAGAGATGGCATGACGCCCCTCCTCAGGCTCCAGGCTGCTCATACCACAGCTCCCTATGCTGTGACCTGGTGACCTCAGGAGGCTGAAAAACCACTTCGGCATTTGGATAAGGGAAGAAGGGCTGGCTGAGGGCATGGACACAAGGCCTAGCTGCTCCCCAGCTCCCTGGGCCTTCTCCCACAACCGAGGGCCCAGGCCCAGCTTCCAGTACCTGCGTGTGGATCTCCTCATTGATGGAGCGCTTCGTTTCTTGCTTTTTCTTCACAGCCAAC
This sequence comes from Equus quagga, assembly GCF_021613505.1. Taxonomy (NCBI): domain Eukaryota; kingdom Metazoa; phylum Chordata; class Mammalia; order Perissodactyla; family Equidae; genus Equus; species Equus quagga. Next base: position 28,626,467 of record NC_060271.1, on the reverse strand, counting down.
AGGTCTACCAGGGGGCGAATGGTCATACCCTGGGGGGCAGTTGGGTGTCAGGCACTCCAGTTCTGCTACACTGGCAGGGAGGCCACAGAGCCTTCCTCCCTCCCCCCAGGGCCCCTGAGGCAGGGATGCCTTCTCCTCTGAGGTCCCCCATCTTCTAATCTCCGCGCCAGCACTTATGTAAAGGCCGATCCTTAAGGCCTGCTTCTTCCTGAAGACACAGCTAGAGGTGTAACAGCCCAGCCAGTCGAATGACCCTCATTCTGAGCATCTAGCCCAGGGCCAGGGGTCAGAGGGCCTGGATTCAAGTGTGGGCTCCACTACAGATGTATTCTGCAACCCCAGGGAAGTCAGGATGGCTAACAGAGAGAACCACCTCTGCTCTGTCTCCCTCGCAGGACTGAGACCACGGAGACCTAGTAACAGCAGCAGCAGTTAATTTAGCCGCATACTTGCCATGTGCCATGTGCCAGAGCCAGTTGTGTTTTACAAGTATTAGCTTTTCAATACCCAGAACGGCCCTAAGAGGTAGGTCCTTTCATTGTCCCCATTTTACAGATGAGGAAACTGAGACTCAGAGAGGTAACTTTCTAAGGTCTCACAGAATTAGTAGAGCTATAATCAAACCCAGGCAGGGAGGTCCCTACCTCAACGCTGCCTTCACTGAAAATGGGCTTGACAAACCATTACATATAACACTGCAAAGTCAAGGTGATAAAATATTTTTGAAGATAGAAGTAGGGCAAGAGGACAAAAGAGGCACTCCCCTCTCCTAAAGGACAGAAAATAAGTACCCTCCCAAGAGGTGTCCTCTACATATTTTTCTCCTGAGAAGGCAATGATGTTTCCCACCTAGGGCTCTGCCAGGATTAGAGCCCAGGAAAGACGGAGGGGATGGCAGAGAAACGGAGGCTCAGACAGAGTGTTTCTCACATGCCCAAGGTCACAGGTCAGGTAAGGTGGAGTAATTTACACCATCCCAGGCTGGGCTTCCTTGGAGACTCAGGAGGTTGGGGGTGGGCTCTCAGCTAAGCCTGGGTCATTTAAATGCACAGAAATCGCTGACCACTACACTGGAAGGATTCTTCAGGATCATCTAGTCCAGTCCCCTCACTTCACAGATGGGGAACTGAGAGCCAGGGACAGGAGAAGCGTCTTTCCCAGGGTCACACAGGCAGCAGCAGAGCTTGGACTGACTCCACACCTCCCGCTGCCCAGCTCAGTGACCTTTCCGGTGCCCCTCGTTGCGCTATTGTTCCCATTTTACCGATGCAGAAACTGAGATCGTAAGCTATTAAATCACTTCCCTGATGTCCTACAATGAGCATCGTGGGCCTGCTGACTGTACTCGCTTCTCTTAATGCTTTCTGGGTTCCTAACTAAGCTAGGCAGCATCCTGTTCACTTTACATTCTGCTTGGTCACTTTGCAATGACTCATTATCACAATTCACCCTTTACAATTGAGGAAACTAAAGCCCAGAAAGGGGGCGTGGCTTGCCCAAGGCTGCACAGCAAGTTATTGGTGGAGTTGGGACTAGAACTCCCTCTTAGGTCACGCACTTCCTCTATCCACTGGCAGTCAGGGTCCCCACACAGGGCTGCTCTGCCCTGTCCAGCACCTGTACAAAGACGGTGAAGAAGATGACGGTGATGATGGCAGTGAGGAACAGCTCACACATTGGGAAGTGCTTCTTGTCCAGGAGGTAGCCCAGGGAGAAGGCGATGGCACCTCGTAGGCCCCCATATGCGATGATGAACTGGTCCTTGGGGGTCAGCTTCACGATGCGGAACTTGTTGATGAACCAGGTCAAGCCCAGCACACCTGCCAGGGAAAGGCAAAAAGAGGGGTCAGGCTGTCCCCAGCCTCTCTTGGCTTCCATACCAGTGACTTCTGTCCGCAGGAGCCTCCACTAGTGAGCTTGCCCAGTTCATTCATTTCCCGGGTCCCTCAGCCCAGCGTGCTCTGAATCCCTGAATCCAAGAGCTGAGTGGATCCTTAAGGGGGGTCTCCCAACCTGGATGTACTTTAGAGACATCACAGAGGCCTCCAGTGGCCAAAGGTCGGGAGCAGAAAGGGAAAAGAGATAAAATAAGACTGGCCACAGGTTGACACCTATTAAATATGACGGGTACATAGGATCTACTTTTCTATGTGTTTGAAATTTCCCATAATAAAGTCATTAAAAAATGCAGAAGTCTGGGTCCAGCCTCAATCCATGGAACAGAATCTCTGGAGGACAAGGCCCAGGATTAAAGGGTTTTAACACTGTGCACCAAGTAACTGTGATGCCCAGACAGGTTCAGCGATCATAGATCTAATCTCAGAGAGGAGGTGAGTGAGATCATGAGTGGGGAAGTGATGCAGTCACTGAGGTGAGGCGTGTCTGGAAAGTGTAAGCAGAACCCAAGGGTCCGAGGCCTGGTCCCCGTGTGCAGGTCCAGGCTGGCAGCATAGATTTGGAGGAGCCGCACACAGCTTTGCAAGTGCTCGAGTCATCTGTGCCACGAGACAGCTCAGAGAACACTCACAGACCTGGGCTCTGTGGGCCTTGGTCTCCTCCTTAGAAATTGACAGGCTCAGAATCACAGGGTCCCTGAGGCCCCTCCACTCTGACGCACCACGACTGTCTCCCTACAGATCACAGACTTGCCGCCAGCATGGGCTTCTTTCCCCTCATGGGCCCATCATGGCCTCAGTGTGGCAGAGAGAAGAGGTGGGGAAGCCCCTGCCATCCAGCTGTGCTGGCAGCAGCCAGGAGCCAACCTGGGCCCCTCCATACAACACACTACCCATCCACTCAACACCCACCCCCTAACCCCCCATCCACCCCCACTCAGGCCTGGGGCCTCACCCAGTACTCGGGCGATGAGGCAGAAGATTAGGGTGCTGATGACAAAGGTCCAGTTCCAGTGGTGGGAGCCAGCCACAGTGGAGACGCCGAGGAAGATGAAGATGAGGGTCTCGCTGACACTGCTCCACATCTTCAGGAAATATTTGATGGTCGTGTGGGATTTGTGGGAGATGTTGGCCTCCACGTAGGGGCGCATCACCACTCCCGAGGCAATGAGTCTGGGGTTGGGGAGGAGTGGGTTTCAGGGTTCAGATTCGAGCTGTGCCTTCCCGGAGCCCCGCCACTGCCAGGGAGGCTGACAGGTACCTGTTTACTGAGCTCCTCTTACAGGTCAGATGCCCACTGCGGGCTTTACACACTTGTTCTCACTCAATCCTCACATCAACCCTACAGGCCTGGGCATATTCCTGCATTTTTCAGATGAGGGATCTGAGACTTGGAGAAATAAAGTTGTCTGCCCACTGTCACACTGGCAGCGAGTGGCAGAGCTAAGACGCAAACTATGGTCTGCCCAAATCCAAAGCCTGTGCCCTCTCCCCGAGGCCACACTGCCTCTCTGCTTACAGGGCATCAATTACACACATCCGTGGCCTTGGGTTTATTCCCCAAGTGTGATGCCCCCTAATGCACAGGAGACCCCACAGAGAGCTCTGTTCCATGCAGCAGCCCAAGCTCTCCCAGCCCAGCGCCCACACCTGGACTCCAGTCCTGCTGGCCTGGCTTCCTCGCTGTCACCCTGAATCCCCTAATCCAGGCCTGCCTCTGCACTTACAACGTCTCCCCTACTGGGAACACCTCTGCGCCTCACTGCCTCTCCACACGCCCGCAACTTCAGGACTCAGCTGAGGCCCCAGGACCTCCAAGACTCCTCACTTCAATGGAGGCCTCGAGCCTCCTTGCTGGGGCTGCTGAGGGGCGCAGTGAATGCGAGTGCCTGCATCCAGCTACAACCCAGGGAGTCCCTTTGAGACAAACGAAGGGAAGAAGTGGCAGGACCGAGATTTTCCAGAACTTTAAACTCAGTGCTTCCAGGGGCAGTCCCAGGCCCTGGAGCATGGTGCTCGAGTCTCATCCCTGGAGCTGGAGGCTGGGCCCTGGGGAGCTCCCCTGTGACCCTACCAGCCTGGGGAATCCAAGTTGGCGGCCTCCCCCACGCTGCGCCCAGACTCACGCCATGATGCCTGACAGGTGGAAGAGCTCGGCTGACAGGTAGGCCATGTAGCTGTAGAGGAAGACGAAGAGCGGCTCGATGACGCGGATGTGGGAGGTGAATCGGGAGGTGAAGGCTGCGATGACCCCGTAGACCACGCCCACAAACACCCCGCCCAAGGACACCACGAAGAAGCTCAGGAAGCCAAGGACAATGTCCACGATGCCCACATGGTCGTAGTTGGCAAACTCCTCAAAGAGATGATACAGGACCTGGAGAGGGTGTGCAGGCTGGTCGGCGGGAGGGCAGAGCCCTGCCCCACAACTCCCTGGGGTCCACCCAGGGTGATCCTGTCCCCTCCATTGACCATGGCCACAAGAAGAGGTCACGTGGTAGCAGAGGAACCCTGGTGCCAAGCAGGTACTCAAAACCACTGGCCTGGGGGCCAGAGGGTCTTGCTCTGGGGCTCCAGGATGCCATGCTGGTGAAGAGCACAGACTCTGAAGCCAAACTGCCTGGGCTGGAATTCCAGCTCTGCCGCTCCCTAGCTGTATACTGGGGAGAATTACTCCATCTCCTTGTGCTTCAATTTTCCTATCCATAAAATGGGGATAATGGTACCCACATTATAGGACTGTTGTGAGGATTAAATTAGTTAATAAAGGAAAGTGCTTAGAGCCATGCCTGTCACAGCTTCAGCTCCTCCTGGCATAACTACGTTTGCCTCTCACTGTTTGACCTTGGGCAGATCACGTCCCTGTCTGGACTTCAGTCTCTCCTTCAGCAAAAAGCAGGGAAAGTTCAGAGAGTGAACTAGAACAGGACTTCTTAACCTCTGAAGCTTTCCGACAATACACACGGCCAGGCCGTACCCGAGCTGGACTCTCTGGAGGCGAGGACCAGAAATCTCGCCAGGTGGCTGTGATGAACAACCAAGTTCAGATACTATGGAACTAGAGGCTCTCTAAGGCCTCCCCACCTCCTGGACTGGGAAATAAATGGTCGTCGTAATAAGTGGCACTTCACACACCGTCAAGCCCTTTGACAATGGTTATCCTGCTTGACACACAACAGCCTCATGAGATAGGCTGGCCAAGGATGCCTAAACTGAGGCTCAGAGTGGTGAAGCAACTCGCCAGAGGGCCCCCAGCTTGGGAGCAGCAGAACTGGGCCCAGAACTTGTTCCCTGACAGCAGTGGGTGGGGCTTCCCAGGCAGGTTCAGCTTCGAGGTTCTGTCCCTGCTTAGGGTTGGCTCCCTGGCTGCCTGGCCTACTCCTAGACAGCTCTGCCAGGAAACCAGCTGGGAGTTTCCGGGCCTGGGGGGTGCTGAGGGAGAGGAGAAGGGGACCTGAGGATCCCTGAGAAGGAATTCTCCAAAGCCCCCAGTAACTGGGCAGCACCTGGAGGCAGGGGGTGGGGTGGGGGTGCTTGCTGCAGGGCAAAGGCCTGAGACCACACAGCTCAGGGGCAGCCGTTACTTTTACTGTCTGGGAAAACAGGGCACTCAAATCCATATCCAGAGCTCTAGAAAAGGCCCAACTTGGGCCAGGCAGGAAGGGGAGATGTTGAGCACTGGCCAGTCCTTGGTGCTGCCTGGACCAGAGTGGTCTGGGAGACAGGGCAGGGCTCCAGCAGTGGACAGCTGAATTCACTCCTGGCCTGAGATTCATAGGTCCTCAGGGTGCACCACCTGGGCCAATGGAGTGGGCACAGACAACAAGGTCCTCCTTCCTAGCCTGGTACTATTGTCACTGGGACGAGAGAGGCAGTGTAGCATGCATAGTGGTAAGTGTCCAGGCTCTGGATTCAGACTGTGTAGATTTAAACTCCAGCTACATCACTTATCAGCTAATATGACCTTGGACGAATTCCTTAACCTCTCAGTGCCTCAGTTTCCTCACCTGGAAAAACTGGGGATAATTACAGTGCCAACTTCATGGAGATTAGATGAGGCAATAAACATTCAGACAGGAAGTGTTCAATGAACACCAGTGAATACTGCCACCATCTTGGGGAGGCATGGCTGTGGGCCCAAGGCGGCTGGACTGAGGTATCCACTTGACACAACCATGCCCCACTGCTCCCCAGTAGTGCCAACCTGTACCCCAACACCCAGATCCACTGGGAGGGCTTCAACTTTGGCACCTACTAGTTTCAGACATTAGTGAGTGTGACTCCTGTAAGAACCGTGGGAGGATGACAGGCTAAGTACTGCAATCCCTGTTACACATGGGGAAACTGAGGCTTGCACGGTAACCCTGGGCAAGAGTTGGTGCTAGAGAAACCAGGACTGTGGCCTGCCTAAGGCCAGGCTACCGCTCTACCAGCCCCACGAGGAGCTGACAAGGGTGTGGGGAAGAGGAACACGAAGAGGAAGCCAAGGCTGCGGGCAGCCGACCACCACTGTCTGTCTCTTCTTTGAGGTGCGGCTTCCTGAGGGGTTGGGGGTGGGGAAAGAGGAGTGCATGTGTAAGTGTGCGCTGGGTGTGCACACGCGTCCTTATGTTTGCCTGTGTATGCAGCTGCTCTCTGAGGGGGCCAGCTAGGAGGGGTATGGAGGTGTTTTCACAACATGATGTGAGTGTGCACATACACGTCTGTTTCCTGAGGAAACTGGCTGGGAGGAAGGACGTGTGCAAGTATATGCAGCACTGCCACGTGCAGACCCTGCGTTGAGGGCATCCGTCCTCACTAGACCCTGGCAGGAAAGCACTAACTATTCTGCCCCTTCGCAGCTGTCAAAGCTGAGGCCCAGAGAGGTAAAGTCACTTACCAGGCCAACTCACTTTACTTATCACTCTCTCGAGGTTTGGGAGGCAAGGTCCGTTTCCACAATTGCTACCCCAAAACTGTGCACAAACCAAACTCTAACTTAAGACACGGCCAACATGAAAGCTGAAATGCCCCTCACAGACTAAATGGTCTGTAAAGGGTAAACTGAGGTACAAAGAGGATAAGTAATTTAACCAAGATCACATCACAATCCAAGTCAGGGACAGAGCATATGACCTGGTAGGGCCAAGAGCTCAGGCCCTGGGGTCAGACAGACCTGGCTTCTATCCTGGTTCTATCAGAATCTAGCAAGTTATTTAACTCCTTTGGGCTTGATTCCTCCTCTGTAAAGTGAGAACAAGCCCGTGCTAAGGTTGCCACGAGGATTAAATGAGATACCCATGTCGAGTGCTCAGCATGACAGCTGGCACAGAGTAAGCAGGAATGGACATCTGCCCTTTCATTACTATTATTAGTGGGTGGATGTGGGATTCACTCTGGACCAGGATTCGGATCTGTGGCCTGTGTGCATGTGGGTGTGGTCCCTGCCCCCTCACCACAGTGACGGCGTCATTGAGCAGGGACTCCCCGAAGACGAGGATATGTAGCAGCTCGTTGATGTGAATTTCCTCAAAGACAGCCAGCACGGCCACGGGGTCCACGGCCGAGATGATGCTGCCGAAGAGTAGGTTGTCCAGGAGTTTAATGTTGCTGATCTGCTCGTCACCCACCAGGCACACGGCATACATGAGGCCGCCCAGGAAGAAGGCGTTCCACAGCGTGCCCACCACGGCGAAGATCAGGATGGTGCCCAGGTTCTCTGTGAACTGCCGCAGTGGCAGGAAGTAGCCTGCATCCAGGATGATGGGCGGCAGCAGGAAGAGGAAGAAGACGTCCGACTGCAGGAAGGGGGGCGTCTCCCCCACGCCCTTGATCAGGCCCCCCACCAGCAGCCCCACCACGATTAGCAGGCAGCTCTCTGGGACGATGCTCGAGATGGTGGGGATCACATGGAAACCTGCGGAGGGCAAGAGAATAGGAGGCTGTGGGCTTGCGTGGAGCCAGGAGAACAGAAGGTTGGGGACAGGGCCGAGGACGAGAAGAGGAGCTGGTGAGAGGGGCACAGGCTTGGCTTTAGATGGCTGCTCTCTTAACTGTCTGAGCCTCAGCTTCCTCACTTGTAAAATGGAAGCGATAATACCAGCTTGACAGGGTTGCTGTATAAACTAAGTGATGATGATGTTTTTAAAGTGCTTTTTTCAAAGGATATACAGATGCTCTGTCACTGTCATAAAATAGTAGAAAGAAGCAGCTCTGGAGGCCTCTAGAAGGCCAGAAACTATACACTGATTACTGAGGCTCCAAGTATCTAAGAGCATTACCTACACCTGAACCCAGGTCACCTTTCCAGGTACAAGATCAGGGAGGCAGATGGGAGCTCAAGACCAGGCATAACAATCTAATAGTTCTGTCTGAGGGAAGACAGCAAGTTCCCCGTCTTGGAAGTGTTCAAGTGGAAGGCAGGCAACTAGCTGGTGGAGAAGTGACACAGGAGATAGAAAGAAGCACAGAAGAATCAAAGACCATCAGTGTAGGAAGGAACTTGGGGCTCATACCACCCCCCACCCGGGGTCTGAAAGTCTGCAGAACACATGCAGCAACCTCCAATCCCGGACCCGCAGGTTTTCTTGCTGAGCCCAGAGAGCTGCTCCAGAAGACAACAGCAATCGATCTGTTTTGCATGTGAGACAAAACCTATTTGCCACCCTGTTTCTAGCCCAATCCCACTCACTTTGAAGATGGGGCAACTGAGGCTCAGAAAGGGGAAGGAACATGCCCAAGGTCATATAGCAAATCCACAGCAGAACCAGGACAGAACCCAGGTCTGACCGTCCCCCCGGCCCGCCCCAGCTCCTATCAAACTCCACAGTTAAGTCAACCCCTCCTGTCCAACCTCCCCGTTAAGGCATGAACAGATCCCTCTGCCTAAGACCCAGCAACCATCTCCCCAAGCCCAGTCCTGGCCGGCAGCAACAGCAGTAGGCCACTCTCTGCAGTGGCCTACCTTGGTGCTCCAAACTCAGAGCTGGGAGGCAGCAAAAATTACCTTCAGAGAGGGCCTCTTTCAATGCCAAGTTTGCTCCCCAAGCTCCCTTTGGTTTTTTTGGTTTGTTTTGGGGTAGCAAGGTGGGTAGAGAAGACCTGGGCATCTAGCTGCATCTTGGTACCATGACCCCCAGGGTCAGCTGGGTTAAGAGGGTATGACATTTTGCTCAAGGTGAAAGCTCTCATTCTCCTCCCTCCCTAGCCTGTAAGCTCTGTGCAGGCAGATTCCATATCGGCTTATATTTATATCCCCAGGACTGGGGACATAGTAGGTGCTCAACAAGTATCTACTGACTTGAAAACGCACAGAGCTGGGCATTACGTCCCATGATCCCCAATAACCTATCTGGCCAGGCCTCTGCTCTCATTACCCCTGAGAGCCTGGGGAAGGATAAGGAACATCTGTCTCCATCCTCCAGGCCCTCCTGCTCTCGGGTACTGATCTGAGTGTGCCAGTGTAGCTACAAGTCAAGACTCTCACTCAAAACAGAGCCGTGGCACAGTGCCAACCATCCAGGAGACCCTCAAAACAAATTGGATAAAAATCTTGTTTTATCCTAGGCCAGGAGAGGCCCCCAAAGCCACCATGTACATTCTCCTGACTTCAAAACAGACCTGACCAGAAGTCACCACTTTCGCTGAAAAGCCTTCACCGGGAACCACCAACGTTCAACTGGCTGCTACACTGGGAAGGGCTAGGTCACGCTGAGTCCAAGTCTCTCTGGCTGTATAAGTTAAAGTCCAAAGTTCTAACACTGCCTCTGTCATCTGATCTTGCTCATGTCCCATACTCCCCACTTACATACTCCCATTCCTACATTTCAGCCTTGCCAAATTCTTTGCAATTCCCCTAACTGAGCCACGTCCTCTTCCACCTGCAGACCTTACCTAGTCTAGTTTGTCTCTCCGGAACACCCCTCCTGTACCTCTACCCCCACTGTGTGTGGCTGACACCACATCCTCTTCCTGCTTCCTCGTCCGGGGAGTTTCCTGACCACCCTCGTGTACCCAGGTTAGAGCAGCAGTCCTTCTCTGCTGTCCCCCCCACTTTATAACATCTAATCCACAGTCACCGCCCAGATTCCTCTCTCTCCCTGGCAACGAGCAAGGTCAGACAACCCAGGCAGGAGCAGCGTAGACAGGACAATGGCACCACACCTCAGAGATCTGCACTGTCCTGGAGCGTAGACAGGATGGCACAGGGGTTTAGGGGAGCGGAGCTCCTGCAGGCAGGGGCCAGGAAGCAGCTTCTCCAGCTCCAGTCAGCTGACCTCCTCAACACTCTACCCTCGACCTGCCCTGGAGTTGAGCACCAACAGCTGCCTTAGGGGAAGGCAGAGTTTAAAGAGACAGCCCAGGGCAGGTAGATGACAGCTTCCACCTCCACTGAGCATGTTACAATTTAAAAATGCCTCCCCACCCATCTACACCATCAGTCCAGTCCAAAAAGCTTTCCTGGTCTCAGGAAGTGCCAGACAGTACACTTGAGACCCAGAAACAAGTAAACCACAGCCCCTTGGTGGGGGCGAGGTAGCAGGTGTGTGAAACAAGCCAAGAGCAGTAACGTGAAGAATGTTCATTACTCCTGAAGGTGCACCACAAGCCAGACACTGTGCTGGGAGCCTGGCACATATCATCTCTTTAGTCCTCACAACAGCCCTGTGGGATAGGTGCTACCCCCATTTTGCAGAAGAGAAAGCTGGGCTCAGCAAGATTCAGTGGCTTCCCCAGAGTCTAAGGGAGTTCTACTCTAGCTTAGAGCGTCTCAAACCCGCAGCAGAGGGAGCTAACGAATCCTTTACTCCAGCATGAGTATTTTCTCTGAGCCAGGCCAGCCATGAAGGTGGCGCAGGGTCAGAACCTGTGAGGAGCTCGTGGGGATGGCCATGCTTTTCCCAACCTTGCAACCTTCAGGCCATCGAGGCTCCATCACTAGGTGAAGAGACAGCTGGCATTCCTATTTGACAGATGAAAACCTGGCGCACAGAGGAAGTAGGACATGTCCAGGCCACCCAGGATGAGGTCCCGGGCCTCCAGACTCAAATGTAATGCAGTTTCTCCCAAATAAGCCAGCTCCCAGAGCACTGGGGCTGGAACATGTGCCAAGCAGGGCTCCTCAGGTCTCCCTGTGCTGGCCCTGTCTCTCGGCAAGCCCTGACTGGCATGGGAAGGGGAGGGCTGGGCCCAGGCTGGGAGGAAGGTCTGGGATCCACATTTGGCTCCTTGCCCATGGGTAGGCGGCACGTTACTGGAAAGCAGCTTCCCGGGGGGAGGGGGTGGAGTCTGTCATCAGATGCAGCAGCTCATGGAAGGAGAGGCCTGCAAACCTGTTCTTGGCTTGTCCCTCTCCCAAGACCCTGACCCCACCAGTCGTCCCCACCCTGCATCCCTAAAGAGTCCCCTCAAAGTGCAAGAAGTGGGGCCAGCCAGGTGGCGCAACGGTTAAGTTCACACATTCCGCTTCAGCGGCCTGGGGTTCCCAGGTTTGGATCCTGGGTGCGGTCATGGCACCACTTGTCAAGTCATGCTGTGGCAGGCGTTCCACATATAAAGTAGAGGAAGATGGGCACGGATGTGAGCTCAGGGCCAGTCTTCCTCAGCAAAAAGAGGAGGATTGGTGGCAGATGTTAGCTCAGGACTAATCTTCCTCAAAAAAAAATAATAATAAAATAATTAAAAAATAATAAAAATAAAGTAAAATTAAATTTTAGAAAAAGCACAAGAAACTTGCTGACACCAGATGCAGTGAAACGGGCACAGTCAGTGCCCCTGGTCCCCTGATAAAGACCCAGCATTGAGGTGAGATCCCAAGATGCCAGGAAATTAGGCAAAACTTTCAGGGCCTGAACTTGCAGTGGTAATGTCACCAGGACGGAATCAGGGGTGGGGCAGAGGCAGTTAGAATCAGATCCAGAGCCGTGAGAGCTGGAACAGACCTTGGAGATCATCCAAATCCTCCATTACACGGTTAGAGAAACTGAGATGCAAAGAGAACCAGTGACCTGTCAATGGTCACATGACCAGTTCCACCATGAGAACCCATGAAGCTCCAAGTCCAGTGATCTCGCAAGCCACAAGGGCGAGGGCGTCCAGTCTTCCAAGAGCAAGGACACAAGAAGGTGTGGAATTCAACATCTCTGAGCCACAGATACAGTTCCGGGTGGCTCCCCTTTTAGGTGAAGAGGCTAGGGAAGGGGAGAGCTGTTTCTCATTCCGTCCAGTATAGGTGGCAGGTGGGCAACTGAAGGTACTGGGGGACCATACACATGCTCGCCCATACTCTCTCTCTTACACACACACTCATCCACACTCTCTCTCACACACATATCCACAGTCCCACCCTTACACCCACACACACCCACACTCTTGCTCTTACACACACTCATCCACCCTTGCTCTCTCTGATACACACACACTCTCTTATACACACATGCACACATATATTCACCCACACTCTCACACTCTCTTGACACACATACACATACACAGGCACACTAAACAGACACAACCAAACTTTGAATTAGTCAGTGGTTCCCACCTCCTCTGCAGCTTCTCTGCTCCTCACCATGAGAACATTTTATTTACATCTCCTCAGACTGTCCCCATCTGCTGAGACTGGTGCAGTGGAGCAGGCAGGCAAGGCTGTTTCACATCACCCTTGGTTGCCAGCGTGACCAGACACCCCTGATCCCACTTCCGGCATCTCTCCCCTGGCCTGGGTAGTCAGAGGTGGGTGCCAGGAAGAGAGGCCCCCATGGCCCTCCAGTGCCAGGTCATCATCGACCCAGGGCCACACGAGGGGCTCCACCGCCCTAGTTCCAGGCCTGAGGACTGCTCTGGGGCTGCAACTCGGCCAGGTCCCAAGGGATTCCTGGTTGCACAATGATTCCATTTCTTTAACTCCCTCTTCAACTGTCCCAGCAACCAGTCTCAACTACAGCAACGAAAGGTAATGCCTCCCAACGAAAGCCTGGCCCTCCACAGTTTACAGCAGTGTGCTCTGACACTTCTGACTCATTTGCACCTCACTCCGGCTCTGGGAGGTCACAATTACCAGCCCCTCATTTTATAGATGGGGAAACTGAGAAAGGTTAAGCAACTTGCTCAGAGTCAAAGAGCTGGTAACTGATTCAAACCCAGGCAGTCTGGCTCCAGAGTCTGTGCTCTTAGCCACTTACCACATTATCCCTGGTTTTATTCTTATTTTGTTTCTATGGGGAGCATCAGCACCCAGGACTGAAGAGGCCCAAAGTGGTTCCCAGACGACAAGAGGTGGTGCTTCTTTCCTTGAGCTCTTCTCAAGGGAAGTCTCACCACTGCTCCCCTTCACTCTAGTGGCCTAGCGAAGACCTTGGAAAATCCTTCCTATCTTTTAAGCCTGGCCCCTCCAGGAAGCCCTCCTGAGCTAACTCAGCCAGACGGGGTCAGTCTTCTCCACTAAACTTCTAGGGCAGGAGGTGGGAATTCTCAGACTGCTCAGCCCCTGTCTGCCTGATCTGTACTCAGCTCCGGTCTCCAGTGGGGCTGGAGGGTCCTTTGGGGTAGGAGGAGCTCTGGTTCTTCTTGAGTCTGATTCTTCCCAGTGTTGATTCTTCCCACCATCAACGTCAGCCGTGAGGACCAGGGAGAAAGATAAACCAGACTACAAGAGACTCAGCTGCTGCCTCAGCAGGTTCACAGACAGACCAGCAGAGACAAAATCGCATGGCACCAGCCACCCTGCCCTGGGTTCCAATCAGGGTGCAGCCACTGACTAGCTGGGTAAATTACGTTCTATCTCCTATCCTCAGTTTCCCCATCTGTGTAAAAGCCTATTGCAGAGGGTTTCTGGAGTACGAGAGGAGATGATAAGGATAAAGAATGCCACACAATGCTGGCACTCAATGTCAGCAAAAAGCAGTGACTGCCATTATCATCATAATTTCCTTTAAAACCGAAGTATAACATGAATCACTCTACATTTATCATGACCTGTTGGTGTGTATTTGTCCATCACTGGGCTTTAAGCTCCCTAGGGGTGGGAACTTTTTAGAATCATCTGGGTCTCTAGCTTCCAGCATAGAGTAGACATTAGCTATTTGTAAGAACTGAGATGAAGCTGACTTTTAGATGTGAAGTGTGGGAAAAAGGAAGGAGGTGGGGATGGCTTGGAAATTTCAGAGTATCTGAAATGCTCCCAGAGCAGGGATCCTTTGGATTGGTTTTGAAGGATCAAGAGAAGTTTGCCAGAGAGAGAAGCAGAGGAAAAGCCATTCTAGGGTCTGTATCCTTGAAAGAACCCAGCACAAGTACCCTGCACAAAGCAAAGCGATGTACAGGGGATGAATGAATGAAAACAGGAAAGAAAAAGACAAACAGGAAGGCAGACTCACTTCACCAAGCCTTCGCCAATATCCAAATATGAGTGTTGCGGTGAGGAATAAATGAGATGGTGAACGTAAAACACTTAGCACGAGACCTATTATATGTGTCTTTGAGTCTTGGTCCCTCCTCTGGAACTGGGGAGATGATGCCAGGCTGGCTGCATCACTGAGATATTTTACTTAGAGCTCCTGGACCACAGGAGTCACCCGATGAATGACAATTTTTAAAAACCGCAAACCAATAGCGCCCACTCACTAAGACTGTATTTGAACACGAGTCACTTTAAGATACACTCTCCAGCACAGAGAAGGAGAAAAATACTGAGTGGACTCTTAAAGTGTCTGAAGCAAAGTGCTGTGCTGGGGGCTTTTACATATCTCCTCTCCTTTCACCTCATATCCTGACCCCCATTTGACAGAAGAAGAAACCGAGGCTCAGAGATGTGAAGTGACTTACCCAAGGCTACCTAGTTGGAAGATGGCAAAGTCAAAATTAGAACCCAGGGCTCCTAATTGCCAGTTCTTTGTGTCATGCTGCGTCAATGAAAACTAAGTCTGTCAGGATCAACAGGAAGAGAATTCAAGTCTGCAATATGCCTCCCCTGCAGAAACAGCCATAAATAAATCTGTTCCAAGTACCTGGGTAGGAACCATTTCCCATGCCGGGGGAGCCAGTCTCTGTGCCCTCCCCCATCATTCTTCCAAATGGCACCTCTATTTCTTGCTTATTTCACTCCATGTCTCAGGGAGACAGGGTCCCACACTCCAGGAACATCAAGTCTGGGTGGGAAATCAGCTAAAAAGCTGGCAGAGAACCCAGCACCACACGCTGGGCCACCTGAGGCGTGGAAAAAAGAAGGCTGGGCCAGGAAGCCAAAACCCCAGTCTGAGGCCCAGCTCTGCCCTTGAGTAACCACGAGGCTTAGGGCAAATCATTACATCACACACAGGCCTCAGTTTCCTTGTGTGTAGACAAGCGAGAATCACGGGACTGGACAGAAGCACCTTGTATCCTGAGGAGGGGCAGACAAACCCCAGAGATGACTGATGAAGGAGAGGTAAGGACAGAAATGCCACAGAGGCCAGGGAGCCTTGAGAGCAATAAGCAGAGTGATGCAGTGACCTCCCGGGCCCTCTCAGAGACCATAGCAGGACAGGCTGCTCCAGAGCAGGTACTCTCTGCTGTGATGAGGATTCCAGGGTCAGGGAGCTGGCTGAGCTCAGGATTAACCCTTAGCACTTAACTTCCATCCCCATCAACCTCTGATCTCCAGTCGCCAGAAGTCCTCAAACCCCATGTCTGCGCACACAGAGGGGAACTCTTCTTTACCTCGAACTTCTACTCACCTTTCAAAATCCAGCACAGGTGTCACCTCCTCTGAGAAGCCTTCCCCAAACCCCCCAGGCTGAGTCAGGTGCTCCTCCAAACTGAGGAGCCAGGAGCTCTGTAGCTGGTGTTCTAGTTCACTTGACATCCCAGCACATGGCCCCGGGCCCCACAAAGGTGACGCTCAGGAAAAGCAGGTTAAGGGAATGATGGTAGCTTCCTAAAGGACGTGGGATTGAAGTTGGGTCTTGAAGGCAGTGGACTAGTAGGGAAAGAATGTGAACAAATGAATAGAGAATCTTAAAAGCCTTCCCAGGACCCCGAAGCCTTCAGCCAGCCTGGAAATGAGACTGTACAGTGGGGGAGATGCTGGCACACAGCTGGAGCAGGCAGGACATGCAAGGAACTGAGTCAAGGGGCCCAAGCTGAGGCTGCAGTCCTCAGAGGCTCCCCTAACCTTCAGGCCTGGTCCTGAATGCCCCTGACCTGGCCTTGAGCTAGGTTCTACTCCTGCCCTGCCTTTCATTCCCACGAGCCCTCTCCCGGGTCTCAAGACTCATTTCAGTAGCCCCTACCCCACCCTGAGCTGGGGCAGCACCTCTCGGTACCCAGCCCAGCTTCCCCAATCATCTAAGCTCTCCATAAACATTTGTTGAATAAATTTCACTCCGGCAGCTTCTCCCCACCCCCCACAGGAAAGGCGCAGGATTGAGAGTCCCCATGCGTGAGGTGGAGGATGACTCACACAGGGGAAGGGGGTAGGGACAGGGACCAGGAACTGGCAGTAAACAGCCCATGTGTTGATACGATACAGAGCTCCATCAGGCAACAACAGGGCCTGGCAAGGTGGAGGTCTCCAGGCAGCCCGTAGGGGTGGCAGTTCAGGGGGTGCATAGGACCTGAGGCTCCAAAGCCCCTCCTGGCTGGTCTGGGTCCCTGGCAGGTCACCACATGATATTATACATTAGTTTCTTTTGATTTTTTCAAAATGGAAATATACTGCTTTGGTGATTTTAAATGGAACCCATGGTCATTTATTTTTTTCCAACAGTATACAAGCACATTAAGTAGAAGGAGAATAATCTGCCAGTGATTGTCCCTTGTTCCCTATACCCACTATACAAGCCCCCCAACCCCCAAATCTACACTGTTAACAATTTGATTGCAAACTTCCAAACTTCTATGCATCTATAGTTTTAAAATTTTGTATTAACGGTATATTCTACAGACTGTGCTATAACTGCCTCTATGGGGCAGAGACTGTGCTAAGCACTTCACTGCAGCATCTCATTTAATTCTCTCAACAACCCTAATGCAGTAGGTACTATTATTATCTCCATTTTAAGATACATAAAGAGAAGGTCACTTACATGCCCCAAGGTTACAGGACTACAGAGCAGCATTTCAGACCCAGGCTGACCCCACTCCCCAACCCGGCCCCCTATGGAGAAACCTCACTGTATATATGGCCTTGTCTGTGCCATAATGTATTGGACAGTCCCTCTACAATGGCATTACACCTAAGGCTGGTTTCTCATACTCAGATCCTCCACTAAGAGCCCCAGGCAGGCCTTGCCTCTGTGGCTGGCAGTGAAACCAGAGGGCCTTGGTTTCCACTTTCTCCTAACCCCATGGTACCAGTGGCAGAAAAATCTACATCACATCCCTTGCAAAGAAGGCCCTTCTAGGCTCCCTGAATTTCAACCTTGGAGTGTGGAGGAGATGAAAGCACAAAAGGCTTGAGCTGAAAAGAACCTGGGATTAGTCTGCTCTCAAGCCCCTGTCCCCTTCCTTTCCTGGTGTGCAGCTCCCCAGCTCAGGCTCTCCCCTCCCCATGCCAATCCCCATCCTTGGCCCTGTCTGTGACTCCTGCCAGACGGCTCTCAGGACTCACAGACGCTATCAGGAGCTCCAAGCACCAGTCTGCCCCACACCTGGCATGGGGGAAGAAACAAGAGGTAGGATAAAAGAGGTTCCATTTCCAGAAACTTTAGAGCCATGGGAAAGCTGGATTTTTCTTTTCTTTTCCTTTTGGTGGGGGGTAGGGTATAGTTTGCAAAATGCAAATTCCGGAGAAAACTGAAATTGAGTATACCAAATACCAGTTGTTCTTAGTGTCCCTTCCAGTTGAAAGTCACTTAGCCTAGAAGTGTAACAATGAATTAAATCCACCATATATAGCTGGAACTTGCTCACAGTATCATCGAACTTAGATACAGAGAGGCGGCAGGAGGAGAGCAACACAAAGAGAAATTCTACCATTTCCAGGACAACAGCCCTGCAGAAAGCTAGTCACCGCGTCCCATTTTCAGCTGCTACAGGGGAGGGAGGGGGGCTGCAAAGGGAGGACAAGACTCAGGCAGTGCTGGCGGGTTAGGGAGTGAACAGCTTCTACCCTCTCCCAGCTCAATCAGCTATGGAGTCTATTATGTGCTTCAAAGCGTCTGGGGGTGGTGATGAAGCAGGGGTGTCAGGTACCCTCAACCTGAGCATTTTGGTGACCTCTCAGAAGGACCAGAAAGATATTAATGAAAGAAAATGACCCTCAGAGGACAGAGCTTGGAGTGGGCCCGAGAGGATGGGGATGCTTCCTGGAGGAGTGGGCATGGGGTGACCCTTAGGCTGGTGTGTCTGGGTGCAGATGGGGTGGACCTGCAGAGTGACAAGGGCACAGGAGCTGAACTCCTATTTCCCCAGCCCCAGACCTGCTCTTCCTACAATGCCCCCATCTCCCCAGCATCACTCAGGTGCTCAGGCCCCAAACGCTGACCCCTTTCTTTCCCTCACACCCACATCCAATCCAGAGGCAAACCCTGTTGGCTCTGCTCACTCCCCTCTAGCTCTACTGGCCTCCTGGCTTTTCCTTGAGTGTAAATATGATTCCACCCCAGGGCCTTTGCCCCACATAGGTGGACAGCAGATTCCCTCCCTTCTTTCAGGTCTCTGCTCAAATGCCACCCCCTCAGGGAGGTCTCCCCCTACCCTCTCCATCTGCTTACCCTGCTTCATCTTTCTTTATAGCACTTACCACTTCCTGACAGTCTGTGTGTGCTCACTGATGGTGAACTCCATCAGGGCAGATGGTCACAGTCACTGTAGTATACCTAGCACCTGAACTTGTGCCTGGCACACAGTAGGCTCACAATCAGTATGTGCTCAACGGCCGATCATCTCCTGCCTCAAGGACCTAACAAGGTTGTTGTGAGGATCACATGAGACCACAGACATGAGAGCACTGAGCAAACCGCAAGGCCCTGTCACGGTAGGGTACTGGAGAGCCAGTCCCCCAAGGTACCGCTCACATATCAGCTCCTCTGGCAGCTTTCCCTGAATACACCCCAAGGCAGAAACTAATTTATGGTCCTGCAGAGCCTGGGACACACAGCCCTCCATCAAGAACCCTGTCCTATTCATTGTTCACTCTACAGTACTGAGCACAGAGCCTGGCACATGGCAAGGATCAAGACCTGTTTGCTGAGGCTGCATGACTATTCAAGGGCAGAATTCCTGTCTGATTTAACCTAATCTCCAGTGTTTGGCACTAAGCTCATGTGCACTAAATGCTAGCTGAACTGGGCTGACCCTGAAGGAAGGGTGGGGTTAGGGAGGCACAGCAGGGCCTTCCGGCAAAGCACCAGCATATGGAAAGGCAGGTGTGGGGAGCGAGCATGGTATAGATAGAGGGTTTCTATTGGGTGCAAATGACAGTGAAAGCTGGAGAGGAAATAATTATTCAGACGGTCAAAAGAAGACTCTCCTCTGGTCCTCACTAAAACTGGGGGCAGTAGACAACAGATGATGAAAAAGAAGTTCAGGGTAGTCCAAACACTCACCCAAGATCACATGGGGTAGCAGAGTCAAACCTGAGACTGCTGACT
Source organism: Equus quagga (assembly GCF_021613505.1). Classification (NCBI taxonomy): domain Eukaryota; kingdom Metazoa; phylum Chordata; class Mammalia; order Perissodactyla; family Equidae; genus Equus; species Equus quagga. Next base: position 28,607,020 of record NC_060271.1, on the reverse strand, counting down.
CCCAGTCCAGTGCTCACCCAGGGCCAGATCATGAAAGGCCTTAAATATCCTGGAGAAGAAATTCTGGGTCAACCTGGTGAGCCAGGCAGAGCCACCAGAGGGCTCTGACCTGGGGCTGGTATGAAAGTCCTGCTTGCAAGCACCTCAGGGAGGAAGACAAAGGAGATGGTGCTGGTCCCCCAGGCTCAGCACTCTGGGCAGGCAGAGCTGTCCAACCATATAGTCATTAAGTCTAGGCTCCAGGAGCAGCTGGCACTGCCTCCTGCAGATTCCAGCAGGACAGGTAAGCTCTCCTCCATCCTACCTCCAAATGCCTCCCGAGACCAGAAAGCTACATTCAGAGAGAGAAAGGACCTGTGCCAAGCCCAGGCTGGGGATCAGGAGACCTGGGTTCCAGTCCAGGCTCTGCCACCAACTCACTAGGTGCTTTGAACAAGCCCTTGCCTTTCTCTGGCCTCAGTTTGCCCATCCTCAGAGGCCTGTTGACAGCCTTTCCACCTGCGACATCTGACCAATGAGCTCTGCTGATGGACAAAGCTGGTGCTCTGTAATACTCACCATCTCTGCCCATGCCAACAAGCATGGCGTCTGAACCCAGAACAGTCTTCATGCGGAGCAAGATCGCACGAGGCAGCACAGGGCAGCATAAAGAGCCCTGGTCAGCCAACAAGGGAGCTGGGTTCTGTCCCAGTTCTAAACCTGAACTTCTCTGTGATCTCTGGCAAATCAGGGTCCTGCCCTGAACCTCATTTCCTTCCCTCCAGCATGGGGATAAGCAATGCCATGGCACAGGATGCTGTGAGAAAAAGGAGAAAATGGAGATAGAAACATACAAAGGAAGATAAAAACAAACACCCAGCGAGCTGCAGTGAACACTGTGAGAACTCCACTTCCAAGGAAGACACAAGGGGCAGAGGACACATCTTGGATGGAGGGGTGGGATGGCAAGAGGCCTCTCTGCTCCTGGGCTCTTTTCCTCCAGGGCTCTGCCTGCTCTTCAGCCAGAGCCCTGGTTGCCACCTGACTTGAGTTCCACAAGAGCACAGCAGGAATGTTGTGACACCAGAGGGGCTGCGCCCTCCACTGGAGCAGAGGTCACTCACTGCCTGGCTCACTCTGGAGCCTTGGCCCAGCCCTGCAGCCAGGCCCCACTGAGAGGAGGACCCACTGGTCAGGAAGCAGTACGCAATAGAAGCAGCTTCTCCAGGGGCTTGGCAGCCAGCACTTTGATCACTGAGGCAGAGGGACTGGGCCTGGGCTAGGAGGGCTGAGCCAAGGGAGGTAGTCCACACGCAGGGTGGAAGGTTCTGAGTGAGACGGCTGGGAGGGGAGACACTGGAAAACAGAGGTATCGCCTTAGGGTTATGTCCAAAGTTTCAACTCAAACTCAGCCACCAGTCAGGAGAGGCAGAGAGCCCTGTGGTTAAGAGAGAGCATGGTCTTGAGAACCCAGCAGCCTGGTTTCCTGGCTCTGCCACCTACTAGTCATGTCTCCTTGGCAGGTACTCAACCTCTGAGTCTCAGTTTCTTCATCTGAAAAGCAGAGTTCATAATCATTTATCTCAAAGGGCTGTGCTGAGGATCCAGTGAGATTATGGATCTGGAGCAAAGGGCTGCCAAAGAAAGCACTCAGCAAAAGGGCATGGTTCCATCTCTGTACCCCCATCCCTGGGCCCAGAGAGGGCCTGTTGGCACCAGAGCACAGCTGCCAGGAGACCAGACCACACTCTGAGGCTGCCTCTCAGAAGCAGAGCCTGGTGTCCTGTCCCTGTCATCATTGGTTCCAGGCTGAGCCTGACTAGCGGGAGTCTCCAGAGGTGCTGAGGGGATGCAGAGGGGAGGCTGTGGGATGGCTGGGGGGAGGCTAAGGGGAGGGTGGGGGATGGCTGGGGGGAGGCTAACGGGAAGCTGGGGGGAGGGTGGGAGAAGGCAGGGGGAAGGCTGAGGGAGGCAGAGGAGAGGCTGAGAGGAGGCTGGGGGAGAGAGAAGCCCTCTGAAGCCCCACTGAACCTGCTCCTTTTCCCCTATAAAATCTGTAAAACTTCCTTCCAGGTACCTGAGTACAGGTTTCAAGAGCTGTGGATGTGGGTGGGCCATGCAGATGCAGGGTCCTTGAAACCTCAGCAGCACAGTCCCTGGGCAGGCTGGTGGCGTGGAGGGGCCAGAGCTCCCCCTTAAACAGGTGCCCCAGGCATCCACCTCCAGGGAAGCCCTGAGAGTCTCCCACACGTTTCCCCTGCAGACAGCCCCCCTGGCTGGGCATCGTGAAGGAGGGCACTCAGAGGGCCTCTCCCTGCCCACCGGGGACAGTTTGTTGCCTCAGGCCTCTAGGAGCCAGGAGATGTACTGAATGGATGGGAGAGTTGAGCATGCTCAGAGGAGGCTGCCCTTTAGAGGACACTGCAGAGAAAAGATGAGGACACGGCCGGCTGCAGGCTTTGGTCCTGGTGCCAGAAAGACCCAGGGCTCCAGGAACAGCAAAGGGAGGTCAGGCCTCTATTGGGGGAGAAAAGGGGTGGCAAAGAGCCACAGGAGGTTAGAGGAGGCAGGACTTTCCCAGACCATTCCAATCCAACCCCTCCATCTTACAGATGCAAAGAACAAGCCCAGAAAGGGACAAGGACCTGGCTGAGGTCACACAGCAAGGTGGTGGCAGAGCCAAGACTCACACTTCAAAGGTGGCCCTTGCTTTGAACACAGTGCCACCCTCCCATCCTACTCCCGTCTTTTCTTTAAACTACCTTTCATCAAGCGCTTTACTCTGATGCTTTGTACACCTTAACTGCATGATCCTCCTAAAAGTTTCCTGATGTAGGTATCAGCATCCTCATTCCGCAGCTGAGGAAACGGAGGCAGGGAGAGGTTAAGGGACTAACCCATGCCCCAAAGCCTGGTCTTTCTGACTCCAGAGCCATAGCCCAACCATGCTACCTCCAGCTCTGAGCCCTGGTTTTGAGTCCTGCGGTGCTGGGAGCAGGGGCCCCAGTTCACTTCCGGCTCTGTCACTCCCTTGCTGGGTGACCTTGGAGGTGGGCCACCCACCACTCTAAACCTCTGGTCCCCTCTAGGACCCCCAGCAGTACCTATATGCCCTGGTTCTGTGTGTGCTCAGCCAGCAGGAGAACCAGGAGCTGTCTGGTAACCTAGTGAAGAGGAATGGAACTCTTGTGAAGGCACTTCCCAGGCCGGAGTCTAGCCTGCGGGGCCCCTGCTTCATGCCTGTGTGCACTGCCTTGGGGGCACACAGTGCAGCCCTCTAGCTGCACACCAGCATGGGAAGGGAGAGTTAACACCAAGCCCTGTGCTTTCTCATTTAGCCTCAGCAGCGCCATAAGGAAGGCACTATTTCCATTTTCCAGAGAAGAAACTGAGGCTCAGAGTTTAAAGAACTTGCCTAAATGTCACACGGCCAGTAAGCAATAAAACTGGTATTTGATCCCAGGACTGCCTGACCCAGAGGCCAAGCTCTGCCCTCAAATCAGATAGGAAATGACCTGTAAGTGCTTGCTGGTGTCGCTCTCATCCTCAGGGCACAGGTTCCAGAGGCTGGCTCAGATGTGGCTGTGTAATGACAGCCTGGCCAGAGGCCAGGAGCCCATCAGTGATGAGCAAAGCACAGAGGGGCAAGAGCCCAGACAGGCTGAGAGGCTGCTGGCCTGCCTACTTGCCTGCTGCCAGCCCAGCCCATAGAAGTCACAGCCCCGTGCCCAGGAAGGAGTAAAGAAAGCCTCCATCAGCACCTGCTTCTGCCTGGGCAGGGCCCATCCTATGATTCTGCACAAGGCACAAAGGCGGGGACCCCTGTGGTAGCAGAAACTGGGGAAGCAGCCCCCACAGGGCAGGACACAGAGGGCCGGGAGCTCCAGGTGGGGCCCTGGTTCTAATCAGCTCAGGCCAGCTTCCTCATGGGTTGGGGATGTTAATGGTGAGAGCACTCGTGGAGGGCTCCTTAGTCCTCACAACTACCCAGTGAGGGAGGCACTATCATACCCACATATAGAAGAGGAACCTGAGCTTCAGAGAGGCTAGGTATTGCCCAAGCCTCCTAACTGGTAAGTGTCAGGGCCAAACAGGATTCAAACCCAGGAAGCTGACTCCAGACCTGACAGGGGCTCATCCTCCAGGGCATTTCTCAACCAAGTTCCTCATCTGAGCCACAGAGAAAATGATCTGGATAACTATTTTCTCAATTCCCCAAAGGATGGACCTACCAGAACTGTCTCAGAATGTTCACACTGGGGCCTCAGTATGGCAATAACTATTGTTGTTGTCAATGGAATGGGAAGAACACTGGTCCTGAAAGCCAGTCCCCACACTGCCCTAACTCTAGGCCTCAGGTTTGCTCAGCCATATGAGGGGAGAGGACCAGGTAACCTCAAATGGCTCTTTTACTCTGGCTTCCTGGAATTCAAGGTCGCTCAGTTCCACTACTTTCTGGTGCATGTGACCTTGGGTAAGCTAGTTAACCTCTTCAGACCACAGGGTGCTCATTTATAAAATGGGGACACCTCCACTTGCCTCACAGGGTCACATGAGGCACATCTGAGATGAAGACAGAGGACCCAGCATAGTGCTATGCATAGCAAGGCTCGAGCATGAAGTGGTGGTGCCTCCTATCCTCTGTGCAGGACTTCTGTGGCCATCACCATCACTGCCACTAGGACACGTGTCACTCCACAACCTTGCCCTGAAAGCAGATACCAGGGCTCAGAGCCCCTCCCAAAACCTCACCCTGAACCAACAAGGCACTCCCAGGAGGGCCGTGTCCAGCTGCCTGATATCACTGCCATGGGTCCTTTCATAATGAACTGCGGCCCCGAGAGAGGTGGAAGCCAGAGCACGAGGAGCCATTTCCACCACCGTGTGCCTGGCACTGCGTGCGGTGCCTAAACACCGAGGAACATGGGGCTCACCTGGGCCGGTACTGTGCAAATCTTATCACGCCAAATTCTTCCTGGGGAAGGGCAGGGTAGTGAGGCCGGTCAGGGGTTTGTTTCTGGTTTCTTGACCTCAGCCTAGGCTGTAATCTCACAGGCCTGGGGGACCCCTCTCTATCCTCTTGCAGAAGCTGTGAGGGCAAAGGCACAAGAGATCCGAACACTGAGCTAGAAGACATCTGAGAGACTACTCAGCTCCAGGCCTTCATCAGGAGCAGGGGTGCTAGCTTGGCTTCTTACGGGGAGGGAGTGAGCTCTGTGGGGCTGGGGGATTGACAGAGGCCCAGGTTTGGGTACAGTTAGCGCAGGGAAGGCATTATGGCCTAGCTAGACTGGGGCAGTGTCTCCCTCCTCATCCAAGCCCCTGCTTCCCTGCCCTCTTGGACCAGGGGATGGTGGGCACAGATCACAGCCTGGAAGTTCTACTTGCCTCAGTGGCCTCAGCCAGGGACCCGTGGGGAGACTCGGCCTGGGAAATTTTCTAGAGTGCCCTTCCTCCCCAGCAGGGAGTCTCAGCAGATAGGAAGTAGGCGGGTCAGAGCGAGGCTCTGGCCTAAGGGAGAGTGGGAATCCTTGGGGTGAGGTGGGAAGCTGCAGCTCGGACGCCTCCCTCGGTTTGGTGCTGGCTCCATCACTTGCTAGCTCTGGTCTTCCCCAGGCGACAGCCTCCGCATGTAAGACAACAGGCTAGGTTAGCCTCTCACAGGCCTCCTCCTCTAGCTCTGACACCCCATGACTTTACGTAATAACCAGCACATATGCATCACTTTCCATTTCGCTTTGTACTTCCCTACACTTTATCGCACTTAAATCTCATGGCAGCCCTCTGAGGGAGGTATCAGTTCTCCTATATTAAAGATGAGAAAACCAAAGCTCAAGGCATTTAGGCCCAAGAATTCACCAGATAGGGCACTAGAGAGCCAGGACTTCCACCCAGGGTTGCAGAGAGAGGGCAGCCTTGCCAGGCCAGGGGGCAAGGCCCCAAATGACTGGTTCAGGAGCTCATTCCAGCCTGTTGCTCTCAAAGCTGCTCCTTCAATGCAGACACAGTGACTCTTCAAAGATCAGATTTAATGAAAACAGTTCAGTTGCAAAAGAGTATGGACAGCATGATTATTATTATGAAACCATTTTTATTAAAAAGAACTTCACATAACTGTAGGGAAAAGTCCAGGCAGACACACTGAACTGTGAAGAGTGACAAGCTCTGAGGAGCAGGGGAGTGAAAGAAATTTGACCTGTATGTTTTCTTTATATACTTATGCAGTGTTTGAATTTTTTTCCTTTTTATGAACAAAAAAAATCTGGGAGGAAAATTTTCTGAGCACTTGCTCTAAGTCAAAACTCAGTATTAAACATTTTGCTGTAATAGATTATCTCATTTAATTTTCACAAAAACCCTCTGGAGTACAAGAATGTTCATAGTAGTTTTATTCAAAATTGTCAGAAGAGGAAACCAGCCCAAATGCCCGTCAACAGGAGAATGAACCAACTGTGGAGTACTCATACAAGGCAATGCCGCAGAGCAATAAAGGGGACAAACCTCGGGTACACGAGACGACAAAGAGGAAACTCATGGATACGCTGAGCAAAAGAAGCCAGATACAAAGGAGCACGTTTTCTGATTCCAGTTGTGTGAGGTTAAGAACAGGTACAACCAATTGATAATGATGGAAGTCAGAATAGTGGTTACCTCTGAGGAGTGTGGGCGTACCCACTGGGAAGGGCAGGCTTTCGCTGCGTACACAGATGTCCGCTATCTTGACCTGGGTGGTTGTTAACATGGACACAAACATTTGTAAATAACCACTGAGCTCTATACTTTAAGATTGGTGCACTCTATTGTATGTATGTACCGTATGTATGTTATTCCTCAATTAAAGAAAGAGAGGGAAAACAGGGTTAAAAAAAAAACCACATGCAAGGGAGAATTACCTCTAGAAAAATGACACTCACAGGTCAGGTACTCAGCCTAAGGTCATACAGTTGGCAGGCAGTGGAGCTGGGATTCAAAGCCAGGTCTGTTGGACTCTGACGACCTTAAGCCACCAGGCTATACTGATCCCTGACTGTCCCAAAGGATGCCTTGAATCTCAACATCCAGGCCCCTGCACCCAGCCTCACCCCTGGGTTCAGACACGGGGACCTGCGTGCTTCTCACTGCTAATCACTGGTCTCTGTGGTTCAGTCATCTGCTCACGCTAAGTGGAGCCTGCCACCCCCCAAAAACCTCAGCACACTGAGAGCTGCTGTTTAACTGGTGAGACCAAAAGAGAGCAGAGGCCAGGCCCACAATTAAAGTTTTGGGCCTGCTGGGAGCTGGGATGGGAGGAGGAGTGCTCTGTGCCAGGAGAGGGTGCCCTGTGTACACCCACTTGCCATAAGAGGCCCTGGCCCACAATGATGGAATTTCAGACGTGGAAGGATAGTTGAGCGGCAGAGCTGGTCCAGTCCTCCGGCTGCCGGGCCACACTAGCTCACACTTTCCCACCAGGATCCCAGCTCCTGTTAACTCAGAAGAGCCAGACCCTGCTAGTCAACCTCACCCCCTTCCCCACCAGGGACCAGGAGCAGAGGAGCTTTGAGGGACTTGGCTCCCCCAGAGTCACCCACACACTGCTTTAAATTCCCAGCCTCCCCAGGCTCCCCTCACCCCGCTCCAAAGGGAGCCACCTCCTGCTGCTTGGCATGGATCCCCTTCCCTGCTGCATCCTCTCCACTCTCCTCCCAACTCCTACACAATCCTTGTCCCAAATCATTTCCTGCAGTTTCCCATCTGATCAGTTTCTTAGGAAGGATAATTACCCATGGAGGGAGGAGGCAGAAAATTCCAAGAACCAAGAACACTGGGAAAAACTTCATCTAGTCCAGTCTCCTTCTGCCAGGAGAGCCTTCGTCCTCAACACAGGCCAGTCATAGTTACACCTCCCCCCACAACTTCTGCAGTTCCTGCCACTACAGGAAAGAGTCCACGCTCCTCTACAATGAATCAGAGGCCTTCCTGATCTGTCCCAACTTAGGTTCGGCCTTGTTGCCACCACATTCTAGGAAGCAGTGCCAGAACCAAGACCCGTCTGCCACCAGGGCCCACGCTGCATTGTGCTGCCTCCCTGTGTCACTTCAGCCTGCTTTGTATTTTAGCTGTTTACATGTCTATCTCCCACACAAAACTGTCAGCGCCGCAAGGGTGGGAACCACCTCCCACATGGCCGTGCCTGACACATAGTAGGTGCTCAGAGGCAAGCTGAAGACAAGGTGGGATGCCCAGGGCAGTCTCCTCACTCTGCAGAAGGAATAGGGGACTGTCCCAGAAGGAATGATACAGGAAAAAAGGCTCACTTACACCATCACAGAAGAGCTGTGGACTACCGGCTGGGTGACCAGAACTAACCCCAGCTCTACCACTGCCAACTGTGGCCTGTGGGCAAGTCATTTCCGCTCTGGCCTTCTGCTTTCTCCTCTGTGAGACGAGGGGGTTGGGAAAGGCTCCATCACTGTTCACCATTTAGGAGCCCTCACTGGCAGGTGCTCTCCTCAGCATTGTCACTGAACCTCCACGACTCTGCAGCCAGGCTCCACACCGCTGCCAGAGCAAGAGCTGGGATTTAAGCCCAGGCCTTCTCATCCCAACACCTTATCTTTTCCACTACATCTTCTGGATCCTCACTCTATCTCTAGGTTCCCTTCCAACCATAAAGTCTGATTCTCTGATTCTAGGCCTGCCCTTTCTGGGTCTGACAACTCCTCAGGCCACGTGGGACCATAGGGTTCAGCCAGGACAGGCATGTCAGGGCCCTAGTGCTCGGCGGTGCCATGCCTCCCACATGACAGTCTGGTGACCGCCTGCCTGCGGGCACAGGGCTGGGCAGGGGAGAGGGCAGGAGTCCAGCAGAGCCTGGTGCCCCAGTCAGCCCCTCCCCTCCCCACATGCCCTCGTTCCCTCCTGCTCTGCTCCTACTCCCTACTCACCGCTCCCTGGGAACAGCTCTCCCAGGCTAGAGCTTCCATCCCCTTCTGGCCTGGCCAGAGATGCCTGGTAGAAAGCTTCATTCTTGTTGCTCTCACAGACCTGGGCCGAGTAGCTGCAGGCCAGGGACTGGCTTTGCTCAGCTCACTGTGGCCAGCCCTGAGCTGGAGCCAACTCTCCATCTCTGACTCCCAGGCTGCTTTGAACATCCCTCTCCAGGTCAGACCATGTCACCCAGCTCAAAAGCCTCTGATGGCACCACAGAGCACCTAGAATCCAGTGCAATGCCGAACCCAAGGCCCACAGGCCCAACATGATCTGGTCCCTGCCTTCCTCTGCATTCTCACACCACGCCTTCCTCTCTTACTCCACTCCAGGTTCCTCAAACACCCCATCCTTAGAGCCCCTGGTTTTTCAAAGGCGGGCTCCTTCTTATCATTCACTCAGCTCAGAAGCTATCTCCTTAGAGAGGCCTTCGCTGACCGTCCAAAGTAGCACATCTCTCTCATATTTATTTTCTTCAGGACACTTATCACTACCTAATATTGTTGTGGTCACTGTCCAACACCGTACACTGGTATGTGAGCCCCCTGATATCAGGAGCCTCCTTGTCTTGCTCCTGGCTGTATCCTCAGCACCCAGAATAGTGTCTGACATGGGGGGCGGGGGGTGTTGCTGCACATTAGACTGGGTGGCCAAGGAGGCCTCTCTGAAGAGAGGACATTTGATCCAGGGCCTGAATGAGGAAGCTGGCCTGCAGCAGTCTACAGGTAGTCTTCCAGGCTGGGGAGAGCAACTGTGGCTGCCTGTGGAGGAACACGCCTGACAAGGCTCTGCATGTTTGAGGAACTAGGAAGGCTGGTGAGTGGAGGAGGGGAAGGAGCAGCAGGGAGTAAAGTCGAGAGAGGTGTAGGCCACAGCTCTCCTGGATTTTATCCTTTGTTCATCAGAAGGCAACTGAAAGGTTTTTAGCAGGGGAATGCCATATTCTGGTTTACATTTCTAAACAACCCCTCTGAGTGCCCTGTGGAGAGCTGATTACAGGCAGAGGGTAGTGGAGGTGGGAGACCATTCAGGAGGCCACTGGAGTCACCCAGGTTAGAGATGGTCGCGGCTTGGATGCGGAGAGCACAAGTGGAAATAGAGTGAAGGGGCAGCATTTGATCCATGCAGCCATGCTCTCCACCAGCCTGAGAAGCGCGGGCCAACTCCACACCCCTCTGGCTGGAGTTCTAGCTGCTCGAGAATCCAGCCTGGTGCACCTACTCAATTTGATTTCTCAATGACCCCAGCCCAGACTTTCCCCACATACAGCTGTCTGGGCCTCCTTTCAGGTGCCCACTCACACCTGCTGCTCAGAGCTTCAGCTGGTGCTGCGACCCTTGCCTGATCTGCCACCTCCTCTCCTCTTAGGAGGGTCTCGTGAAGGTACCTACACAAAGTCCTCTGCTCCCTGTTCATCCCAGCCACATCTCTCCCCTCCCTGAAGTCCTCTGGGCTTTGAGGCAATGGCACAGCAATCATCAAGCACTAAATTATTCCGTTTCACTTTCCCAAGGTAGCTGGAAGCTGGACAAAGGTGGATACCACCTTCGGGGTTGTTGTAACGCTCAGACAATGACGCACTATGCAGAGCCTGCAGCAAAAGGCCAGACAAGTGGTAGGTCTCAATCAATGGTGGCTCCCTTCTCACTGCCAGAATGTGGCAACACCCATCACTGGTGTTCACTGCCCCAAGGGGGGCTCAGCTTTTCTGCCCAGCCAGGCACGTGGGTGTAGCACATTTGGGAGTGAGGTAGAGGGGATAAAGACGGCCCCAGTGGGTTTCAAAAGCAAAGGTCAAATCTATGGCTCTGCATTATTCACATCTCTGTGCCTTTCTCGAGCTCCTCCCTTTACATGAGCTGAGCAAACTCCTGCTTAACCTTCAAGGCTCAGCTCAAAGCTCTGGGAAGGCGTCCCCGATCCACCTCCCACCCTGCTCCTCCCGTGCACCCACAGCTCTGCGGGCCCCCACTGTGGCACTTCACAGCATATTGCAAGTGCCTATTTACATGTTGGCCTCTCCCATGAGGCTGGGATTATACTTATTCATCTTTCCAGCTTCAGCACAGCATTTATCAGGCACAAATCAGTGTTTGCTGAGTGTGCGTCTCCTTCTCTCCCCACTAAAGACCAAACTCGGCTCACAGTCTCATTTGCAAGCCCACCCTAGTCCTGATGACATTCAGCCCTATCCCAATGCCCTCCAGCCCACATGCCTAAAATCATCCTCCACTACCAGACTCCTCTCCTCTTCTCTTCTTCCAATGCTATAGGAATAGTGGCAACTTCCATTTCTGAGCACTTACGACGTGCTTGGGGCTTCACAGATACCATCTCCTTTTGACTGGGGAAACTGAGGCTCAGACAGGGTGATGCAGTTACGAAGCGGCAGAACCTTCTGCCCTTGACATTGGCACAGTTCACCTGGCACCTCATCACAGTTGGGCCTATTTTTAAAACCATCATCTGTTCTGCAAAACTTAGTGCTTTTATAGCTACACATCAAGTTGTCATACAAAATCGTGCTTTGCTCATTAAATGCTTCAAGTGATAAGTCTTGCTACTCCAGCTAGGTGGTGAAGTGACTGCTATGTAGGAGAAATAGCATCGGACTTGGAATGGGAAGCCCTGGGTCTGGTTTCAGCTGTACCATAGTCAGGCTATACGACTCCAGGCAAATCACCTGAACTCTCTGGGCCTCAGTTTCCTTCTTTGTGGAAAGGAGAATAACAGCATCTCCCCAAAAGATTTCCTGAAGCATGCTGGAAAGTGCTCTACCCACCTTAGAGGGTGTGCTCATTAAAAGGATAAGTATTATTTATCCATAGCATCCTCACCCCTGCGCTTAGCACAGCACTGGACACACAGCAGGGCATCAGTAAGTCTTGCTGAGTGATTATTCATTCAGCTGCTGGGAGATTCTTCAGGAGTCAGAGAAAACAAGCTCCTATTTCTTTTTTTCCTGATCCTAGAGGGACTCCTAAGTGCCACCATTTACTGTGTGTTCAGAATGTGCCAAACTCTGTGCCACTCATCTTACAAGGGTACTCTCCCTGAATCCTCCCGACAACCCTGCCACGTGCTACCCCATGTTGCATTTGATCAAATTGAGATTCAAAGTGGGGAAATGACTTGCCCAAAGTCACAGTGCTACAAAGCGACAGAGCTGCAATTTAAACCTAGGTCTGCTGAGCTGCAAAGCCTGTGTGTCCAACCACCACGTTTCCAAAGGGAACTGTCCTGGGACACTATTCTGCAATCCAAAGGTCCTGCCCCAAGCAGAAGCTTCTAGCTGTGCCCAGTGAGACCTATTTCACTCAAGCATCTTATTTCAATCTTATTCTTCAAGGCCAGGTTCAACGGTCACCTCCACAAAGCCGCCTCTGATCCTCCCAAGTGGGAAGCTCTTTCTGCCTCTTCTAGACCCTCAGAGAATTCCATCTGCACCTCGAATCACACCCACTTTCTACTGCCTGACAGTTCTGCATCTATATTGCATTTCTCAGACCAGTCCCTGAGCTCCTTAAGAGAGGCAGTTCTCCTGTGTCTTTTTCATTCCACTGGCCAGGCAGATCCGGAAGGGTGGGGTAGGGTGCCTGCTCCTCTCCCCGACTGAGCTGTAACCTGAGTCTTGGGCTGTGCTCAGCTAGATGAGCTGCCCTCCCCTCACGCTGGTATCCTGCCTACCTGGTACAGCATCCAGATTCCCGTGCTCCCTGGCCCAGAACGCAGGAGATAAGATCTCATTCCCCAGTTTGATGGCAAAGATGCTATAAAAAGCACAGCACCCAGGCTCAACATTCTCTTGTGATGGAGTACAAAGGCCTGAGGAATTTGATGGGTCAGAGCAGAAGCCTCTGACCTGGCTCAGAAGTCCCGAGCCTTGCACTTGGTTCTCCTGCAAGGACCTGCATGGCCAAGGCCAAATGGCTTCCCTGCCAGGAACAGCTCTCTGATACACTCTCCAGCCCTTAGGCTTAAAGGGCCCACCAGACAGTAACCAATGCTTAGATACCTGTATCCAGGCCAAAGACCACAGCCCCTTCTCTTGGTCCAGCTCTGACTGCCTAGAAATCCCTGGGTTAGCTAACAGAGAAAGGAAAGTCCTCCATCTGGAGTTAATTCATATGTGGCTCTGGGCACATCCTCTCTGGGCCTCCAGTGGAAAATGAGAGGACCAGATCAAAACATCTCCGTTTCCCCTTTGGGCCTCAGGGCCACAGGCAATAAGGTTCTTTCTACTTCTGATATTCTAGAGGTAGAATAATATTCTCTACTTTCACTCACAAAAACAGGGTGAGAGCAAGAGATGGAGGTCCTCAGCCCAGGGAACAGCAGAGGCCAATCAGGGCTGCCTAGCAGTAGGCCCTCAAAGCCGGTCCCCTTTAGAGGCAATCTCTTGCTTCTGCTACCTCAAAGGTAGCTGCTTTCCCTAATAGAGCCTCAGAGGTGTGTTTGGGCCCTAGCCACTTTACGAAAAAGTTTGGGAGGCCTGACTTATCTCCTGGAGTATGAGCTGGGATCACCTTGGAAACTCAGCAGACCCAGGGTGCAGAAGGCACCTAGCACCTTCCCTGCCTGCACAGGGCAGAAGGAGCCTGCTGCATCTGCTTTGATCCCCAATCCAAAACAGCTTTTCTCTACTTTACAGTCATTTTCCCTTCTCTTTTACAGTAAGGACACAGCTTACTCATTCTGACTGGTTCACTCCCCTTGCCTAGAAGGAGTTCTGCAGTCCCCCAGGCAAACCCCATTCATCCCAGAGTTAAGTACCACTTCATCCAAGGAAAGTCCTTTACACTTCTTCAAACTCTCACAGCACGAAGGGCAGAGCTCTCAACATTTGGGGGACCAGAGAGTCCTCTGAGAATCTGTGGCTACTATCGGCCTTCTCCCTCTGATAAAAACACACATATAAGAAATGTCTGCAGACTATTTTGGGTGGGCAGCAGGTCCCCCGAACTCCATCACAGACTCAGGAAGAATCTTAGGAACCTAGATCCTAGAAGAATAGCAGGTTATCTAGTTCATTCTCTCACCTAAGCCAGAATTCCTTCCAACAGTAACCCCTCCTAAAGGATGTTCCTCTTCTCCATCTGGCCCACCGCTCAAGATCACCTCTTTCACGAAGCCCTCCCCATCTCTCCTCCTCCTCTCTGATCCCCTCAGAATCCCAACCTGAGCCACACAATTTCCCACCTGTGCTTTCTCCCTTGTGTGTTGTCTTACTTCTCCAGCAAGTGAGCTGGCTCTCCATGGACCTATTTATTCAACTCCATAATTGTGAGCTGGAGTTGGAGACAACTACAATCCGGTACTTGAGAATTCTGTGCTTTGAAGCCAAGACTCATGACAGCATTGGCCCATCCCCCAAAAGATGGAGCTGTGGAGATACCCTTCCGAGGGCCTCACCAAAGCGGGGGCTCCCCTGGGATGACTGCTGTTCCCACAGAAAGTCCCAGAGAGTCTTTCAACAACTGAAATCCACAGATAGGGAAACTAACGCCCAGCAAGGCAAAATGACTTATGATAGGTCAATAAGCAAGAAACAGGCAGAGCAAGGAAGAGGACTGAGGTCTCTCATTCTCAGCCTAGAGCTCTTTCCCTTCGTACAAATGGCTTTATGAAAACTAAATCTGCCCACACACTCATGTATGCATAAAGAATTTCTGAAAAGATGCACAAGAAAGTTAACAGTGGTAACCTCTGGGTAGGACGACAATGGGGGTGGACAGAGAAGTGAAGAGGGAAACTTTCACTTTTTAATACCCTTTAGTACCGTTAGGTTTTATTTCTGTTTGTTTTGTTTTCTACCATGAATATGTTTTATTTATTCATATTATAAAAATAAATCTGCCACAGAGGGGAGGTTCTGGCCCCAGCCCACCCCCAACATACACATAAAAACAAAGAGAAGCCATAAGTCAACCTGTCCAGGTACCACTATAAATTAACGAGATTGCCTTCTTGCAGTTTATGGCCACTGGTCTCATTAATTCATAGTCACAGTGCAGTTGATGGCTTGAGGAATCTTCTCGGGAAAAGCTTAATTCAATTAGGGCTCTTGGCAGCTCCCTGAGGAAGCTCTGGTATCTCACTTTTACTTATAAAAATTGAGGGCAGACCAAACAGAACCAGATTTTCCCAGAGAGAGCCCAACCAGCCCAGAGAGAATGCCCTTGCAGACCCTCCATTAGAGCCAAGCCGAAGGAGGGAGGCAGCTGCGGCAGCACCCCTTACACACAGGCTGACGCCTAAAGCATCACTCTGTGTCGCTTTCTGAGCTCAGTTAAACTCCCTGGCCTAGCATTCTGTCTGGAGACCAGCCTCTCCAACCCTTGCTCTCCCTCATCTCTGAGCAGTCAAACTGGTTTCTTGTCTGCCCCAAAGGCTTCACACGGACCCTATCTCAGCATGCACTCACTCATTCTCCAAATACTTAGGAGCCCTTACTCGGTGCCAGGCACAGATAAGAAAGTAAACAAAGGCCCTGTCTTCAATGGGTTTACATTCTTGTGCAAATTGGGTACAGTCAGGTGTCGCATAATGACATTCAGGTTAACAGTGGACCCCACACACGATGGTGATGGGTGGTGGTCCATAAGATCAGTACCATATAGCCTAGGTGTGTAGGAGGCTGTGCCATCCAGGTTTGTAAGCACACTCTATGATGTTCGCACAGTGATGAAATCGCCTAACGACGCATTTCTCAGAACATACCCCCGTGGTTTGCGATGCATGACTGTACTAAGAATAGCTCTCTCTGTCCCCCCTGCTTATCTAATTCCTCTCCATCATTCAAGACTGGCTCAAGTTCCACCTCCTCTGAGCAGCCTTCCCTAACCACCTCTGCCCCCAGGGATTGCTTGTTCCCTCTGAACTTTGCCTCTGCCAGGAGTCTGCCCAGCCCTCAGCACAGATCAACCATTTTCTCCTAAGCAGACTGGAAGCTCCTAATGAGCAGGCCCTGGGTTTCACTCTCCTTGGTTCCCCATTGGGCCACAAGCTAAATGCCTGATGGCTGATTTCAGCTGACCTGCCTCTTCGACTCCAACTTGAACAGATGAATTCATTAGCTGCTCTCAGTCCTGGCTGGCCACCACAAAGACACAGCCTTTGTCAGCTTTGCCTGGCACACGGCAAGTTCTATGTAAGTGCTAGCTATTTATTATTTTGGTGAGCTTGTGGGCTCTGCTTGACACACAATCGTGATGTCACCTCTTCACCGTCAGTGGCCTGGCCTCAAACAGGCTGAGCACTATGGGAGGACCAGTCCGGGCTTAAGGGGAAGTGTCCCCCAAGGGACCAGAAAGGGGGCTTGGGAAGAAATAGGACTTCTCATCCTGAACCTCACTTAGAGTACTTAAGGACAAAGCTTTTCAGAAAAGAGCTTCCTGGGGTAATCTAGGGAACTCCAGATTCTCAGCAAGTCAGCATAAGAACTCAGGGGTCAGGTCTGGCCTAACAGACCCCAAAACTGGTCCTGCATGTTGGATGAGCTTTAAGGGGGAAGGAAACGAAGTCAGTATGATACCAGGGAAGGTGGGCAGCCCACTGATCCTAGCCCAACCCAAAACTTAGTTCAGTTAAAATTAGATTAGCCCATAAGATTAAAAATACCCACATATAATCACGGGCTGCCTTAAAGCATCAGTTGATGTTTATCGGCATCTAAAGAGAGGGTTTGGCCCAATGCGGTGTGCAGACAACCTTGGGTTGAGACATGTCTGACTCAGACATTTGCAGGGGAGTGAGTGCTGCAAAATGAGGCCCACACAGGCGATGGATGACTCAGGAATAACCCAGGTCCTGTGTTTGCTGAGTGAGCCCTCTCTCCCCACCACGGAAGGAAAGGGGGCAGATGAGGGGGAGACCCGAGGAGGGAGGGGCGGAGACAAGCGTGCTCGCTGTGTACAGGCTGGCATTCCCACAGGGAGCCTGGGGCCCCTCGGCTCCAGTCCCCTGCCCTCCGGTGTTTCCGAATGCCTCCACCTCTGAGAAGGGCTACTTGGTTCACAGCGGCACTTGGAGGGGGTCACAGTCTTTTCCCTAAACCCAAGAAATAATCCAGAGAGAGCAGCCAAGACTTGAAATACTAAAAGCTTTAAACCCTTCCCTGTTCAAAATGATTACAGGAAAAATAAAACTTCTGAACTGAAAGGGAGGCAGGGCATGATGATGAAAAGAATGTAGGCTCCGAAGTCAGACAGAACCGGGCTTAAACTCCAACGTTTGCTAGCTGTGCAAGTACCTAACACAGGTTCTGAAACAGGAGCTCAGTAAGTGGCAGCTAATATTTACCAAAACTTACAAATTAGGAAACAGAGGCTCAGAGAGGTTGTGCCTTGCCTAAAGTCACACAGCTAAGCAAAGAGCTAAGACCAGCTCTCAAGTCTCCTGACTTCCCCACTTCCACCCATCCAGCATGTCTTCTGTTGTAATTCACTTCTCTGCCCCTCCTTTCTCCTCCTCAAACACTTCAAGGGAAAAGAAAAGGCCTCCATTTCTAAGGTTTGCTGCTCCAGAGAGAAGGGCTCTGAGAATGACAAGTCCCAAGGCTGTTCAGCCCCCACACCTCTCATAAAAAAACAGATGTCCTCAAAGGGTTGACAACAACTCAGAGCTGAACTGGCCTGGGCTCCAGGCCACCCCAGAAGGCCCTGCTCCTTCAGCCCTTCCCTCCTACAGAGGAACTGGTATCCGTCCTGACAACCATCCAGGTTACCAGTGTAGATGTGCCTGGTCATTTACTTTCATCAAAGCCCCCAGGGATCTCTGGTCCCCTTTATCTTCACAATGACCCAGCACGTCAGCCAGGCAGCAAAGAGGAAAGGGCCTTTGGTTAGAAGTCCAGGGATTGTGTTCTTTGCCATTTACTTGCCATGTGACCTCAGATGCCTCGGATATAAAATGGGTACATTAATACCATCTGCTATTCTAACTCCAGGACCATTGAGATGATCAGAATTAAATACTGTATACACAAGTGCTTTGGAAACATTTAAATGACACTACTAATGAGAATTACTACTAAACTCTGCCTGCCTTACAGGGCTAAAGAAAATTGTGCCACCTACTCCCAGCATAGAGGCTGCCTCTCCGGGGATCCTACTGGGCCCTGAGGGTAACCAAAATCAGCTCAGCAGCCTTCCTGCCCAGCAGCAGGGGATTACACTCACAAGGTTAGCCATCCCCTGTTGGCTAAAGGAAACTACCCTTTACCTGGCACTCCCCTGCCCAAGCAGGGAAGAAGCTCCAGTCAGACCATGGAGAGGGCACCAGCAAAGACACGGCAGGCAGGGTCACTACCCCTGGACAAGGACGCAGGATTCAGTTGCACCCATGCAACTCACAGGAACAGAGGATGGGCCCAAAGCTGGGCACAGAACCCCAACAGCTCTCTCAGGGCACAGAGATGACTCCCACTGTTGACATCTGCCCAGCCCCCAGAGGGAGTCCTAAAATTCCCAAGTGCAGGTGCAGTGAGCTGGGGACCTACTCAGTCAGGGCAGCATGCATCTGCTGAGGGGACTGTGGGGGGCAGGAGATGCAGCTGCACCCCTAAAGGGGGCTATGCCAAGACTCAAACAGAAATAAATAACAATTCTCATCACTGAAGATAACCTTTATGAACTGTTTCCTCATCTGTGAAACAGAGATAGCCTTTATCTCATATGATTTTAGTAGGGATTAAATGAGATTACTTTTATAAAGTGCCTGACACTCCTCTGTAGATACTCAATAATGGTAATTCTTATTAAAACGCACACACCCCCAACAGAAGAGATGTCACAGGGCAGGCTAGGCCTTATGCCAAGGTTGTGGATAAACAATAAGGGAAACGGGTTCGGGGGACAAGTGAAAGCGACTGCTGTGGGCTGGAGTGGGCTGGGACGACCGCCCAAAGAATCTGAACAGGCCCTGAAAGCTGCCAGAGCGAGCCAGGGACCGTGCTGGGCAGGCCCACATTCCGTCCCTACATCAGTCCTAGAAGTTAGAGATGGTGTCTTCACCTTCCCGATGACGCAAGTCAGGTGCAGAGAAATGAGGTGCCTGGCCCACGGTCACACAGGTACCAAGGGGCAAAGCCCAGGCTTTGTGACCATGTCTTTCCTTTCCACCAAAGCTGGAGGGGTGTGGCTAAACGAGAGGAAAGGCGTGCCTCATGGGTGCTCAGCTGAATGGAGTCCAGGGAATATGACCAGCCAAGGGCCTCTGAGTGCCCTGGCACTTCTGGAGACATATGTCCTACCTGAAGCCTTCTGCCCAGTTCCCAGGTGACCTCCCCTCCCACTGTCCTACAGTCAGTCAGTTGTTGTCCCAAAGAGAAAAAGGTCACCTCTTTCTTTTTAAAGACTCCCATCTGGGCTTCCTGAGACGTTCCAAGGTGACCTTTAAGTCATTCCTCTCTCCTTCTGAGAAGTAGGAGAGGGAAGCTCTAGTCTTATTTTTACCGGAAACCAGTTGCTGGGTCTGATATCCACGCATGTGTAGTGGGCATAATGACCCCCATCTCCCCAACTCACAGACTTGTTCTAAGGAGGAAATGGCAGGATATGCCTTGCAAAGACCAAAACTAAAAAAAGCTATACGATGTAAGGGACAAGGGAAGGCGTTTTTGTCTCTGGTCAGGAGACACGATGAATACCTGCTTTATGGGCTCCCGGGCCTGTGCCAGGAGTTCCGGGGCAGGGATTTGTTTGCGTTGCAAACAAACGCAGGGGGTGCCAACGGCACGCTGGCTTTCAGTGAGGCTCTCCCTTGGAACCAGCACTGGACTGGGAGATGGGTGAGCTGAAGACAAAGCAGAATTCACGCAGGGTCCAGATCACAAGGTGGGGTAGGAGTGCGGAATGGATCTAACCTAAGGCTTGGGGTCACTCTCACAGTTCTCCCAATAGTCCAAACCTCCTCCATGCCATTAGCCCCTCCCCGTCAAGGAAAAGGCAAGACTCCCTAACTGTCAGAGAGAGCAAAAAGGCCCAGAGAAGGGAAGTGACTTACCTAATGTCATCTACTGAGTCAGCTAGAAGAGAACCCAGAAGCATTTTCCCTAGAACTTCAACTCTAACCCTACCCCTCCCACACCCATCTCCGACAACGTCTACCTGAGGCTCTCAGGATGATTAGGAATGATTAGGAAAAGAATGAGAACTGCACACAGCACTTTCTATTTTTAAAGGAGGGGTACCTTGCAAGGGAAGCAGCTGCCAGAGATGACAGAATGAGGCCTCCAACATAGCTCCAACCCACACTGGGGCACTCAGAGAATAAACAAGACCCCAAACTGAACTCCTAAGTTCTTCAGTATCTGACAGTGCAGAGGGGGCATGGCCTCAGCCCCCCATTCCTGTGCCCTAAGTCAGCTGGTGCCATCTCCCCTCCCCCCAGACCAGCTCTGGAGGCAGCTTAAGTGAAAGGAAGAACAAAGTCAGTAGGACACACCCAAAACTCTGAAACCTTAAGGAAGGACACCCCGTGGCAGCCTCGGTTGACAGATTTGGAATTCTTCAGCCTGAGAGGAACGCTGTAGGAGGCTGCGGTAGGGATGCGTTTGCCTTAGGTGGTTAAAACACCAACGGGGCAGCTGCCACTCACTGAATGCTTCCTAGGTACAAAGTCAACTTTATGCGCATTAATTTATGTCGCTGCCACATCAGCAGCACTATAGCTAGATGCTATTATTTCCTCCATTTTATACACAAGGAAACTGAGGCTCAGAGAGGATAAGTGGCAGAGTAGTGGAACCCTCATCTAACATCAATTCTACACTGCAAAGGCAAAGGAAAAAATGGGCTTTCACTATTGCCGCCTGAACTAGGAACTTTGAGATCTTTAAGGCACCCTTCTCTCTACTCTCTTCCCCAAGGTGGCCAGATGCTAGGGGTCCTCTGTTTTCCAAGGCAGAAAAATGCCCTTCCAAGCCAGAGACACAGACTTATGGAGCTACAAAGGCCCTCAGAGATCATATCCAGCCTCCCCAATTTATGATGGGAAACCTGAGGCCCGAGGCTGAATGACTTGTCAGGGTTACCCAAGCCAGGGAATGGCAGAAATGTCAGACCTGGAAGGGGCCACACAGATCAACTGACAGGTGGAGAGGCACGACTGGCCCAAGGTCACAGAGGGAGGTGGGATGACAAGCCAAGTTTCCTAACTTCTAGACTGGTCCATTTGCCATGGCACCATCTCTGTTCTCCAGCTGCCCAGGATCCCTGGCACAGGTTCTGGTGGAGACAAAGCAGGCCAAGGCCGACCCCATTAGAACTAGAGATATCAGGCCTACAGGGAGAAACTCCTGACTGTCCACAGTAGAATCTTTTCGGTGATGCCGTCATCCCACCAGGAGGCACTGAGACCTGCAGTGTGTGTACCAGCCCCAAGGCCCTAACACAATGCCAGATGTAGCTGGGAGGTGAGGGGGTTGGAGAGAGGAGAACAAATTATAGACAGTGCTTGTGAGGTCTCTTCTTGCTCTCACACAGGCAAATGACACATCACGGTCACTTCAGTTTCCCACAACAAATTAAGATAGAGGTTTCATGACTCAATTGATATGGTTAAATTTAGAGATTCTCGCCAGTTTCACAGGTGGACGAGACCTTCAGAAAATGGCCCCAGTTTGTTCAAGGTCATCTATTTGTCAGAATCAGTACACATGGCTCCCCTTGCCCAGTCCTTGATTTTTTCCAGGAAGTTGGCTGCCATTAGGGTATAGGTGCTGGTGGCCCAGCTCCACACACAGGCCTGTTACTGTTACAGCACTAAAGCCCTGCACCAGGAAGCCAGCTTCTGAATCTGTCAAAACAGAGTGGCCTCCTGCAGCATGTCCCAGAGCCTGCCTCACGACAGCCCGGCTGCTGCATGTCCTTGGGAAAGCTGCGAGGCTTCCTGTCAAGAGTCACAAACTCCCCAAACCCAAGCCAGCAGAGTCCCAGGCCCTCATGCCTTCCACAAGCCGGGGGTAAAAAAAAAAAAAGCAAAGGCAGCTTTCAAAGCCCCCCTCCCCGGATGTACTTCCAGGGACTTCTGGGCTATGCAGACTCTGGTGAGCTCCATCCATCACCCAGCAGAAAAGTACTCAGGCCTAGCAGGGAGACCAAGCCTTTGGAAGGGAACTTTTCTGTTTCCTTCTCCTAAAATGAACATTTCAAAGTCTCTTCAGACCAGAACATCCTGAGCCCCTCCACCTGTCTCTCTCCCACTTGGCTGAACGGTAGGCTAACGTGACTGGTCAGCCCAGACAGCACCTTGAGACACAGCCGGGTGCCAATCCGGAGGTGAGCTGGGGCCAGACCAAGCTTCAACCTCCTCCACTCCCTCTCCACCCTCAAACAGACTTCAGAAATTTCCAGGGCTCCTTGTCCCATAAACTGTATAAGGGCTGGTATTGCTGGGCCGGAAACTGACTCAGGGGCTCCTGACCAGCCTGGGCAGGCAAAGCTTACAGATAACATTCTCAGGATAAAGAAGGTGAGAATACGGGGATCCTTCATGTTCCACCACTCTTCTAAGTCTCCATCACACAGGTCCCCCACTATACTCAAACACCTTAGACAGGCCAAGTAGAAATACACTCCATCCTGGAATGCCCTCCCATGAAGCATGTAATTGCACTGGTGCAGTTGACAGAGCCAACTGTGCCGATTGCTGGAAGACACTCTTCTCTCCCTCACACACAGCTGGGTGCCTGACTCCCCTCGGGGTCTGACCCCACCAAAGGAGATGTGCCAGGCCTGGAAGCCTTGCTGAAGGTATCTAGCATCAGAAGCAACCCATGCTCTAATCCTGCTTTCTCCCATGCACAATGCTGGCTCCAATCTTTGGGGGCCTCAGACCACAGAGGCCACAGAGCTCAAGTTTGAAAAGAACCAACATGGCAGAATGGAGGCTGCCTACATTACTGTCCAGATCCTTATTCCTGAGCAGCCTCAAGTGGTAAGGACAGGACAAGAGCTCACTGGTTTGGCGGCAGCAGAAGCATTGGAGCAAACTAGACTTACCTATCTTCATGAGGCAAGCCAGAAGGATCCAGAGGGAGATCTCAAAGGGTGTGCGCACGTGTGAGTAGTCAATCCCCAGAACCGGAAAGGCCTTTCGAGTCTTCATGCTATGTTCAGTGACGGAATGGTTAACAGGGCGGCTCTCAGGGGGGGACTCCGGTGGGGCGGTGGTGACATCCCCAATGGAGCGTTCCCGTGGTGGCTCTGAGCCTCGGATGGTGCTGGCAGTAGGGCTGGACTGGAGGTCATGGCTCCTGAGAACAGGGAGCAACCCCACCAAGGCTACCAACACAAGCAACGAAGGGAAGATTCGAGGCGGCGAGAGGCCACAGATGCCAGACCACAGCATTGCGCTGCTCCCTCTGCCCAGTAGGCCTTGACCCTTAGCAAAGTGAGAGTAAGACCAGGGACATAGGTAGCAAGGGGTCAGCAGGTGAGAAGAAAGACTGGAGTGGTCTCTAGGAAAAGTTCATGTTTTAGAGAGGTATTTTGTGGAAGCAGTCCTCTGGGGGGTGGAGGGAGGCTGGTTTCCAGATCTTGAACTCCAAAATGGGGAAGAGGAACAAGGACCCAGGAAGGACCACAGGTGGAGACCAAAAAGTCTGGAACTCCAGGCCTGGGAAAGGGGGAGAGGGAAGGGACTGCGCCCTAGGGACAGAGGAAGGGACAGGATAGACTGGACCCCAAGCAAGGAAAACGAAGAGGGAAGGTTGGGACCCTCAGCTGAGGAAAGTGACTGAAGAGCTGACTCGGCTAAGGGAAGGGGCAGGCAGCCTGGGCTACAGGAAGGGGACCGAAGGGAGTGGGATCCAGACCAGGAAAAGAAGAGAGGGGGGTGGGAGTCCAGGCTGCGAGGAAAGAGAGGAGCTGGAAAGCGGCCGGGAGCTTCCTCCCCCAGTGAAGGGCCGGGATGCAGGCGCGCCGGGCTGAGATTCCGGGCAAATGGAGGGAGGTGGAAGGCGGAGGCAGGCGGCCTGGCGGGAGGGCACCTCGGCGCGGGCTGGAGGCGGCTCGCGGTGGGCCAGCAGCAACACGCCCCTCCTTGCGGCCCCTGCGCAGCGCTGCGCTCCGCCCCGGCCCAGCTTCAGCTCCTCGGCGTCCAGCTCCAGCTCCAGACGCAGCCCCGTCCCCAGCCCCGGCGGCGGCAGACTGATGCCTCGTTGAGCCCGGCGCTGATACTTATAGGCACCAGCGAGCAGCCAGCGCAGCGAGCTAGAGGGACCTGTCAGCGCCCGCGCCGCGCAGCGACCCCTTTCGCCTAGGGGAGGAAGTATCGCGTAGGAAGAGGAAGAGTCAGACACGGAAAAAAAAGTCCTGAATCTACAGAGATTCTAACTAACACAGGCAAAATGTTTTACTATTTACAAAGCGCTTTCGCATCTACATCCACAATCTCATGAAGGCTTCCCGATAATCTTGTGAAAGATGTATTTTCTCATGCGTTTAGTTAACTTGCGACCTTGAGCAAGTTACTTGACCTCTCTGTTCCATAGCTTTCTCATCTGTAAAGTGGAGATAGTATGAGCACCTACATCAGAGGGATACTCTGATGACTAAATGAGATAATCTATGTAAAGTGTGTAGAATGGAGACCGCATGTAGAACCATTATTATGGTTCCAATTTTGCAGATGAGGAAATGGGTGAAGAGAGTTCCTTGGCTACTATTTAAGTAGTTGTATTAGTTTGCTAGGGCTTCTATAAAAAAGTACCACAGCCACCGGCCTGGTGGCACAGTGGTTAAGTGCACGCGTTCCACTTCTTGGCGGCCTGGGGTTTGCAGGTTTGGATCCCAGGTGTGGACATGGCACTACTTGGCAAAAGCCATGCTGTGGTAGGCGTCCCACATATAAAGTGGAGGAAGATGGGCACGGATGGTAGCTCAGGGGCAGTCTTCCTCAGCAAAAAGAGGAGGATTGGTAGCAGATGTTAGCTCAGGGCTAATCTTCCTCAAAAAAAAAAAAAAAAAAACGTACCACTAACTGGGTGGCTTAAAGAACAGAAGTTTATTTTCTCATTTTCTGGAGGACTGTGAAGGAGAATCTGTTCCATGTCTCTCTCCTAGCTTCTGGTGGCTTGCGAGCAATCTTCAGTGTTCCTTGATTGTGGCAGCACAACTCCAAACTTCGCATGGTGATCTCCCTATGTCTCCGTCTCTGGGTCCCTTTTTATGAGGTCACCAGTCAAACTAGATTAGGGATCCACCGTAATGACCTCATCTGAACTTGATCATCTTCAATAACCCTATTTCCAAATAAGGCCGTACTCATAGGTACTGGGGTTAGAACTTCAACATCTTTTGAGAGGACACGATTCATCCTGTAACAGTAGTGGAACTCGGATTTGAACACAGTGTTGGTTGGAATTGGTAAGATTCAAGAGGTCATGTCTATATGCTGGAATGATTGGAAAGCTTTTAAAAACTACCATGGCCCAAACCCACCTTCAGAGATTGGATTCAGTTGCTCTAGGGTAGTGCATGATAGGTATTTTTTCTAAAGTTCCCCAGGTGATTCTAACGTATAACTGGCGTTGACAACTCTTGACATTACATCCCTGTTGTGCAGAATAGTAAATCAAGGCCAAGAAAGTCAAAGGGACTAGCTTGAGATCACAAAATATTTCAAAGGAGTTCAGTTCAGTTTAGCAAATGTTTACTGGGCCTCCTGACAGGTTTTGTGTTGGGCTCTAGCAGCACAGAGCTAAGACATGAGGAAGAAGGAGCTGAGAGTGATTGGGAGGGGACACAACCAGGGCTTTTAGGGTGCTGATAATGTTCTACTGCTTTACCAGGTGGTGGTTACAAAGGTTGCACAGATATGGTTGTTTTGTGATAACTCATCGCATAATCATAATTTGTGCACTTTTCTTGAGAAATGCTATGCTTTCACAAAAAGGTATATTAAAATGATAATAGAGTGATGTGATAACGACTGAAGGTGCCAACACTAAACTGAATTCTCTGTACCTCGTATTCTCCTGGCACAGGTCCAGCCACTTGGGAGATGACAGAAGAGCCTAGAAGAGCCTTCAGAAGGCCAAGGACCTTGTGTCACCTGGGAGCAGATGAAAGGAGAGCATCAGCTATAATGGAAATAACCAGAGAATAACAGGATTTAGGGCAAGGATCAGAATATGACAATGATGCCTCACAATGAGTCCATCCTGTATAGTTCACAACCAAGTGCCCCAGGTTTATCAATGTCCCAAGTCCTGTGTGTAGTGAGGACTCAAAAAATAGTAGTTATTATTCTCATTTCCATTTGACAGATGAAAAAACTAAGACTCAGAGACATGAAGCAATTTGGCTGAGGTCACACACCTATTAGGTAGCAGATCCAGGACTTAAGTCAGCTTTCTAACCTCTAAATCCAGCACTCGCCCAAAATACCACAGGTTCAGTATAGAAAAAAGAAGAGCGAAAGGATGGGGCTAATGGAGGGACTTTCCACAGGTAACACGGAGCCAGAACTGAGACCCACAGTTCTTTCCAGTCTAGAGGGCAACGCTCACTGGTGCACTCTGATCCTCCCTACTCTCTCCTTCTCGCTCATTCCAGTCCTCAGTGAGTCCTTGGGTGCTAGCCTGGAAGGTAGCAGAACCCCAGAGGGCCAGGAAATGCCAGCTCTGAGATCCTCTAGAGCCTGGAGAAGGTTATAACAACATGACAGTGCCAGGAAAGAGCCCTTGAGAGAAACCACCTGGGACAGCCCATGGCCATGGCCCAGCCCAGCCCAGACAGTGTAGGATGAGAGTTAAGTACAGGCGCTGCCTACCATGGATAGCTGCCTACATGGATAGCCAGATTGTCTAGGTTCAAATCCCAGCACCGCCACTCACTGGTTCTAAGCCCTCGGGTAAATCAGTCAACCTCCTTGTTCCACAGTTTCGTCCTCCATATTATGGGGACAACAACAGTGCCAATCTTATGGGGCTGTGATGAGGATTTTAGCCAGTACACACATAGCCCTTAGAGCAGCACCCAGCAGTGTGCCAAGGGTCTCAAATGTAGATGTTTGATGTGAGGACCACGTGAAGTTAGACATGCAGTTACAGAGAGACATTGATAGGCTAGAAAGAAGACCCTCACATCTGTGAAATTGGTCCCATATTCAGACCATACCACCTACGGCATGATATAAATTTAATAATTTTAGATAAATTATACTGCTGCATATTTTGAATGTTAAAAGCATGATCTGATTAAAGGTAATCAGTTAAAATATACTGCAATATTTGTAACCCTGTTTTAGCAAGTCCTCATTTTTTTAACTATTCCAGGCCCACACCACTGTTGACTCAGAGAGGCCGTGTCTCTGCAGACTCTTTCTCCTGGAGATCTAGGGCAGCCTCAGGATGCCCGGGCCCTGGGCAGCATCTCCCCCTCTTTAGGCCATGTCTGTTCCCCATCCTCTCATTGAATCCTTTCACAAAACGTGATGAGAATTGTATGGAATTGCTATGGCTATGACATCAACAGACACATGGAAAATAAATTGTGGGACAAGGAAAGGATCTGCTGGGCCACTTACTAGCTATACATCACGGGCAAGTCACTTTTTGCTTCTGTCACTCAGTTTGTTCATGTGTATAAAAGGTAGATGGAGTCATATCTTCTTTGCAAGAATTAAGTGGCCAATGTGTGTCAAGCCCAGTTCCTAGCACATAGCTGGCACTTAGTAACTGATTTCATTTCTTTCTTTCCTTTGTTATAGAATATCACAGCCCTCCAAGGCCCTCTTCCTCCAATCTCCCCTTCACTCACTCCACTCCAACCACACTGCCTCTGTGCTATTTCTCAAATACTGCCAGCCACACTTCTGCCTCAGGGCCTTAGCACTTGCTGTTCCTTCTTCCTGGAACACTCTTCCCCAGATATCCACTCGGCTCCCTCCCTCACATCCTTCAAGCCTTTCCACCAATCTCCCTTCTCAACGTGGCCTAATACATGGTAACTCTAATTAATAGTGACACTGCCTGACCACCACCACTACCACCCAGTCCCAGCCCCTTACTCAACTCCTTTTCTTCTTTTTTCCATAGCACTTTTCACCTTCTCGCGTATGGTATAATTTACCTATTTACTACATTTATTGTTTAGTGTCATTTCCCCCAGTAGGATATGAGCTCCAGAAGAGTAGGAACACTCTCCTGAATGAATGAATGAGTCAATCACATGATACATTATTTGCATATGAGAAAACCAAGGCTCTAAGAGGAGAGTTTCTTGTCTGAGGCCACAGAGCCGGGAGGGAGAGGAGCCAGGGGTGGGTCCAAGTCTGGCTGACTCTGAAGTCCAAGCTTTCCTCCCTTCTCCAGGCTGTTAGCCACTGTGAAAAAACATGCACATCCCGCGTTGGGAAGACGGTTGAGAGAAGAAGAGAGTTGGGAGAACGGTAAGGAGTTAGAATTTGGGATTCAGTGAGTTGCTTTTAATCTAAGTTCATAATTCACTCAATAAACATCGAGCACCTACTGTGTGCAAGTCCCTGTGCTTCCTGCAGTGAGAGACTCAATAAAGAATCCAATATGGGGCCAGCTGGTGGCGCAATGGTTAAGTGCGCCACTTAAGTGCGCTTAAGCACTTTGGCAGCCCTGGGTTCACTGGTTCGGATCCCGGGTGCGGACATGGCACCACTTGGCAAGCCATGCTGTGGCAGGCGTCCCACATATAAAGTAGAGGAAGATGGGCACGGATGTGAGCTCAGGGCCAGTTTTCCTCAGCAAAAAGAGGAGGATTGGCAGCAGATGTTAGCTCAGGGCTAATCTTCTGCGAAAGAAAGAAAGAATCTGATAAACACTCGTCAGTGAACTTGAAACTCTTATGGGTCCGTTCACCGACTGGATGTCCCATGGGCACCTCCCTCTCCACAGGTACGAAACACAGCCTCCTGTCTTCCCTGAACTTGCTTCCACACCCTGTTCTCAGGTTCAGATTGCTTGGCCCTGCTGGGAGGTTAGGATTTAGGAGGTGGAAGAGGAAGGGCCCAGGGTTTGAATGTTTATTAAGTGCCCTTGGCAGGGTTTGATGCAGATGATCCTGTCCACACTTTGGAAAACTCTGGCCTGGACTTTTTTTTTTTAAAGATTGGCACCTGAGCTAACAACTGTTGCCAATCTTCTTCTTTTTTTTTTTTTTATTGCTTTTTCTCCACAAATCCCTGCAGTACGTAGTTGTATATTTTAGTTGTGGGTCCTTCTAGTTGTGGCATGTGGGATGCCACCTCAACATGGCCTGATGCGTGGTGCCATGTCTGCGCCCAGGATCTGAACCAGCGAAACCCTGGGCCACCGAAGCAGAGTGTGTGAACTTAACCACTTTGCCATGGGGCCAGGCCCTGGCCTCGACTATTAAAGTAACCTTTAAATTGCTCCCACCTCCAGGCTGCCCCACACACAGCTTTCAGGGAGAACTTTCTGAGCCACGGTCATCCCCTGTTTGGACAGGTGCATATCCCATTCCTGGCACAGTGCTCAAGGTCTTTCACACATTCAGGCCCACAAACTTTTTTTTCCTAATTATTTGTAAGGAAATTTTAAAGTATACAGATAATACAACAAACACCAAAATTTTCAACTTTCTGGGTTATCAGCTGTTACAGTTTGTTACATTTGCTTTCAATTTTTTTTTACCGTCGATGTTTTTTATTGTTTTATTGAATTTTAAAGTCTCTTTGAACCATCAATGACATCAACCTCTATCATGAGTGTAATGTATTATTTTGACACTTTAACACACATCTCTTCACCTCGTACTCCCTTCCAGCTACTGCCAAAAACTTGAGAGTTGTTTGTACTGTCTGAATCATTTCTCTCCTCTCAGTCTCTCAAATCTGATCCAGTTAGGCTTTCACACCCGTATGCTGTACCTAAACTGCTTTCAATGTCACTTCTGACCTCCACGGGGAAGGAAAAGCTCTTCCTCTCCAGACCGTAGTTTCTCCAGCTGGGGCCTTGTAAATTAGGCTGGCCAAAGACAGATTTACAAGAGAAAAATAAACAGAAGTTCATAAACATGCATCTCGTACCCAGAGTACCCAGAGATGAGTGACTCAAAGGTTTGGTTAGAACTGGAGTTTATACAGCATCTTAGCAAAGGAGCAATAAAATTTTAGAGAAGTGACAAGACAAAGGGGCCGTTAATTGTGGGAAGGCAAATATGTGGGAAACTAGTGGTAGATAAAGGCTAGTTAGGAAGCTTGCGATGTCGATTCCTCTGCTACTCTCTCCGGGTGGATGAGGGTCTAAGGCTGTCTCCGGTGATTAACTTTTGTCCTTCCTGGTAGAGAGGGGAGGAGGGACACCTTTGTAAACTTGTGCCTGCTTGTATGCAAATAGTAGGTGGGCCGAGAGCTTTTCTTGTATCTGCTTCTTCTCAATTATCTTCAGCTCCCAATAATCCTTGTGCCAAAGTGGCATGTTTTGGAGTGGCATATTCTGCCACTCTACACTTTCCTGTTGCTCAGTCAAATGGTTATTTCTCAGTCCTCATCTTGCTTTACCCATCAGCATCCTCAACACATTTGATCACTTGCTCCATCTTGAAACATTTTCTTTAATTAGCTTATGAGACCCTGCTCTCTCCTGGTTTTCCTCCCGCACCGCTGGCTGTTCTGTCTCAGTCTCCTGCTGCTGAATCCTCCTCCTTCTCCTCTTCCTCCTCCTCAACCACAACCTCTAAACGTTGGGGCCCCCAGGGTTCAGTTCTCACCTTTTCACTGCTCTGTATCTGTCATTTCTCTGATGATCTCACCCTTTCTTGTGGTTTCAAATAACATCTATATGCAGATGATGCATAGATTTTTATCTCCTGCCTCCTCTGCTCTAAACTCGACCACTACGTCCAACTGAAAAATATACATGTCCACCTGGTTGTCAACAGGAATTTCAAACTCAGCATGTCCAAAACGAAATTCCAGGCCTGCCCATCCCCTCCCCAAATCTGCTTCTCCCACTGTCTTCTCCATCCAGGAAACAGTCCTTCCATCTTCCCACTTACTCAGGCCAAAAATCTGAGTCATCCTTGACTCCTTTCTTTCACGTTAATCCTCGGCAAATACTGGCAATTAGACCTTCAAAATGTATCCGGAATCCAACCACTTCTTACCACCTCCACTGCTACCACTCTCATCCAAGCCAACACCATTTCTTGACCAGATTATTAAAATAACCTCTGGCAGAGATCCCTTTAAAGCCTAAGTCAGATGCTATCACCTCCTGCTCAGATCCCTCCAAGGTCCTTATTATGACTTACGAGGCCCCCCCCATCTAACCCCCACCTCTCTCCAGACTCGTCCCTGACTCTTTCCCCTTGCTCTCTCTGCTTTAGCCACCCTGGCTTCCTTGCTATTTATTTTTCAGACCCTCCAGGTTTACTGCTTCCTCAGAGCCTTTGACTTTGCTGTTTCCTCTACCTCCAGATGTCAGCATGGTTTCCTCCTTCACTTCCTTGAGGTCTTTGCTTAGATGTCATCTCTCAGGGAGGCCTTCCCTGACACGCACGTCTCCTCTTTAAAGTGTGATCCCCCCACCCCACACTCCCTCTTTCCTTCCCTTCTTTCTTTTTCTCCACATCTCTTTCACTGTCTGACCTACTACATATTTTTATGGCCTGTCTTGCCTTCTCTACAATGTAAGCGCCATGACAGCAGGGATTCAAGGTAGAGAGTGTAATGACTATCTGGATTTGCATGCTGTCTCTACCACTATCTAGCTGCATAGCCCTAGGCGACCTATTGAAGTTCATTGCACCTCAGTATCTTCATCTGTAAGATGAGGATGATGACAGAACCCATATCACAAGTTCACTGTGAGAATTAAATGAGTTAGTGCATGTGAAGTGCTTAGAATTATATCTGCTGTATAGTAAATGCTTCATAAGTGTTTGCTATTATCATTATTATTATTATTATAGAATGCTTGGCTCATAGTAAGTCCAAAATAATTGTTAGTAATTATTGTTCATTGCTTTATCCTCAGAACTGAGAATAGCACTTTGGCACATAACAGGTCATTCAAGAAAGATTTGTTATATGAATGAATTAGGATACATATATACATAAACAATATATAGTATTTTTCTGTGTCTTTTAAATTTATATCAAAGGCATCATATCATATACATCCTTCTTTTTTTTTTTTGGCAGGAGAAGATTCACCCTAAGCTAACATCTGTTGCCAATCTTCCTCCTTTTTTCTTCTCCCTTCCCCGACAAAACCCCAGTACATAGTTGTGTATAGTTGTAAGTTCTTCTGGTTCTTCTATGTGAGCCATCGCCAAAGCATGGCCGCTGACAGACAGTGGCATGGTTCCACACCTGGGAACCGAACCCGGGCTGCTGAAGTGGAGCATGCCAAATCTCAACTGCTAGGCCGTCGGGGCCAGCTCTATGGCCTTCTTTATCTTTACTTTTTCACTCAATATTACATTTTTAACATCATTAGCCACGTTGATATATATATATCCCATTCTTTCCTTTTAACTGCTCTATAGTAAATATTCCATCATATTAATGTCTCAATTTTTATATCTGTTTTCCTATTGATAGACATTTGAGCTGTTCCAATTTTATGTTATTGTGAACAACGTTGTATCAAAAGCCCTTATATGTACCCCTTGGTGCACATGTATAAGAACTCCTCTCCCTATATACTTGAAAATGGAATTTATGGATTATAGAATTTGTATATCCTCTGCTTTCTTAGACTAAATTGTTTTCCTAAAGTGCCTTTTGCCCTCCCACCTGCAAGTATGAGAGAACCGTTTTTCCCATATCCTCTTCAATACTTGTCAGACTTTTTATTCTTTGTTAATTTGATGGGTAGAAAATAGTATCTTATCATTTTTTTAAATAAACTTTTTACTTTGGAATATACTTAGGTCTCCAGAAAATTTGCAAAGGTAGTCAAGAGAGTTCCCATGTACCCCTCAACTCAATTTCCTCTAATGTTAACATTTTACGTTACCATGGTAGATTTGTCAAAACTAATATTACTATTTAATAATAATATTACTATTAATTAAACTCCAGACTTATCCAGATTTCACTAGTTTTTCCACTAATATCGTTTTTTTCTTCTAGGATCCCAACTAGAATACTACATTGCATTTGGTCCTCATGTCTCCTTAGTCTCCTCTGCTCTGTGACAGTGTCTTAGTCTTTTCTTGTTCCTATGACCTTGATAGTCTTGAGGTGCCCTGGTCAGGCATTTTGCAGAATGTCCCTCAATCTGATCTTACCTGACGTTTTCCTCGTGACTAGACTGGGGTGATGGATTTGGGGGAAGAAGAACACAGAGATGAAGTGCCCCTCTCATCACATCCTCTTAGGGCCATATGCTAGCCACATGACTTATTATTGGTGACGTTAGTATCCTTGATCACTTGGTTGAGGTGGTGTTTTCAGGTTTCCCCACTGTAAAGTCGTTGTTTTTCCTATTTCCATACTCTATTCCTTGGAAGTGGTATCTAATCATTTTAATTTGCATTTCCCTGCTATTGGGAGTTCCTCTTACGAGAATTCCTGCCCATGTCCTTCGCCTATGTTTCAGCTTGTTTGCTTGTCTTTAGTTCTTATGGATTTCTGGGTGTTATTTATATATAAATTGCAATTATCTTCTCCCAGGGAATCATTTGGTATTTTAATTTTGTTTATGATATCTTTTGCAATGTATAAGTTTCTTATTTTAATTTAATCATATGTACATATTGCTTCCTTTATTCTTTGTGCTTTAAGAACACCCAGCCATGACTCAGCAATCTCCTAACAACCATTGGTTCTTGTGATTTTATTCACATTGGCTCCTTGCTTGGAATGCCCTTCCTCCCTTTTACTGCCAGGCAACCTCCTACTTATCTTTAGTGCCATAAACCAAAAGAGACTTCCTCTGCGAAGCCTCCCTGATTCCCATAGGTAGAATTTGTGGGTTGTTCTCTCCACAATGCTCCCACGACTTATTGCCCGTATCTTTATTAAAGCACGTATCATATTCTATTATACTGCCTTTTGCTTAATTGTTTGTGTATTTTCTGTCCCACTAGATTGTTATTACTTGAGGAGAAGGACCCCATCTAATTCATCTTTGTAAGCAAGCACTGGGCCTGATGCAGTCAATGTCTATGGAATGAATGGATGAGGCCATCATTGGAATCAGTGGTCTCCACACTTTTTGCTCCTGTGCTCCCTTTAAGAATTTTTTTAAACTCTGTACCCCCTCTGTATTTGTGAGGATTCCAACAGGAAACAAATGGTACACTTAAAGTAAAACAATTCAAGAGGGTTATATACATTCAAAAGGACAAATTTAGAAGGTGTGGTCAGTGTGTAGGGAAATCACAAGGGATCATACAGAAAGATGGATTGGGCAGCAGTCAGTCTATTACCACCTGAGGCCTAAAGAGGCAATTCTTCTGCCTTAAGAGGAGCACTAACTTTCTATCCTGGGACAGGGCCAGACTGACTAGACCTCAAGGAGTCTAGTCTAGGGACTAAGAGAATAGAGACCCTGACCTCACTCTCTTCTCTCCCTCTATCTCCTGCCAGGACTCCCCATTGGCCAAACCCAAGCCATGGCCAGAAGACACAGAGCCATTGATATACCCCATCCAAGTCAGCCAACTCAGGGAGAGGCAGAGAGGAGGAGGGTGGAGACTGGATCTGTGGGTCCCATGCAGGATATCTGGCACATTTTTAAATTGACAACTAAAATGTTCATCTTAAATATAAATCACTGCAAAGGATATGTTTCCTAGCATATTGTAAACATCAATATTTTAAATAAAACTGTTCCATCATCAACTGAATGCAAGTACCATCATGATTTGATACTCACTATCATTCATTTCAAGAAAATACTGGAACAAGCACTACTTTTAGCAGGCAGAGATGCTACGTCATTATTTCTTCTTGAATGCATAGCTACATTTTGTTTCCTCTCACACAATGTTATCTGTGATATATTTTGTGCTTGGAAGTCTGTTATTGATGACTTAATTCATACTTCAATAGAAATTTATGTATAAAATTGCAATTTAAAAAACATTTTTTTTTTTTGTAGATTGGCACCTGAGCTACCAACTGTTGTCAATCTTTTTGTGTGTGTGTGCTTTTTCTCCCTGAATCCCCCCAGTACATAGTTGTATATATTTCACTTGTGGGTCCTTCTAGTTGTGGCATGTGGAACACCACCTCAGCATGGCTTGACGAGCGGTGCTGTGTTTGTGCCCAGGATCCGAATCAGCGAAAACCTGGGCTGCCAAAGCTGAGCACGTGAACTTAACCACTTGGCCACGGGGCAGGCCCCTCAAAAACTTTTAAATTTCCTTTGACTCTAAGGCTTTATATTTTTAAAATTTCTTCGGTTGAAGTGTCACTAGTAGTATTATTATATTAGTACACAATTGATCAAAGCAACATAAAGTATATCTTGATAAATAATTATTAAAGAGTAAAATGATATTGGAAATACACCTCAATGAAGTAGATTTTTTCAATTAGTTCATATATTTATGAATAAATATTACTTATTGCTGGAATGAGGCTGGGTTCAGCATCAGTTTTATCTCTATTTTTTATTTTTATAAACGCAATCACTGAGAAACCAAGTTCACAACAATATGTAGATGAGAATGGAGGGAGTTTTGTTACAATAATGTCATTGAATTATTTCACTTCTTTCTGAACTACAAGCCAAAAATCATACAGTGATCTATTATCAAAAGTTACTTTCCATGACAACAAAATTAGAACTTTTGACAACTTTTTTGGAAGCAAAGAACTAGCAACTGCTCCATTTACAAAATGCCTCATTATCCTATCATTAGGGTCCTTCACCTTTGGTTCATGTCCTGGAGGTTGTTATCCCCAGGGGAATGCTATGGGTAAAAACCTGAGTTGAGAAACTTTGTAAAGGGTGAGCACAGGAGATAGGAAAGGAGAAGACGGACCTGGACTTCAGAGCATGTCCTCCAGAAGATGAGTCTTAGGAAGGAAGACAAGAAATTTCGAGGATCTGGACGTCGCTTTCTTGGAAGTGTCTGTGCCATGGACCCCTGCCCAGAAGGCACTTCCAATTTAGTAGGGAGAGAAGTTTGCAAATTGCCAAATGTGCTGAGAGGTTGGTAAGTAGTACTGGAGGTAGTCTGAGAGTTTATTTTGGCCGTGGGGGGCCAGGAAAGGCTTCACAGAGGAGGTGACAGGTGAGCTGCTTTTCAGGTTGGGTAGGATTTTCACAGAGAGAGAGTAGGGAGGGCATTCCAGATGGAGTGTACTATCTGAACGGAGGCTCAGAGAAGAGAAACCAAAGGGTGTGTTTAGAAGTAAGAACACTTTGGGAGAAACAGAGTGTAGGTATAGGCAGGGAGTGGAAGAAAAGGCTGGAGACACAAAATCATAAATTCTCACTGCTAAAATCTACGTTAAAGATCACCTAAAGATCACTCCTACCATCACCACTCCCCCAAAATCCCCTCAGTGCTCAAATACATCTGGTCCTTGGGAGGTCGCTCTTTATAGAACACCCCCTGTCCAAAAGAAATATAATGCAAGCCACATATATAATCTAAAACTTTCTGGTAACTACCAAAAAAAAATAGGTAGAAAGAAACAGGTGCAATTAATTTTAATAATGTTTTATGTAACTCAACATATCCAAAATATTATCCTTTCAACATGTAATCAGTACAAAAAATTGCTAATGAGATATTCTGCATTCTTTTTTTATACTAAATCATGCCAGTTCAGACCAGCCACGTTTCATGTGCTCCGTGGCCCCATGTGGCTAGTGAATGAAGCACAGATCTAGAGGGAATGTATTATATCCTCAGACCACTCTGGTAGTTAGAAAGTTTTCCCTTGAATGGTGGAATAATGCTGGCTTGGTTTCTTCTTTAAACTTTTCTGCATCTTCCCACTTGTTTACCTTGAACATGTATTAATACAGAATCAGGATAGAAATAAGTGCTAGTAGCTATGGGTGCTCATACGAAGGGCCCCCAATCCTGGCCTTGCAGGTCAGCGGAAGGTTTCAGGAGGAAGATACAAAGGAACGAATATAATTAACGTTAAAAACGGCTTTGATTGTGTTCAGTTTATAATTATTCTTTAAACTATATTTAGATGTTTGATGTACTCTTCTGTATATATTTCTCAATTTAAAAACAGAAGCCTACTCCCCAGTAGTAATGAGCAATGATCCAGCAGCCGGATTTTGGTTCTAAAAACCATTCTCCAATAAAAGACGCCAGAGATCTTTTTTTTTTTTTAAGATTTTATTTTTCCTTTTTCTCCCCAAAGCCCCCCGGTACATAGTTGTGTATTTTTTTTTAGTTGTGGGTCCTTCTAGTTGTGGCATGTGGGATGCCGCCTCAGCGTGGCTTGATGAGTGGTGCCATGTCCGTGCCCAGGACTTGAACCGGCGTAACCCTGGACCGCCGAAGCGGAGTGAGCGAACTTAACCACTCGGCCACCAGCCTGGCCCCCAACCAGGGATCTTTGAAGAAGTGGCTGATTCTAAGGCTGTGCAGAGAAAAGACAAGATGAACCCAGAGCATCTTGTGGTGCCAGGAAGTAAGGAAGTGCTCAGAAAACAAAAGCATGTGGGCATGGCAAAAGGACACAGGAGTCAATCTGAAAGAGCTCCCAGTGGCCAAAGCTGGGACAATTTGAGCAACAAAATAAATAACATAGTAGTGGATTATAACCCTAAGTATAAAATAAATATATGTGAATCCATATTGATAAAATAAATGATGGACTAAATAAATAAATAGGGGAGAAGAAATAAATCTTCTTTAAAGAAGAATTCCGAATCATTTATGGAGATGCTCCCCCTTCCAAGAGGTAGAGCTTAATCACACTCCGCACCCCTTGAGCGTGGGCTGGGCTTAGTGACTTGCTGAAGAGTAGAGTATGGAAAGGGCAGATGAGGGAGGAGGAGAGGGAGTAGGGAGTGGGAGTGGGTGGAAAACCTGGCAAATATCATGCAAGTGATGAAGGTTACATCACCAGTAATAAGTCACATGAGTAGCATTTGCCCCCTGATAGGATGTGACAAGAGGGGCACTTCATCTCTGTGTTATTCTTCTCCCAAATCCATCACACCAATCTAGTCATGAGGAAAACATCAGATAAATTGAAATTGAGGGACATTCTGCAAAATGCCTGACCAGGACATCTCAAGACTATCAAGGTCATAGGAACAAGAAAAGACTAAGACACTGTCAC
The DNA here is from genome assembly GCF_021613505.1 of Equus quagga. Taxonomy (NCBI): domain Eukaryota; kingdom Metazoa; phylum Chordata; class Mammalia; order Perissodactyla; family Equidae; genus Equus; species Equus quagga. The sequence goes on along the minus strand of NC_060271.1, from coordinate 28,568,845 downwards.
AGAGCAGAGGAGACTAAGGAGACATGAGGACTAAATGCAATGTAGTATTCTAGATGGGATCCTAGAAGAGAAAAAGCATATTAATGGAAAAACTAGTGAAATCTGGATAAGCCTGGAGTTTAGCTAATGATAATGTATCAATGCTAATTTATTAGTTTTGACAAACGCACCTTAGTAATATAAGATGTTAATATTAGGGGGACCTGGGTGAAGAGCATGTGGAAACTCTCTTGACTGTCTTTGTGACTTTTCTGTAAATCCCAAATTATTCCAAAGGAAAAGTTGTGGGGTTTTTTGAGGAAGATTAGCCCTGAGCTAACATCTGCTGCCAATCCTCCTCTTTTCGCTGAGGAAAACTGGCCCTGAGCTAACATCCATGCCCATCTTCTTCTACTTTATATGTGGGATGCCTACCATAGCATGGCTTGCCAAGCGGCGCCATGTCCGCATCCGGATCCAAACCGGTGAACCCCCAGCCGCCAAAACAGAACGTGCATGCTTAACCGCTGCGCCACAGGGCCGGGCCCAGGAAAATTTTTTTTTAATATATATCCTATATATATAATATATGTGTGTGTGTGTGTATATATATATATATGAAACCCAGGGGAGAAAGGCACCAAAAAAAGAAAGGGGGTCTTGCATATTCCAAGGAGAGCCCTCTGATAAGGTTGCATTGTAGGGAGCATGGGTAAGGGCTGAGCCAATCCCTGGTTAACTCTTTGAGACTTTATCCTGTGGCAGTGGGGAACCATTGAAGGCTGTTGAGCAAAGGTGTGGCTGATTACTTAGTGACTCAGCCAAGGTAACACAGTTCAGCTTCTTGAGCCCTCTTACAACCCTCCCCTCCCAAGTCCCCTTCCTTCCACTGCTCTTCCTTTCTTCCTTCTTTGCCTGCGGAGACCAAGCTCTAAGTCACTAACACAGAGACGATCACCTCCACTGCCCACCCTGCCACCCCCACCCCATCCTGGTTCAGTGGTCTTTAGAGGCTCAACATTAAGAATCTTATCATGGGGCTGGCCCCGTGGCCGAGTGGTTAAGTTCGCATGCTCCACTGCAGGCGGCCCAGTGTTTTGTTGGTTCGAATCCTGGGCGCGGACATGGCACTGCTCATCAAACCACGCTGAGGCAGCATCCCACATGCCACAACTAGAAGGACCCACAACGAAGAATATACAACTATGTACCGGGGGGCTTTGGGGAGAAAAAGGAAAAAATAAAATCTTTAAAAAAAAAATCTTATCATGCCACACCTGGTAAGGGCTTGGAGCCGCCTGTCCTGCGCAGAGACCCCCTGGGCAGGGCGTCGCTGGGCGGAGCCTTATGTAAATATCCTCAAGCTCTAGGTTGAGTCATTTCTTCCACCACACCCCTTCTGCTCACTCCTTCCTCCCACAGTGAGATGAAACCCGTCCACCGGTGGGGGAAGGGGGGGTAAGTGGCAGAAGAAGAGGGGGCTTCAAGACTGAGTCTAGGATATCGTGCCACCAGGGAAATTGTCCATTATCAGTCTCTCTTCAACGGACCTGCTTGGAAACACAAATATGTCCAGGTTAGAAGCTGTGGGGAGGAAAAGAGGGGAGAGGAAAGGGAGGTGAAGAAGTGTATCTATGTATACTTTTCCTGCCAGCAACTGTAGCAATGCAAATTCAATGCTAGGATTTATCAGGTTTTCACACCTCAATTAAACCAGTTTTCTCCAGCCTATATCTTTTATCCCTCCTTGGAAAAAGAAAACAAAAGGCTAACATTATTGACTGTTGACGGAGGAAAAATCACTACAAGGTAAACAGAAGATATTTATTTGGGCAATTAGAATTGCAATTCAGGAGACATGGATTCAGATAGGGACCCAAAACGTGTTCCAGTTACAGGAGAGGGGCTCAGGGGTTTTATGGGGAAAAGGGAGGATGAGGTGAATTGTATTAAAGAAGAGTTCATTGGTGCTCGAGGAGGCAAGGCTAGGTTTGTAATTTGCAGATTTGCTTGAGGTTCAGTCATCAGGCAAAAGAGGAGACGTACTTCATTTACTGGTTAGCGATTCGGTCATCAGCAAAGCCCTTATCAGTCCTTACAAACAGGATATTCTTGTCCTTACCAACTTCTTGGATTGTTGACAATTTGGTTCGGTTTGGAAGATAAAGAAAACAAGACATGCAAGGCAGTTCCTCGAAACGGCTGCTCCGGCTCTGTTTTAATATGGCTCCACTCATGTCATCTTTTGCATGAGTAATCTGTTCTGTGCCAGGCACTGTGCTTAACTTTGTTTGGTCCTCACAGCAACTCTGTATTAGTACACCCAGTTTATAGATGAGAAAGCTGAGGCTCGGAGAAGGTAAGTGACATGCCCAAGATTATGTAGCTGGTAAGTGGCAGAGCTGGGAGAGAGCAAAACCAGTTCAAGTCTTTGGAAGCAGAGGCTTGAAAATGATCTTGGGGAATTTCACCTTTCAGAGAAGGAGGAAATGGTTTTCTGGTAAAAATCCAAATTTCTTGCAGGATACCCAGCCCCCATTTCTAACCTCATCCCCTACCATGACTAGAGTGGCCGTAGTATGCAGAGAACTTCTCGCTTCAAACCCCTGCCCTTCTTTCTGCCCAGGAGGGTGTCCCCCATATCACACCCTCACTTCATTCAGATCTTTGCCTAAAAATCAGAGAAGTCTTCCCTGATCACCCCATCCAAACGGCAGCCTCTATTATCTCCATCCCCTTCTCGGTCTCATTGTCTTCATAGCACCTACCACATCTTGACATATTTATATACTTATTTCTCTTCTTACTGTCTGTCTCCACCCACTAGAATGTGAACTCTACGACGACAAGTTCCTGGTCTGATCCTGGTCTCTTTGGTTCACTGCTGTCTGCCAAGGGTCTGTATGCCTTGTGTCGTTAAATATGTGTTGAATGAATAAAAAGGGGAAATTCTGGTTCTTCCACCAAGAGTACTTGATCCCCTAATCCCCAGCAGCTGCTAAATCCCTCTCACCCTTCGAAGCCTCACTCCTTGGGTCTGCCTTCAGGGAGTGCTTCTCCTTCATTCTCCCCAGCCCGGAGATTGACACAGCCACCCACACAGCTGCTCCAGCCAGAAACCAGAAGTCATCCTCAATTCCTCCTTCCTTCTTTCTGCCTGCCCCCCACCACTACTCCCACTTTCCAATCAATCACCAACTGCAGTTCATTCTGCCTCTCAATTTTCTCCCAAATTGGCCATAAGTCTCAGTCCCTGCTATGCCCCCTCCACCAGGCAGCCCTCCTTTCTTGCCTGGGTTGCTGCACCAGCCTCCTCACCAGTCTCTCTGCCTCCACTTTGGCCCCTGCTATTCAGTCTCCATGTTGCAATCAGAGTGATGGGTCTAAAGCTCAAATCGCCTGGGAAAACATCCTAATGAGTCTTCAGTGGCTGGAAATCAAGTCCAAGATCTTAATGTGGCTTACAAGGTTCTGCTCCGTCTGGCCACAGCCTCACTTTTAAGCACGCTCTGCTTCTGCCTAGTTGAACTTCTTCCAGTTCCCCAAACGTGCTCATGATATTTCTTTCGCCTGAGAGCTCTGGCCAACTCCTGCTCATCATTCAGGTCTCAGCCTGGATGTCCCTTTCTCCAGGAAGCCTGCCCTGACATCTTTTGCCCCACCAGGTTGGGTTAGGAATCTTTAGTGCAGAGGATCAGGGCATTCCCCCCGCCCGGAGGGATCCCACTGGTCATATGGTCCAATGTCCCATCCTCTTCCATTGCATCCCTGATGGATGTCACTACTTGAATAGCCTCCATTGCCTCACTAATGCCTCTCACACTTCAAGACCCATTTCAAGTCCAGACTCATTCAGAAAACCTTCTGGGGAGTGAAAAGAAGGTTGCCTTTGAGTCAGCATGCCACTAGCTCAAGTCCCACCTGTGCCACTCCTAACGCAAACTTGGGGGTGTCACTTTGCCTCTGACAGCCTCAGTTCCCTCTGTAGAACAGAGATAGCATTAATATCTACCTCACAGTTGTTATAAGTAAAATTACAGATGTTAAAGGACAGTGTAAACACTGAAGTGTTATGTAGACATGTGGATGATTATTATCTTTCCTGGCACTGCGCTCCTGCAGCACTCACAGGCCACGACCCACAATTTTGTGCTTAATTATATCCTGCCTCCAATTATCTGCTCTTGCTCCTGTGTGGTAGCCTGCTGTTTACAACCACTGCAGAATCCAGCGGCATCACATCTTCTATAGCTCTTCTGCATCCCCTAGAGTTCAGAGATCAGTGCTGAGAAAATAGAAGGTGCATGTTATTACTGTGATTGTAACCAACTACCATTTATTGATCACCTATTATGCACTAAGTACTTCACACATTTTTTCTAACTCTCATACTACTCAAGAGATAGGTATTTTCTATCTCTACTGTGCAAACCGAGGCTCAAAAAAACTAAATAACAGGTCCACGGTCACAGAGCTGTTATGACCTTGGGGGCAGGGGCCTTGAGAATCCTTCTGGGACTGTCCCCAGATGGATGTTAAGGGGCTCGTGGCTTTCCACTTACTGGCTCTTCTCTTGGTCATCAGCTGCACCGTGTCTAGAGAAAAATGAAAAAAATCAAACTAGGGGCTTGGCAGAGGAGGTGGCCGCCATACCATGGACCAGACACAGGGACAGGAGACTTTTGACATGTAAGTTAGATATGGCTCCACCAAGAGCACAGTCACAAAGCCTTGGTCATGTGGATGCAGTGGGTGAGAGGTGGTTAGGAAAAGCCCTGGGACATCTAGCAGTGTCAGCACTGAACTATGTGAGGAGAGTAGATGGGGGTAGGATCTGATGGCCAAATCACTCACAGTAAAGGAGTGGTCAACTCTCAAGTGTTTCCATCCTCCTTGGCCAAGAATTTGATCCAGAAGGAGGAGACGCAGGGTTTAGAGTGCACCACTAGGTGGCACTGTGCAAGAAGAACACACAAATTACCCAAGTGGCACCTTCCAATTTGAATAATTAGAAGAGATTTTAGCACAAGCAAAGGTAAAGTAAATGTTCTTTTTGCAGAAGAGATGTGAGGCCCAGAGAAGTTACCCAAGTTGTCCAGTTTCATGGCTGAGCAAGTACCCGAGACCCAGGTCTCTCTAAGTTTAGTGCACTTCACCTTTTATGCTCATCAGACCACACCTAGATGTCCATCCACTCACGGTGTAATCTTACTCAAGTCACTGATACTGTTCAGAGCCTCAGTCTTCCTGTCCATAGAATAGAGGATTAGTCTAGATATGTGGTGTCAATATGGTAGCCACTAGCCACATGTGACTATTTAACTTGAAATGGATTAAAACCCACTAAAATATAAAATTCAGTTCTCAGTCACACTAGCCACATTCCAAGTGCTCAGCAGACAGCTGCAGATAGTGGCTATAATATTGGACAGCACAGATATAGACAGTTTCTATTATCACAAATAGTTGTAATAGCATGGACTGGTATTTAAGGTCCTTCCAGTTTTAGTATCTTCTGGATCCTCTGTGAGAGCCTTGGAGGGTGTAGGATTAAGTGCATACATTTTCCCAGCTCTCAGCCTGAGTTTTTAACTATATGTGAGCACTGGGAGTTACAGAAGAGAATAAGATGGATAAAAATCCTCCCTTCATGGAATTGTTATTCTAATGGGCCTAAGGTCAGAGTTCAAAAAACCACAGCTCCTGCAATTAAGGTACCTTTGGAACAGTGAATCTTAAACTTTAATGTGTATACATATCTAGTTAAAATGTAGTTTCTGATTCAGTAGGTCTTAGGTGGAGTCTACAAACCTGCATTTCTAATAAGTTCCTCAGTGATGCCAATGTTGCTAGTGCCAGAGCACATTTTAGGCAGCAAGGATTTGGAGAATCGCGTGGCAAGACAAAATTGGTCTATGTGAGTTTATACTGTGGACCTTCCTGAGAGGCCTGGGTTCAAATCTCACTCCTGGGTAACCCTTTCTTCTTGATCCTCAAAAGTAGGTTAGGAAGGCTCTTCAGGGCCTCCCACCATTCCTCACACTTCCCCTAGCCTGGCACTGTTCATGTTACATTGCCTTTCCTTTTGAAATCTCTGTCTCAGTCTCCCTCATGGAAGATGCAACCTGTGTCAGTCTCATTCACTTCTATATCCCCAGCACCTAGCAGAGTATCTGGCAAATAGCAATATCAATTTGAGTTTTGAGAGGTATTTATACATCTTCTTTATATATTCTCAATACAAGTCCTTTATCAGATATGTCATCAGCAAATATTTTCTCCATCTGTGACTTGTCTGTTCATTTATTTCACAGTAACTTTTGAATAACAGAAGTTCTTAATTTTTATGGAGTCCAATTTATCAATGTTTTTCACTATGGATCGTGCTTTTGTTGTCATATATAAGAAATCTTTGCCTAATTCAAGATTGTAAAAGTTTCCTCTTCCATTTTCTCCTAGAAGTTTATAGTTTTAGGTATTACATTTAAATTTATGGGCTGTTTTAATTCTTGTGTATGGTACAAGCTATGGATCAGGATTCATAATTTTGGATATGGACATTTAATTATTACAGTACTGTTTGTTAAAAAGACTATCCTTGTTCCATTGAATTGCCTTTGCAACTTTGTTGAAAATCAATTGACCAAATGTATATGGGTCTATTTTTGGACTCTCTATTCTGTTATATTGATTTTAATATCTATCTTTTCACCTATATCACACTGTCTTTATTACTATAGCATTATAGTAAGTCTTAAAATCAGGTAAGGTGACTCCATTTTTGTTCTTTTTCAATAATATTTTGGCTATTCTGGTTCTTTTGCCTTTCAATATAAATTTTAGAATTAGCTTATCAAATTCTATAAAAACCTTAGTCAACTCATTTAATAGTTCCAGTAGCTCTTTAATAGGTTTTTGTGCTTTTCTAGTAGACAATCATGTCAGCTGTGAATAAATGCAGTTGTATTTTTTCTTTTCCAATCTATGTGCCTTATATTTCTTTTTCTTGCTTTATTGCACTGGTTAGTACCTCCACTAAAAAACTGAATAGGAGTGGTAAGAGCAGACATCCTTATCTTGTTCCTAATCATAGAGGGAAAGCATTCAGTGTTTCACTATTAAGTATGATATTAGCTGTAGATTTTTCATAGTTAGGTTTTCATAGCCTATTGCTAGGTTAAGTAAGTTCCCTTCTATTCATAGTTTGCTGAGAATTGTTTTTTTAGATTATTATTATCAATGGATGTTGAATTTTGTCAAATGCTTTTGCTGCATCTGTTAAGATTGTATGGGGTTTTTTTTAAGATTTTATTTTTCCTTTTTCTCCTCAAAGTCCCCAAGTACATAGCTGTGTATTTTTAGTTATGGGTCTTTCTAGTTGTGGCCTGTGCAATGCTGCCTCAGCATGGCTTGATGAGCAGTGCCATGTCCACACCCAGGATTCGAACCGGTGAAACCCTAGGCCACCAAAGCAGAGCACACGAACCCAACCACTCAGCCACGGGGCTGGCCCCGATTGTATGGTTTTTCTTAGTCTGTTGATATGGTGAATTACATTCATTGGTTTTTAAATGTTGAATGAACTTTGTATTCCTAGGACAAACTCCATTTGGTTATGATGTGTTATCCATTTATGCATTGCTGGATTTTATTGCTAATATATTTTTTAAGGTTTTTTGCAGCTATGTTCATGAAAGATACTGGTCTGTGATTTTCTTTAATGACTTTGTCAGTTTTGGTATTAGGATAATGCTGGCCTCATAAAAGGAGTTAAGAGATGATCCCTCCTCTTCTATTTTTCAGGAATAGTTTGTATAAAATTTATATTACTTCTTCCTTAAAAGTACAATAGAATTTGCTAGTGAAACCATTGGGTCTGGAGTTTTCTTTGTTGGAGAGTTTTAACTACAAATTCAATTTCTTTAATAGACCATTTATTTATTTATTTATTCTAGAGTGAACTTTGCTAGTTTGTGTCATTCGAGGCATTTGCCCACTTCATCTAAGTTAACAAATTTAGTGGCATTAAGTTGTTCATAACATTCTCTTACGTATTTTTTTAACATCTGCAAGCTATGTCGTTGTGCCCCCTCTTGCAGTCCTGATTTTGGTAGTTTGCACCTTTTCTCTTTTTTTTCCCTTGATCAGTCTGCCTATAAATTTATCAATTTTATTGATCTTTTTAAAGAACCACCTTTAGGCCTCATTGATTTTCTTTATTATTTATCTATTTTGAATTTCTCAGATTCCTGTTCTTTATTATTTTCCTCCTTCTGCTTTAGGTTTAATTTGCTCTTCTTTTTCCAATTTCTTAAGGTGGAAGCTTAGGTTATTGATTTAAAATTTTTCTTGTTTTCTAAGTTTGATGCTATAAATTTTCCCCTAAGCATTGCTTTAGCTGTGTTCCACAAATTTTTGCTACAATGTTTTCATTATCATCCAATTCAAAATATTTTCTAGTGCACCTCAGCTTGGTAGTGCTGCAGGATCCCAGGCCCAGGACGGTTTCCTGCCTCTCCTGGAAAATTAGAAGGTTTTTTGCTTCTACCCTCCCTGCCCCCTGCAGTGGGGCCTTGCTTGTGTCATGGGGCGAGAGTGTTTCCTACACGCCCACTGCCCCAGGCAGATAGGCTTTGCAGCTACTCCTCCTGCAGAAGCAATAGATCTTTGCTGAGGGAGACCTGGCATGAAAGGGTTTGCTTCCCCTACCCCAGAGGCTTACGATTTGCTTGTTGAAAAAGAAAGAAGGGTCTGGAAAAGCATGGGAGACTTTATGCTCATCCCTCAGCAGCAACCAATGATCTCCTGCACACCTGTGCCACTGAGGGGGCTCTCTGGTCTCCTGCTCTGCCTCCAATCTTGTGAGCACCCTCTGGAGGCCCATGGAGAAGACCCTGGAGTGAATGCAAACTCCCCTTGTGTCTGGGGCCCCAGTCTATACCAAACTGACACGTTAGCCCACAATTGATCTTTAAAAATTTATTAAAATTTTAGCTAATTTCTTCTTTCCCACTTATCTGGCAGCCACCTCTTTCTCCCATGCTTTGACAAAGGTGGCACAATTGTGTGTCCCATCTCACATTTGAGAGGCTTCTCCCTCTTTGGGATTCAGCTGACTTGGTTGCCTTGCAAACACAGCTCTGATGGGCTCAAGAGAAATTAGACTTTGTAGATTACCTGATTACCTACCTTTTTCTTGTTGTTAGGGTGGGAGTGATGTTCTTTGCCGCTCTTTTCATCTCAAGTGGAAGTGAAAGCCTATAGACTTTCTTTCTCTCTTTTTTTTTTTTAGGAAGATTAACCCTGAGCTAACATCTGCCGCCAATCCTTCTCTTTTTGCTGAGGAAGACTGGCCCTGAGCTAACATCCTTCTTCCTCTACTTTATATGTGGGATGCCTACCATAGCATGGTTTGCCAAGTGGTGCCATGTCCGCACCCAGGATCCGAACCGGGGAACCCCGGGCCGCCAAAGAGAACGTGCGCACTTAACCACTGCACCACCGGGCCAGCCCCTAGACTATCTTGAAACTTACTTTTTGTTACTGAACAATATATCTTAGACATCTTTTTATGGAAACAGTAAAGGATTTATATAGCAATTCAAGACTACTCTGGCTACAGTGCAGTACCCCACATAGGAATGTTGTCAAAAATAATTCCCCAACCCTCAAACCCACCCAAACCAAGGGTAAGTCCAACTTTGCTGCACGTTCAGCATTTGTGCCAGGTACTGTGGGGTCAAATATCCATTCATTTGTTCAGTAAGTATTTACTGAGAGCATTCTGTGGGCAGGTATCCACCAGGCTAGCTGCCGGAGATTTTGCGGGCAAACATGGTCTTGGCCTTCATAGGGCTCACAGTATAGTAAAAGTGGAGAGTGAAAAAAATCATGGCAGGTGTGATAAGTGTCACAAAAGAAGAAGTAGAGGATGCTCTGGGAGATTATGAGCAGGAATCTAACTTCATCTTGTTCAAGGAAGCATTTCAGATGAGAGTTGAACCGTAAGTAGGAGTTAACCAGGCAAAGAGAAGAGGTATTCTAGTTACTGTAGGTGCATATCAAATTCCCCCAAACGTTATTGGCATAAAACAACCATTTATTATGATCACGAGTTGTCTGGGTCGGGAATTCAGACAGAGCACCACAGGATGGCCTGTCTCTGCACCAGTGTCCAGGGCCTTAGCCGGAAGCCTTAAAGGCTGAGGTCTGGAATCGTCTGAAGGCTCATTCACTTATCTGGTGGTTAATGCAGGCTGTTGGCTAGGGGCCTCAGCTCCCTTCCCCAGGGGACTTGAATCCAAGAGATTGAGCCACTTTCCCCAAACCACATGGACTAAATGTGTGGGAGGGGTGGTTCCCAAAGGAAAATCCAGGTATTCTTCAAAGAAGAGATTAGACATTGGATAGGCAAATAAGCAAACAAAAAGAAAAAGTCTTTATATGAAGTAACCTCGTAAATTATCTAAGTTCCCAAGCCTCAGTTCCTGTGTATGTAAAATGAATGCAATGTAAGACAGCCCACAGAGTAAAGCCATGGTAAGGATTAAATGAGATAGACATTTAATAAAGCTTAGCACCATACCAGTCATACAGTAAGCACTCAGTCAATATTAGTTATCATCAGTAATACCCGTGTCACAGAGTTAGTAATGGTGGAGCTGGGGTTTAAACCTAAATGTTCTGATTTTAAGGCTAATGATCTTTATGCATTTCAATCAGCTTTTTATAACAGCAAACCCTTCTGTCTCTGTAGTATTAACAGCATACGAAGAGACTTCACCTACATTTTTCTTTTTTAAGATTTTATTTTTCCTTTTTCTCCCCAAAGCCCCATGGTACATAGTTGTGTATTTTTAGTTGTGGATCCTTCTAGTTGTGGCACGTGGGACGCCACCACAGCATGGCTTGATGAGCAGTGCCATGTCCACACCCAGGATCTGAACCGGTGAAACCTTGGGCCGCCAAAGCAGAGCATGTGAGCTTAGCCACTTGGCCATGGGGCCGGCCCCTACCTATATTTTCCTTATTTGGTCCTCACAGCAACCTCTTTGCTCTATGCAAATGGTACTTAGTTGGAGAACTGGAACCTTGAAGAATAATACATTTACTCCATTTACTTCCTCAACAATTACTAAGTATATGCCACGTTCTGTTGAGAGTGGCTTCTCCTAATGCTCCAGCTTCCTTCCATATTTCCAATCATCTAGACTCTAGAGCAGTGTTTTTCAGGTTGCAGGTCATTATCCATTAGTGGGTCATGAAATCAATTTAGTGAGCTGTTACCAGCGTTTTAATTTTTAAAATGAACCAGGAAACACCGAGTGCATCTCAAATACTGGTTTGTGAAACTCTCATTCAATTACAGATCTGTGTATACACACGTGTATACATGTGGATACTGGGTCATGATGTAAAATCGAATTCCCTCTGTGAGACCTTGTTAAAATGTTTGAAAGCCATTGACCAGCAGAAGATCTCAAACTCTTTGGTCCCAGGACTCTTTTATAATCTTAAAAATTATTGAGAACCTGAAAAAACTTTGTTTTTGTGGATTATATCTATTGATGTTTATCATATTAGAAATTAAAACTGAGAACATTTTAAATCACAGGAACACACAAGCATACATGCCATTAGCCATCAGACTGATCTCATTGTCACATGTCTGGTAGCCTCTGGAAAACACTCTATGCTTGTGAGAGAATGACAGGGAAAAGGCAAATCAATTGTTTTAATTTGCAGACCTCCTGAAAAGGTCTTGGGGATTAGTCTACAGGATATCTCTGTTAAAATGTTTCTGACGAATTTCTAGCTCACCCTTCCTAAAACAGACTAATCATTTTCCTCCCCAAACCAACAGACCTTCCCAGGATGCCTGTTTTGGTCATTGGCGCCACCCTCCTTTAGCAACCCAGGATTCAAACTAAGGTTTCTGTTTGAGCTGTTTCCTTCATCCATCAGAGTCAGTGCCACCAAATCTCTTCTACCTCTCTTCTCTCTTCCAAGTGGACAAGGTCTGGAATTATTATTTAGGAGGCAGCCTAGTGTAATGATTAAGAGCACAGGTGCAATTACACAGACTTTGCTGTAGAACTTGGGCAAAGTACTCATGCAGCTGCAAAATTCAAAAGTACTAAAAGATACAGAATAAAAAGTAAACCTTGGGGCCGGCCTGGTGGCATAGTGTTTAAGTTCTGTGTGCTCCACTCTGGCAGCCCGGGTTCACGGGTTTGGATCCTGGGCATGGATTTACACCACTGTCAGCCATGCTGTGGCCTCAACCCACATATAAAGTGGAGGGAGACTGGCACAGTTGTTAGCTCAGAGCTAATTTTCCTCAAGCAGAAAAAGAGGAAGATTGGCAACAGATTTTAGCTCAGGGCGAATCTTACTCAGCAAAAAAAAACAAAAAGAAAAAAAGTAAACCTCCTTCCCTTCCCTGTCCCAGAGCTCCTCTGTCCTCACCTGGAAGGTGGCCACTTCTTGACTCTCAGCTCTCAGAGTCTCTGATTTCATGTCATCCCTTAACTTTTCTGTCTGTCAAACTCCAGGCTCATCTCAAACCCCTCCCTGGCTCTCCCCAACCAAGCAGAATTTGTCACTCCTTGGGGCCGGCCTGGTGATGTAGTGGTTAGGTTGACACACTCCACTTCAGGGGTTCGCAGGTTTGAATCCCAGGCATGGACCTACACACTGCTCATCAAGCCATGCTGTGGTGGCATCCCACATACAAAAAATAGAGGAAGACTGGGACAGATGTTAGCTCAGGGCCAATCTTCCCTACCAAAAAAACAATTAAAGAATTTGTTCCTGTTGGCAGATGTAAACTTCTACAAGCAAAACTTACCAAATTTATTGCTTTGAACATAGATGCATTTATCTTTCTCACTATGTTATGAGTGAACAGAACAATGCCTTTTGCCTTTGTAAGCCTTATGTCTACCCATTTCAGTGCTTAATGCAGTGTGGGTGTTTACTGAGTTTCTGACGACTGAATGTGTCTCCCCTGATCGAGAATTTTCAAAGACTCCCCACTGCCTGTGAGGATATAGCCTAAACTCCTCATATGGGCTTTCCAATTCTCTCCATTAGACCTCAGCTTCCCTATCCAAACTAATCCCCAGGGAAATTTGGCGGTAACCAAGGTAATCTCCTAATTAGAGCCTGTCTGCCAAACTGTTCTACTGTCAAGCCTTTGCTTGTGCTGTTGACCATCAGCTGAAATTCTGAAATCAAATATTATATGGTATCACACGCTATTTCCCAGGAATAAGAAATTTATCTATTTATCTAATATGTAAATGTTGAATATTTTTCACAAGAAATTGTCTGGTTTGGAAAATTGCATACAATCAATCCCATTGCAGCATTGTTTAAAATAGCAAAAGATAGGGGCTGGCCCAGTGGCACAGCGGTTAAGTTCGCACGTTCCGCTTCAGTGGCCCAGGGTTCGCTGGTTTGGATCCCGGCTGCAGACAAGGCATCGCTTGTCAAGCCATGCTGTGGCACGCGTCCCACATATAAATTAGAGGAACATAGGCACGGATGTTAGCTCAGGGCCAGTCTTCCTCAGCAAAAAGAGAAGGATTGGTGGCAGATATTAGCTCAGGTCTAATCTTCCTAAAAAAAAAAATAGCAAAAGACATTGGAAGTACCCTAAATGTTTGCCACTATAGGAATGGTGAAACAACATTATAGTATCTTTATTCAGTGATATACCATACAGATGTTAAATGAGCTAGATCTAGATATGTCAAGCTGAATAAATTTTAAATAAAAGAATAATGCATGCCTGGCTACCTTCTACAGTGTTATGTTGTGAGATTCATCTAGGTTGCTGCTTGTGGCAGTAGTTTTCTTCTTCTTCTTGCTATATTATATTCTACTATATGAATATATCCATTTGTTTATCCATTCTACTATCGATGACCACTTGAATTGTTTCCAGTTTTTGTTTGTTATGATTTTGTTGGCTATTACGAATATCCTTGGCATACTTATGAACAGAATGTATGTTCACAGTCTACCTAGATGGACGATATGCATGTATGTCCAGCTTTACCTGATATCGTCAAATGGATTTCTAAAGTGGTTGTACCATTTTATATTCTTCCCAACAGTGAATAAGAGTTCCAGTTGCTTCACACCCTCACCAAAACTTGGTAGTGCAATCTTTTAAATTTTAGCCATTTTCGTGAATGAGTAGTGAGATCGCATGTAGTTTTCATTTGCATTTCCCTAATGACTGAGGTTGAGCAACTTTTCATATGTTTCATGGCCATATGAATTTCTTCTTTTAGTGTGTTCTGTTCAAGCTTCTTGTCCATTTTTTTTTTAAAGATTTTATTTTTCCTTTTCCTCCCCAAAGACCCCCGGTACATAGTTGTATATTTTAGTTTTGGGTCCTTCTAGTTGTGGTATGTGGGATGCCACCTCAGCATGGCTTGATGAGCGGTGCCATGTCCGCATCCAGGGTCCAAACCAGCGAAACCCTGGGCCGCCAAAGCAGAGTGCGTGAACTTAACCACTCGGCCACAGGGCTGGCCCTGCTTCTTGTCCATTTTTATCTTGCCCTTTATTTTAAAGGTTGTCTGTCTTTTTTTTATTGATTTATAGTAATTCTTTATATATTGCAAACATGAGCCCCTCTCATTTATATATATTGTAAATATCTTATCCTCCTTTGTGGTTTGCCTTTTTATTTTAGCATTATGTAAATTTGCCCATCCTTCCCCATCTTTGTCGGCATCAAAATGCAATTTGAAAAAAAAAGAAAAGAAACTTTTGCCCAAAGGTATCTCACTGTTATTTTTTTTAATTAATAGACTGTTTTTTAGAGCAGTTTTAGGTTTATAGAAAATTGAGCAGCTAATACAGAGAGGCCCACATACACCCTCACCATCCCCCCACACCACAGTTCCCCCTACAATCAATATCTTGCATTAGTGTAGTACCTTCATTACAATTGAACCAATATTCGTACATTAACTAAACTAAAGTTTATAGTTTACGTAAGGGTTCATTCTTTGTATTGTATAGCAATAGCGGTTTTGATAAATACGTGATGTCATATATCATTACAGTAGTATACAGAATAGTTTCACTGCCCTAAAAATCCTCTTTTCATCCCTCCCCTCCTCCTTTCTTCCCAAACTCTTGGTAACCACTGATCTTTTTATTGTCTCTATAGTTTTTCCTTTTCCAGCATATAATATAGTTGGAATTATATAATATGTAGCCTTTTCAGACAGTCTTCTTTTACTAAGCAACATGCATTTAAGTTTTTTTGTGTCTTTTTGTGGCTTGATAGTTCATTTATTTTTATCACTGATTAATATTCCATTGTATGGATGTACCATGGCTTGTTTATCCACTCACCTTTTGAAGGACATCCTGGTTGCTTCCAGTTTTTGGCAATTATGAATAAAGCTGCTATAAATATCTGTGTGCAGGTTTTGTGCGGACATAAGTCTTCAACTCATTTGGGTGAATACCTACGAGAGCAATCACAGGATCATGTGATGAGACTATGTTTAGCTTTATAAGAAACTGCCAGACTGTCTTCCAAAGCGGCTTCCAAAGTGTGCCCATTTTACACTCCCATCAGCAACGAATAAGAGTTACTGTTGCTCCACATCCTTGCCAGCATTGGGTGTGGTGAGTTTTTTGGATTTCAGCCACTCTAATAGATGTGTAGCAGTATCTCGTTGTTTTAAGCAGCAATTCTATAATGACAACTGATGTTGAGCATCTTTTCATATGTTTGTTTGCTACCTATATATCTTCTTCGGTGAGATGTCCAGATCTTTTGGCCATTTTTTAATTGAGTTGTTTGTTATCTTATTGTTGCATTTTAAGAGATCTTTGTATATTTGAATACAATTTGATATGTGTTTTGCAAATATTTTTTCCCAGTCTGTGGCTTGTCTTTTTATCCTCTTAACAGTGTCTTTTGTAGAGCAGAAGTTTTTCATTTTAATGAAGTCTAGGTTCTCAATTTTTTCTTTCATAAATCTAAAACCTCATCACTCAACTGAGGGTCACCTAAATTTTCTCCTTTATTATCTTCTAGAAATTTTATAGTTTTATGTTTTACATTTAGGTCGGTGATCCATTATGAGTTAATTTTGTGAAAGATGTAAGGGCAGGGTCTAGATTCTTCTTCTTTTTTTTTTTTTGCTATGTGGCTGTCCAGTTATTTCAGCGCCATTTGTTGAAAAGACTGCCCATTCTCCATTGAATAATCTTCGCTCCTTTGTCAAGGATCAGTTGACTATACTTGTATGGTTCTATTTCTGGGTTCTCTATTCTGTTCCATTAATCTACTTGTCTATTCTCCCACCAGTACCACACTGTCTTGATTATTGTAGCTTTATCGTAAGCCTTAAAGTTTGGTAGCATCAGTCCTCTGATTCATTGGTATTTTAAAATTGGAATTTCATAATTTCGATGTGTTCCACATGCATTCTGCTAATTTTGACTTGTAACTCTTGTCAAGTAGATGGTGGCATATGGTATATTCTATTTACAGAGGCATAAAGAGGTTAAGTAACCTGCTTACCCAACAGGTAACAGAGTCTTGGCTTTTCAGTGCCTGGATGCACTAAACTGCTCCCTGGGGAAGGAACCTTGCTCTATTGTCTGCAACATTAGCAACTATTCCCCAATACACCTTAAAAGACTGGAGTTCTATTTGATCTGTCTTTTGTGAGTTTGATTAGTAGAAGTCATTCCTCTGGTTTTGATTGATATCGGGAACCCTGGCTCCACAGAGAGTTTAACCACGTAGAACTGGGCTTGGCGCCTGGACTCTGAGTTCTGCCCCAAACTATCATCTTGAAAGGTTCTATGGCAGATACTCCTGGTTGGCTATCCCAATATCCATTCAGTAATCTCTCTTCCTTTGCCTCCTCTAGAAATACAGAGGCTGGAAACGCTAAATAATCGCTTTCCTGACTTTTCCAGACCTACCTTGTAGGTAGTTACAAGACACAGTTCTGGCGAGAGAGATATAATCAGAGATCTGTTGGGGGCCTCTAAAAAGCCTTTGGTTTCTTAATAAAAGGCAGCCAGTGTTGCTCCCTTTCCGCCTATTCTTCTTTCCTTGAACATAGATATGATGCTTGGTGCTGCAGCAGCCATTTTGTTACTACAGTAGAAATGAAAACTAAGGATGTTGGAGCGGAAAAAAAACAGAAATTAATTATATCGAAGAGCTGAGCTACTTACAACAATTACCTACTTCTTTTTTTTTTTCTTCTTCTCCCCAAAGCCCTCCAGCACCTAGCGGTATATTCTAGTTGTGAGTCCTCCTGGTTATGCTCTGTGGGACGCTGCCTCAGCATGGGTTGATGAGCAGTGCCATGTCTGTGCCCAGGATCCAAACGAGTGAAACCCTGGGCCGTGAAGCAGAGCACGCAAACTTAACCACTCGGCCACGGGGTGGCCCCCTACTTACTTCTCAGTATGTGAGAAAACTCAACCTCATGTGTCAAAGTCACTTCTGGTCAAGTTATGTAAACTTGCAACTGAAAACAGTCTCAGCTGATCTGCTAACCATTCTAGTGGGGCCGTCATTGCATAGACATTTTTGGAATGCTTCTTTTGGAAATGCCATAGGATTCTTTGACACATTCTCTTGAATGTCTCCACTAGAGGCAATCTTTGCTTCTTTTTTGGATGGGTTGGAAGTGGAGACATTTCATTGAGGGAAGAGAAGACTCAGCAGGAACATGAGAGCTGTATTCATTATCTGAAGGTTTTTTTTTTTTTTTTCAGGAAGATTAGCCCTGAGCTAACGACTGCCAATCCTCCTCTTTTTTCTGAGGAAGACTGGCCCTGAGCTAACATCCATGCCCATCTTCCTCTACTTTATATGTGGGATGCCTACCGCAGCATGGCATGCCAAGCAGTGCCATGTCCGCACCCAGGATCCGAACCGGCGAACCCAGGGCCGCCAAGAAGTGGAACGTGCAAACTTAACCACTGCGCCACCGGGTCGGCCCCATGTCTGAAGGTTTTTTAAGAGCAAAAGGGACTATTATGACTACCACTCCTGCTATCTCTCACCACTTTGGCCCAGGCCTTTACTGTTTAAACAAATATCACATCATTTAATACACAAAATCTATATTGCCACAGAGAACAAAGTTGAGACAAATAAGTGGAAGTAAGAACTTTATTATTAAGAAAGAATTCTTTATTATTACGAAGAATTGCCTAATGATCAGAGTAGTGCAAACAAGGAAACATGTTGCTCTGTGAGACAGAACTTTTTTTCCTGGGAAGGGCTGAGCAGAGAACTGACAGTGCCAAGCAGGGAAGCAGTCAAGTCCCACTTGACTCTAGGATTCAGACTCAAGTTTGGGGAGTGAGATTGGCTAATTCTTTTAGTCTAGCTAAGTAGGCTTTTAGAGAAGGAACAGAAAATCAGTAGGATAAATGGGAGCAGGAGACTGATTCCCAGAGGGGGGAACAGCTTGGACACAGGTCTTGATGGACCAGTTGGACCAGAGGGGACAGTTTGTGCCCTTGGCAATGTGTGACTTTAGGCAAGTCACCACACTGTTCTACACCACAGCGTTTTCCTTGGTAAAATGAAAGGACTAACTGAAATCAGTAGGTCTCAGTCTTTCCTCACAGGAACGTAGACCGTACTCCCACAGGCTTTGCAACCACAAGTCCTAAAGGAAACACAAGGAAGTAGTACCCGGTTTGTTTTTTTAAACAATGAGATTCTTGTATGATAACGATGACCACAAGACAGATATAGGCCTTTAACTTTTAGACAGGCCTAGCACCTGTGACAAGGTGAATTTTTCCCCCTCATTTAATGTTTAAAAAAATTTTTAATATTTAATTACAAACTATTTCAAAAATATAGAAAAGTACAGAGAATAATATAACCACTAAGATAAAAGTGATGTTTAAAATTGTGCTATATTTACTTCTAATCTCTTTTAAGAAATAAAATGTTACAAATATAACTAAAACCCCATCCCTTGCCTCTTCTTTCTTCCTTTTTCTCAGAGGTAACCACTCTCCCCAAATTGCTGTATGTCTTTCCCATTTAAGTTTTTGTAATTTCACTACATATGTAAGTATCTATAATATGTAGTATTTTTTGTGTTAAATTTTTTTAATTAATTTTTTTTAATTGCAGTAACATTGGATTATAACATTATATAGCTTTCGGATGTACATCATAATGTATTTCAAATTCTGTGTAGATTACATCGTTCACCACCCAAAAACTAATTATAGTCCAATGTGTTAAATTTTTTTAAACATCTTTTATTTATTTTTATTTATTTATTTATTTATTTATTTTTCTTGAGGAAGAACAGCCCTGAACTAACATCATCTGCCAGTCCTCCTTTTTTTGCTGAGGAAGACTGGCCCTGAGCTAACATCTGTGCCCATCTTCTGCTACTTTATATGTGGGATGCCTGCCACAGCATGGCTTGCCAAGCCGTGCCTTGTCTGCACTCGGGATCCGAACCAGCTAACCCCAGGCCACCTAAGCAGAATGTGCGCCCTTAACCGCTGCGCCTTCGGGCCGGCCACTGTGTTAAATTTTACATAAGGGGCCGGCCCTGCCGCTGAGTGGTTAAGTTCGTGCGCTCTGCTTCGGCAGCCCAGGGTTTCACCGGTTGGAATCCTGGGCGTGGACATAGCGCCACCCATCAAGCCATGTTGAGGCGGCATCCCACATGCCACAACTAGAAGAACCCACAACTAAAAGTACACAACTGTGTACCAGGGGGGCTTTGGGAGAAAAATAAAATATAAAAAAAAAAAAAGTCTTAAAAAAAAAAATTTTACATAAATATCATACTGAATGTATCACCTTTCAACTTCCTTTTTTGCAGTCATTATTATGTTTTTAAGATTTATCTATCTTGATAGCATGTAAATCATTTAATTGGTTGTGTAGTACTTCACTGTACAAACAAACCAAAATTCATCCAACCATTCCCCTACAGAAGGACAGTTAGGTTGTTTTGACTTTTTTTCTATTATGACAGGGCTGGAAATAGCATCCTTGCCCATGTCTCCTTGTGCACATATGCAACAGTTCCTCTAAGATTTTAGAAGTAGAATTGCTGGGTGGTAAAATACGAGCGTCTTCAATTTTAGGTTAAATATGCCCCCTTTTGCCCACGAGTCCAATCAGAAGATGAAAATGGTAGTATCGGGGCCAGCCCCGCGGCCGAGTGGTTAAGTTCGAGTGCTCTGCTTCAGTGGCCCAGGGTTTCACCGGTTCGAATCCTGGGCGAGGACACGGCACCACTCGTCAAGCCATGCTGAGGCAGCACCCCACGTGCCACAACTAGAAGGACCCACAACTAAAAGTATACAACTATGTACCGGGGGGCTTTGGGAGAAAAAGGAAAAATAAAACCTTAAAAAAAAAGAAGAGAAAAGAAAATGGTAGTATCTGTGACTACCTCTGCAAAGCTAATCAGTGGGACATTATCTGATGCTCTTAGGAGAGAAAAAGGAGTTGCATTCATCGCCACATGACTTATTGGAATAATCTTTGTCTGCTTCCAATAGCCAAATCAGAGAATATTGGAATTTGTCACTTAATTAAATATGTACACAATAATTGCTTCTAGAGTATCCTGAACACTGTAGGATTATACATCCTACATTTGAATACTAGCAAAAACAGAGAGCTCACAAGCTCCCAAAGCAGCCCAGCTCTATTAGTTAGAAAGTTCTCTCTTAAATTGATCTGAAAACACCCAAAGGTGGGAGGGGTGTCTGATTCTGAACCTAATCCTCCTGAAAGTCTCTGTTTCTTCTACGCAAAATGGCAGTAAGAATAATACCTAACTCATAAGTTGGTTGTGAGGATCAAATGAGTTAGTGTGTATGTGAAAGTATGTCTATGTACATAAATACATGTATATATACATATATATGTCATATATGCATATATATTCATATATGTAGAAAAGAGAAAGAGAAAGCATGAGAGAATCAGTGAGATCCTGGCAGAAAATAATCAACAAATAGTAGTTGCAGCTATTATTAGTTGTCTTCTTCCTGTCATCCACTCCCAACAAAAGTTCATTCTGATGACAAATATTACTGACAAATATTTACTGCAATGTGCCAGAGACTGTGCTAGGAGTCACAGAAACATCGCCCACACTCCTGTTGGTATTTCTAAGATCCTCTGTAACATTAATAGCATAGAACAAGGGTATAAAATGGGGGTTCTGGATTAAAATAATCTGAGTTCTAATCCCAACCATACCACTTCCTAGTTATGTGATTTGTGAGAGTATTGCTTAATTCACTGATAAGTATTTATCTCCCATGGTAAATGTTCAATAAATGTTAGCTATTATTCAGTGTAATTGACCCAGTGACCCTAACAAGGGTTTCAGCCTGAACTTGGGGAGCTGTGGTTAGATGATCTCAAAGCTTTCTTCTAGTCCAAAAGTTTATGATTTTTTATATTCAGTAGAACATCCATTGGGGAGAGATCAGAAAGAATGACCAACAACATTTTTTAGGAGAAAGACATTTCACAAAACTGAATTCACAATGGTACGTTCTAATTCTTCCAAATGGGGAGAAATCACCCTTTGGGAGCTCACAGACTAACTCGTACCTTTTTTTTTTTTGAGGAAGATTAGCCCTGAGCTAACTGCTGCCAATCCTCCTCTTTTTGCTGAGGAAGACTGGCCCTGAGCTAACATCTGTGCCCATCTTCCTCTACTTTATATGTGGGATGCCTACCACAGCATGGCTTGCCAAGTGGTGCCCTGACCACACCCAGGATCTGAATTGGTGAACCCCGGGCCACGGAAGCCCAACATGCGCACTTAACCGCTGTGCCACCAGGCCGGCCCCTAACTCATACTTTTGATATGAGCAGAAGCAGGAAAAAACAAGCAACTCATGGAGTGATAAACATGATACAAACACTACAAATGCTAAATATGTATATTCAGTCCTTCCTGAGGGTGGGTGCTTCCTGGTTTTCACTGGAGGAACAGACAGTGTTCAAAAGCTCAAACTCTGGAGTCAGGCAGATCTGGGTTTGAATCTCAACTTGGTTCCTTATCAGCTATGTGACCCTGGGCAAGTTGCTTTTAAACTCTTTTTGCCTCAGCTTCCTCTTCTGCAAAACACAGATAGTAACAGTAACTATCTAAGGAACTGTACTCAATACAGTGCTGACATAGTAAATACTCAATAAAAGAAAATTATTATTATCTGACAAATGGCACCCTGTGGATGAGTGACAAGTTTCCATTCTCAAAAGATGACACTGTCTTCCTTTTCTGACTTGAGGCTCCTCATGGGTGGAGCCTGGTCTCTGCCTTCATAAGTTAGGCATTATGCTCCCTTGTCACCTCGGGAAATTCTTTAGAAGGGAGGTATCTCCTCCATCAGACTTGGGACTCCACAAGGCTGGAACTACCTCTCTTCCTCAGAGGTGGGAACAGCAGGACCTCGGCATCAGTCTCAGATGGACCCTGTCTCTTCCATCAGCCTGAGGGTTCCCAGAGGTGTGTGTGGCTTGCTCCCCTCCAGGCCGCTTGATGTAGGACTGATTCCTTTTTCTCCTCTTCCTTCAGGCCCAGGAGACAAGAGAGAGGAATGTGCCACTTCAGCGCGCTCCCTCCCTCCCCGCCCCCCGCACCCCCCCCCTCCCCCCGCAGAAGGAAGGAGTAAGCCGAAGCTTGGTCCTAGGGGGCCTGGGATCCCAGCCTGAAGGGTCCCGCAATTCAGGGGCTCTGAGGAAGTGTCGAGGAGGCTCTTAGGAGCCTGTTTCGAGCTCTAGGGGCCAATGGGTGAGCGTGGAGGGATGTTCCAGAAGCGACGTGAGGGAGCATTTTATGTGGATGTGGGGTGGGCGGTGCGTCTGGGTAACTAATGGCAACTGGACGGGCTGAGCCCGCTCTGCAGGAGCTCTCCGATGAAGAAAAACTACGACTCCCAGAATGCCCCAGGGCTCAGCCCGACTTTCCCGCCTGCCCACTGGCTGCCGGTCGGGCGAGCGGCAAGGCGGATTGGTCGCGCCGGTGCGGGTCTCCCCCACTAGCAGGTTAGTGGGCGCCACCGGCAGCAGACGTTGACCGGGCGCGGGGCGTGGGGGGACCCGGCTCGCCATTCTGGAAACGGCCTGGCGCCGACTCCGTAGCGTAGCCGCCGGCTGGGAAGCGCGGGCCGGGGGCGGAGACTGCGTGGCGCAGGCGCGGTGCTGGGCTTCTCCTGGGTCCCCAGACAGCTGGAGGAGATAAACAGAGGAGGAGGAGGGAGGGGAGTGCGTGTGTGAGAGCGCGCGAGGGAGTGTGAGTGTGTGTGCGCGCGGGTGTGAGGCTGTGCGCAGGGGCGGGCGGAGGCGCTGTCCGGCCTCGGCCAGGCGCCAGGCGGGGAGCATGGGAAGGGGCTAGAGCTGCCCAGGCCCCCCAGCCCCCTCCCCGGGATCCGCGCCCCCGCTCCCGGGAGAGGGGCCGGGCCCCCCGGACGGACATGGGCTCCTGAAGTTGCGCCGCCGCTGGTCCTGGGAAGAGGCCTGACAGGTACGGGTAGCCGCCGCCCCCTGCCCTCCGCGGCCGCCGAGGCGAGGACCCGCTCCCGCAGCCCCGACACACGGGCCGCCAGCGCTGGGCCGGCCCTAGTCCTGCCGGCCCGGGGGTCTGAACCTGCCCGCTTCGGGACTCCGGGATGTCCCGAGAGGGGGCAGGCCTTGCCGGGGCGGAGGGCAGAGCGGGCTGGGGTCGGGATAGGGACGGAGGGCTAGCCGGGACGGAGGGCTAGCCGGGACGTCGGGGGAGGCTCTGCCAACGGAGAGGTGGAAGTCGTCCCATCACGGGACTTTTTTGCGGAGTTTTTGTTTGACATCTGATCTGTCTCAGGAAGAAGGGGGCAGGTGGAAGTGCCGGGAGGGCAACGTAGACCTGACCTGCTCACTTGGTTTCCTCTGTGTGTGTGTGTCTGTCCGTCCGTCGGTCCGTCCGTGTCCAGGCTTCTGGCAGCTGCAGATGCCTTCAGTGGCCCATCCTGGCACTAAACTGAACTCTGCCAAGGTGTTTCCACCAGGCGACTGTGGCGCTGTACAAAGGGCCTTTACTTGGGAACGGGCTTTTCAGTGCCCATTTCAAAGGGTAAATAGGAAGTGTAGAGTAGAAGAGAGACTGCGAACCAGCAGGATCCAATTCTCGTTTCTGAAAGCTGCAGTGGGACGCCTTCTTGCCAGCCAGGTTGAATTTGCTTAGTGCCCTCTGGCTCTCCTCTGCAGGTGTACTACTAGGGTCTCTAGGAAAGAGGTACCGGGACTTATGACTAATATCTAACAGCCTAATTTGACTATTGTCCCCGAAGTCCTTTTCTTCTATGACTTTCTTTAACTTCCTGGAGTAGTGGTAGAGCAACTTTAAAGTTTTCCTCTCAAGTTATGAGTTTAGAAGCCTGGTAGGGTGGCTGTAGCTTCCTCATTCTTCCGAAGGATGGGGTAGATGATCAGGGTGAAGTGTTACCTTTTAACAAAAACTGAAACAGTTTTGAGAGGAAAACTATTCTGAGGGCACCTCCTGACTCAGACGTTATGAAATCCCCTCCTAGGGCACAAGTATGCCCAGTGGCCTGCACTAAGCTTTTCTGTACCTTACGGTCCTTGGGTGGCCAGTCTGTTAACTGAGGTGAAGGAACTATTTAAGGCTATTTCTGGTTTGAGTTCTGGCTTATTCTTCCTTATAATGTTTATATTTTTAATTGAATTGAATCTTGGCTGTTGAGTATAATAACCAGATCCTCTTTCACAAACCAAGGAGTAACTAGTAGGCTCCTTTGGGCTGCGTCTGAGACTAACAATGGATTTCTTCAGTGCAGGTTGTTGTATTTCATTGACAGGTGGGAAACAAACTTTTCTGCCATAGTTTGTGATCATACTGCTTTAATTCTGGGGTCCTGCTATCCTTCCCTCTTTAGACCTCTTTGGAGATACTTATGTTCAAGTCACATCTCAATTTGTAGCAGCAGTTCTTTGGGTCAACTCTGCAGAATAACTGAACAACAATCCGTGTTTCTACCTGGGAGTCCTTCCCTTGAGGTCACTGAAGGAAAGAGAATATGTGTAATGATTATGGCGATGGTGTTAACATTGATGATTTACCAGTTTTGAGTTTGAGAGTTGTCACAGAGCTGACAACTTTTCTACCTGGAAGGGAACTCAGTATTGACTCATGAGACATCATTTGTAGAATATTTCCACATACCTGAACTTGAGGATCTGGAAGGATAGAACTGAAGACCTTGAAGCCCTCTGCTAGACATCTGTGGATCCTGATGGTCCAACTGTTAGGAAGACCCGGAACTGTGATTTTAATTATTCCTTAATTCTTTTTCTTTTTCTCCTCTCCTTTTTGAATTAGGGAATGTGGCCTGCATGTGCAGTCCTGGGTCTCAGAGAGGGAGTCATAGACAACATGTAATATGGTAATACTCACCTTTTCTTTTGGGTCACTGGTTTAGTGATCCATCCTATTTCCTTTCTTCTTTGATCCTCACCTTTCCAGATTCTCCACTGCATCTTTGGGCTGCCATTGCAGATGGACCCACATAACTCCTAGGCTGTGCTTTCTTTTTAGCTATCTAAGAAGAAAGCTCTTCAAAAACCCAAGCCCTGGAAGTTGCCATCTGAAACCAATCCCTTGGTATTACACTTAATTCTGACTAATTTACTTTGAGAGATATTTACTAATTGGAATACATCCTAAAAAGTGACTGGCATTTATTGAAGGCCTGGTATATGTTGGGCTCTTTGCTGGATAGTGTTTTTACTTTATCTAATTTAACCCTCATGACTGCCCTGTGAGGTGAAAATCATTTTCCCTATTATACAGATGAAGATACAGGTTCAGAGAGGTTAAATAACTTGCTTAAGGTCTCACAGCTAGTAAGGGAGAGGATCAGAATTCAAACCCAGGTCTGACTCCTCTGGGACTGTGATACATGAGGATGAGCTGAAAGGACCAAAGCTAAAAGCCTAGGAGAACACCATACCTGCCTTCAAATACTTGAAGAACTGTCATGTGGAAAGAGAACTGGACTTTCTCTGTGTCATTTTGGAAGGAGTACTAGGATCAAAGGACAGAAATTCTGAGAGGTAGACATTGGCTTGATAGCAGAGAATTTGGCTTTCTAAAAACAAAATGGGCTGCCTTGTGAGGGAGTGAGTTACCTGTCGTTGGAGGTATTCAAGAAGAGGCTTTGCCAATGCCACTTCTTATCAAGAATATGGTAGAGGAGTTCATCCTTCTGCAGGTAATTGGACTAAGTGGTCTTTTAGTATTTTAAATTCTTTTATTATGTGGAAATGATATCAAACTTCTGTCATTTTGATCTGTAAAAAACTAACATGTATTAAATACTTACTTTGTGCAAGGCACTTGCTAGACAGATTTCCTACAATATCTCATTTAATCCTCAGAAATTCCCTATGAGGTAGGTATTGTCATTATCCCCACTTTACAAATGAGGAAACTGAGGCTCTGGAAAGTAAAAAAATATATATATGCTGGAGGTTACATAGCTAACATTTGAACCTGTGTCTGCACCTTCTTAGCTGTGTCACGTGGGGTAAATCACATGTCCTCTTGGAGCTACAGTTTCCTCATCTGTGAAATAAGACTTATGACAGCACCTAACTTACAATGAGTTTTTGAGGACTAAATGATGTAATGTATGCTTTTCACTAGACCTCACTGATTGCCCTCAAGAGCCTGTGTTTGGGGGGTAAGGAGGTTCCACTTTGGCACTTTTAAGGTGAATTCGGGCCTCACTGAAACTGTGAGAGTTCTGGGGCTTGTTCTTTGTGCTGTTAATAATAGCTGCCTACTGCTTGAAGGGCTTTGTGGTGTTAGTGACTAATACCTTAAAAACTTGAGGCCTGAATAAGAGGCGGATTTAGCCAACAGGTTGGAGTACAGGAGACTGTGTCAAAGGCCTTGTGGAAAGGAAATTCTCACCCTACTGTAGCATCAGATTCAGGGATCACTATTTGCATTTTTATATTTAATGTCTTAGGATGAACAAGGTCACAACTGCTAGAGCTGTGACAGACGTGCATGCCAAGAATAATAACCCTTAATCCCTCCTGTAGCCATCTGGGGAGGTTATTAACCCCATTTTCTTGGGGAGGGGGACGGACCAGAATCAGACCTTGCCCAGGTAGCTATCAGGGGCTCTCTGAGGCAGTGTTAGGATCAGGACCTTGATAAAATTCTGTCCTTGTTCATAACTCCCAGATTCTACTTTCAGAAAGCATAAAACTGTGCTTATCCCCGAACTTTTTAGGGAGACTTTCTTGGAATGGGAATCAGGCGTTTCTGGTCAGGCAGCTTCATCAGTTGAGGCCCGAGTGTTTGGATGCCGATGACTTACCTGCTTCCCTCCTGAGTCAGACATCTGGATATAACACAGCTGAAATTAAATTAGAAAGGAGGCATTTCCAATTGATTGGTTTAGCTTTCCTTGACCTTTCTGCTAGGAGTAAAGTTAGAGGGTGAAATGTCAAAGGCTTCCCTGTGAGAGATAATTAAATCATGGTGGGATCCGGAAGGATGCAAGTTAAAGCCAGAATCCAAGACTGTGGATGCTCTTAAATACAGTGAGAGAGGACAGCATTATCAAAATATGCTCCCTTTTCTCTTTCTGTTCCCTTCTACTACCTTAAGGTAATTGTGGCCCTAGGAGAAGGCAGATAAATTAGCTATGATCACTGAAAAGCAAAGTTCTGAAAACTTCAAGGAACATTTTTCACAAAGCTCAAATGGCGATACAGAACCCACTCAGGCAGAGAAGACATCAAGGTGAGTTTTCATCCAGAGCCTTCTAGAAAGTGAAGCATTTCCTAGGATGGACTTCCACAGAGAAGTCCCAAATGGGGGCTCATTTGAGCCAGGAACCCCAAAGATGACAAAGAACTTTTCCAAAAATACTTTGCTGTTGGGCCTGTCCTATCAACCACACGTTTCCCAGATGCTGTCCTTGTGCCAACTTAGTCCATGACCCTGAAATGCACTCTTTAATTTTGTGTTTGAGACCAGCAGAGTCAAAGTGATTTTGATTCCTTAGTTTAATCCTGAGGAATGGTGAGAGACAAAGTTTCTTTTAGGCGAGACAGCATGGACATGGTCTGATTAAAGATAGTAATAGTAACTATCTTTTAGTGGCCAACAGCCTGGGCCCTGGAGTTAAACTATCTAGTTTGACTCTCCATTTAATAAATGTAGCTTGGGGCAAATTAACTTCTCTGTGCCTCAGATCCTTTATCTGTAAAATGGGAATAATAATAGTACCTATCTCATGAAGTTGTTGTGAGGAGTCTGTCAGATAACACTTGTAAAATGCTTAGACTATTCAGTAAGTATTATTTACCAGGCTCAGTGTCAGGCTTTTTACATGTGTGGCTCTTCCTTTCCTCATTACTCTGCAAAGGTAGGCATCATCCCTGTTTTACAGATTAGGAAACTGGTGTTTAGAAGTGCTGTCTCACAGAAAGTAGGTGGCAGAACTGGGATTTGAAGCTTAAGTCTGTGGGACTCCATGGCCCCACTCTTTTTGTTTTATTATGCTAGTTCCAGTGAGCTTTATGCATTGGAACTGCACTTTTTTCTCTTCTATAGGATTGCTCCAGTAGGAAAACCACCACAAATAGAGTGAAAGGAAACTTGCGTACATCTTTTGCATAATTCAGAATGTTGAAAGGGGGTCAGTTGTCACTCGGGCTGGGGGCACTCCCTGCAGTGGGAGGCAGCATGTCCAGAGGAAAGAGAATACAGATGGCTTGGGTTCCATCTCCAGTCTACTGCTACCCAGCAGTGTGTCCTTAGAATCATAGGCTAGTGGCATTGGAAGGGGTTTTGTAGGTCATCTCAGAGTCTGCCGCTCGTTTTACAGGTGGAGAAATAGGCTGAGAGAGTGAAATGCCTCACTCAGGGTCATACAGCCAGTAGGAGGCAGAGCCTGGTCTGGAGCACAAGACCCTAGATCCTAGTCCAGTGCTTTTCCTCAGTACCACATAGCATCGTGCTTCAGTTCTCCCATGTTAAGTGGGGATAATAGTAGCTTTCCAGCTTCCTCACAGGATTGTTGTGAAGTTCAAATTAAAAGCATGAATGAAAGCACTCTGATAGTTATAAAACACTATCTAAATGCAAGGTAGTCACGCTGTTGTTACTTCAGCAAGAGTTTATTGGCACCTGCTAGCCCACATCACTCCTTGGAGACCTAGGAGGACCAATAGCTGACCCTTAGGATGCTTTTAGTCTTTTAAGGAAGAAACGTCACATAAATAGTTACAGTTCAAGGCAGGAGACAGATGAAGGAAAGGGTGAGAACTAAATTTTCTTTGCATAAGTTGTGATTTTGAGGTAGAGAAAAGAAGAAAGGGTTTGGAGGCTTTTCTTTCTTTTTTATAATTGCAATATAGTTCACATACCATAAAATCTACCCTTTTGATGTGTACAGTTCTGCACTTTTTAATATATTCACCAAGTTGTGCGACCATCACCACTATGTAATTCCAGAGCATTTTCCTCACCCTCGAAAAGAAACTCATATCCTCCAGCTATCACTGCCCACCCGCAATCACTCCCATCTTCCCCCTCAATCCTAGGCAACCACTAATCTACTTTCTATTTCTATAGCTTTTCCTATTCTTGGCATTTCAGATAAATGGATTCTTACAATGTGTGGCTTTTTTGTCTGGCTTCTTTCACTTAGCATAATGTTTTTGTTTCATCCATGTTGTAGCATGATTCAGTACTTTATTACTTTTTATGGCTGAATAATATTCTATTACATGGATATATCACATTTTATTTATCCATTGATGGACATTGGGTTGTTTCTGCTTCAGGGCTGTTATAACCAGTGCTGCTATGAGTGAACATTCATATACAAATTTTCATGTGGACATATATTTTCATTTCTCTTGGGTAGGTACCTAGGAGTGGAATTTCTGAGTCATGTGGCAGCTCTGTGTCTCACTTTTTAGGGGGAAGCTTTTCTTAAACAATTTTTTCTTATTACAAGTGATACTGTCACTCACACTTAGTAAGTATTACAGTGTGCCAGTTATCCTATGTAACCATCACAGCAGCCTATGAGGTAGGTACTGTTATTATCTCATGTAACAGATGAAAGTTTTTATTGAAGTGTTTCTTGAGCTCTTACCACATGGCAGGTATTGTGCTAAGTACTATGCAATGCATTAGCTCATTTAATGTTCCAAATAACTCTGTGAGATAGCTGTTATTACATATACCTACATTGCAGGTTCAGAAAACCCTAGGAGCGGGACTGGCCCCATGGCCAAGTGGTTAACTTCACATGCTCTGCTTTGGTGGCCCAGGGTTTCGTGGTTCCAATCCTGGGGGTGGACCTGGCAGTGTTCATCAAACCATCTTGAGGCAGTGTCCCACATAGCACAACTAGAAGGA
This sequence comes from Equus quagga, assembly GCF_021613505.1. Lineage (NCBI taxonomy): Eukaryota > Metazoa > Chordata > Mammalia > Perissodactyla > Equidae > Equus > Equus quagga. The sequence goes on along the minus strand of NC_060271.1, from coordinate 28,538,390 downwards.
CCTACAACTAGAATATACAACTATGTACTGGGGGGCTTTGGGGAGAAGGGAAAAAAAAACGAAGATTGGCAACAGATGTTAGCTCAGGGCCAATCTTAAAAAAAACCCAAAAACCCAGGAGGGGCCGGCCTGGTGGCACAGCATTTAAGTTCTCATGTTCTGCTTGGCGGCCTGGGGTTCTCAGGTTCGGATCCCGGGTGCAGACCTACGTGCCGTTTGTCAAACCTTGTTGTGGCAGGCATCCCACATAAAATAGAGGAAGATGGGCACAGCTCTTAGCTCAGGACCAGTCTCTTCCTCAGCAGAAAGAGAATTGGCAGCAGATGTTACCCAAGGCTAATCTTCCAAAGGGGGAAAAAAAACCCAGGAGCTTAGAGAAGGTAAATAATTTTGCCCAGTATCACACAACATAGCATGTGGTAGAGCCAGATTCAAACTCAAGTTCCTTTCAGTCCAAAGCTGGTTCCTAACTGCTATTTCTACATTATTATAAAAATAATAAATTTTAGCAGTAGAATACTTGGAAAATACAGAGGAACAGAAAGAAAAGAATATTGCCTGTTTTCTTACCAGAGAGATAACCACTGGCTAGCATTTTTGGTGCATATCCTTCTTGTCATAGCATTATAGGTATGTTGACTTTTTGGTTTGTCTTTTTACCCCCCAAGGCTGGAATGTCTATTTATGTGTTGAACCTGGTTTTCTAACTATGTGATTAATGGTTTTCCATTTCATTAATCAATCTTCCATGTTTTGAATGACTCTATGATAGGAAAGAAGGATTTTTGGACTTTATTAGAGAGAATTCCAAATATATACAAAATAAATAGAACAGTATATTGAACCCCCATGCACTCATCATCCTATTTCAACAACTGTCAACATTCTGCCATTCTTATTTCATCTATACCTCCCCTGCTTTCCACCTCCCATTCTATTTTTTAGTTGAAATTTACAAACATTAAAATCCACTAATCTTGACTGTACAATTTTTACAAATGGATATACCCATGTAACCAGTATTTCCAATACCATGTAACCCATCTTCCCATCAGTATATCGAACCTTTCTCTCCCTCAAGGAAGTTCTCAGATCTCCTATCCTTGTCAGTCTCCATGCCCCCAGGCAACACTTCTGATTTTTTTTTTAACTGTAATTTTGTTTGTTCTAGAACTTATTATAAATGTAGTCATACAGTATATATGTTTTTATGTCTCGCTTCTCTTGCTCAGAATCTATGAGATTCATCCATTGTTGCCAGTATCAGTAGTTTCTTTGTTTTTTTATGTATGTATAATAATTTGTTGGGATATAATTCATATGCTATACAATTCACCCACTTAAAGTGTATAATTCAGTGATTTTTAGTATACTCATAGATGTGTGTAACAATCACCAGTCAATTTTAGAACATATTCGTCATCTCAAAAAAAATCCTGAACCACAATGAAATACCACTTTGCACCTGTTAGAATGGCTATAATGGGGGGAGGGGGGGAAGCACTTGTTGGTGAGGATGTAGAGATATAGAACCCTTGTTCGTTGCTGGTGAGAAGGTAAAATGGTACACCTGCCGTGGAAAACTGTTTGACGATTCCTTAAAAAGTTAAAAATACTATATGACCCAGCAATTCCACTCCTAGATATATACCCAAAACAATTTAAAACAGGTACTCAAACAGGTACTTTTACACAAATGTTCGTAGAAGCACTGTTCACAACAGCCAACGAATGAATGGATAAACACAATGTGGCATATCAGTGCAGTGGAATAATAGCCATAAAAAGGAATGAAATAGTGATACATACTACAACATGGATGAACCTCAAAATGTATACTAAGTGAAAGAAGCCAGACAGAAAAGACCATGTGTTGAAAGGTTCCATTTATATGAAATATTTTGAATGGGTAAATTGATAGATACAGAAAGTAAGTTGGGGATGGCCCGGTGCTGAGGGGAGGAGGGACTAAGGACTAACTATTTAATGGATATAGAATTTTCTTTTGGGGTGATAGAAATGCTTTGGAACTAGCTGGAGGTGATAGTTGCACAACATTGTGAATGTACTAAATACCACTGAGTTTTACACTTTCAAATGATTAATTTTATGTTACCTGAATTTCACTTACATTTTTTTTAAAAAAAGGAAACATATCCTTTAGCTGTCATCCTTCTATCCCCCAAACCCTCCAACCTCAAGAAACCACAAATCTACTTTCTTTGCTATAGATTTGCTTATTCTGGGTATTTCCTAGAGATGGAATTATATGATATGTGGTCTTCTTTCACTTAGCATAGCGTTTTCAAAGTTCATCTGTGTTGTAGCATGTAGCAGTACTTCATTCCTTTTTATGGCCAAATAACATTTCATTGTATGTATATACCACATTTTGTTTATCCATTCATCAGTTGTTGGACATTTGGGCTGTTTCCACTTTTTAGCTATTATGAATAATACTTTTAGCTACTGTAATAATGCCCCCCCATCCTACAGTGGAATCCCCAATGTCAGCATTGTCTCTGTGGTAGGAAAGGAAGTAAGGGAGAAATATTGTAACCATGCAGCTGAGCATAGATAATAGGAGTTAATCAGGTCTTAGTAGAATTCAGATTTGGCCAACATCTGTTGAGCATGTACTACAATCCAGGTACTATCATGTACTTTCGTATATATTTCATCATTCATTCCTCACAACAACCCATTGAAGTAGGTTAGCATCCCAGTTTTACGAATGAGGAAACTGAAACTCAGAAAGGTTAAGTAACTTCCCTAAGGAGGTGCCAGTTGGCCCAGTGAGGGGGCTGGAATTCAGGCCCAGGTGCCTAAGTATATTAAGTTTGCTTCTTTTCCTGCTACATTATCCAGAGCCCAAGAAAGGACTGTGGCACACCTGAAATGGGTGGTTTTTCATGTTTGTTTGGATATTACCATTCAATCCTTGGTTCCATATGCGTAATCTTCACTGGGTGTACTTTGTTCTAAGGCTTGTTGACCTCAGACTATTATATTACTGGTACCCTTTGCATTATGAAGTAGATTAATTCCTCCAAATCAAGCTGTTAATTGAATTTTGTTTTCTTATTAGTTTCCTTTATAATAGTAGACATATGCCCATGGAAGAAAGTTTCCCAGTAGCCTAGGTTAAAAGTTTGTGGAAGGGATGGGGTTAAGTGGTGATATGTTAGGCATTTTAGGACTCCAGGCATAGAATACCTTTTGGGAGGTGTAACATCTGCATAGCAGCTCATATTTTCTTTATAACATTATGTCATATGTTTTTCTCTGTGCCTTAGGTATTTTTATATTTTTCATATTCCCAACACCCAGAAACTGGCTTCCTCCTTCCTCCTTTTCGTTGAGTATCAACTGGAGCTGGCCTGCAATATTCTAAAGTACAGTACATGCCATTCTTAAACCTCTGTACTCTAGCTAGAGAAAGTTTTTATTGAGCTTTCGTGTTCTGAAAACAAATTAACCCTCAATGTTGTTAAATCTTTAAGTGTGAAAATAAGGGTCTATTCAGTTAGTGCTATCTTTAGAATGAAGAATATACATTAAAAGTTGCTTGTGGTGTGTTAAAGTTCTCATTTTCCTTAGTGGTTTCCAAGTTGTCCTTTTTATTCTACTGTCATGTTTAGTTTGTTTTCTGCAGTGTCATTTTTGTACTTTGTTTTAAGTTGGATGAATAAATGAGTATAAACAAGATTTAATTTATTATTCCATGCTGTTCTTTCTCAGTTTACTGTCCTAGCTATCTATTTTGGTCATTTGGTTAAATTAGCCTTTTTTAGTCCCTCTATGGAGTTCTGATTACAGTAGCTTTGGTGCCATTGGCATTCAGTTAATGACGACTATATTGTGTGCTCTTGAAGAGAAGGATCTGTATTTGTCTTGTTCTTTGCCATATTTTCGAAGTCCGCCACAGTGCCTGGGGCAATAGGCATTGAAAATTTTATCTTATGGATTCTTGAAGTCACTTATTTCAGTTTTTTTCCCTCTCAGCAGAACCGAATATTATGTAATTTGCATACTGCACCCGAGATAGAAATCCCCTTGATAGAGTCTTTTCTAGTGTTTAATCGTATATATAACTTCCTTTGCCAGTTCCAAATCTTTCATTCATATCATTCCACGTCTATGAGTTCTTTACTCTGTAGAATTGACTATTTCAGAGCCCTCCTTGAAATAATGCTTTTAAAATCTGGCCATGATTAAACCTTCTCATATTAAAATAACTGTTCATTTATTTATCTGATTATTTATATTTGAGAGATTTTTGGACTGAAATATGAAACTAGTTGTGCTCCTTGGTAGATCTGAGAGTGTTTCCCCCCGATATGAACCCTTTAAATAATCTCTTCGTAGAAGTGTTTCCAGTTACGCTTGTCTGCTTGTAAAAGTTTGTGGAAAGGCATTGAATCCCTGTTTCCTTGAGAGGGGAGAAGGTAGCCGTGCTCCAAAAAGAGCTGTCTGCCAGGATGCCATCATTTCTTCTCAGGATGGGAACAGAAATGTTCACCAAAATGCTAACTGAACAATAGTTATATTAAATTTGACATTTTGGGGGCTGGCCCCATGGCCGAATGGTTAAGTTCGCATGCTCCACTGCAGGTGGCCCAGTGTTTCGTCGGTTCAAATCCTGGGCGCGGACATGGCACTACTCATCAAACCACCCTGAGGCAGCATCCCACATGCCACAACTAGAAGGACCCACAATGAAGAATATACAACTATGCACCAGGGAGCTTTGGGGAGAAAAAAGGAAAAAAGTAAAATCTTTAAAAAAATTAATAAATTTGACATTTTGGTATTTTAAATCTCTGCCTACCAGTCTGATATTGTTTTAAATCCCAGTTTCCTTCTTGCCATTTACCTGAATTGTGTTGGTTTTTTGCTTGTCTGGTTTCTCTGCTTTATCCTCCTCTTGTTCCTTTTAGTATTTTCAAGCCGCACACCAATCTTAGCTAAAGCGCCTTGCCTTTGATTCTGTGCTGTCTTGGTATAGATACTATGTCTTCCATCTCGGTATTCCCCCATGTCTAGCACAGTGCTTGGTACTTGGTAAATACTCAGTGAATGTTTTAAGAAAATTAATGAATGAGTAGTGACAATTTAGTTGGCTCTTTTGGTGGATTCTCATGGTGATCATTACTCTAAGAATTACATACCATGATGGTTAAAAGTGCATACAGCTCTGGGTTTGAATGCCTGCTCCAGCTCCAGTCTATTAGCTGTGTGACATAGTGAAAATTGTTTCATGTCCACGACTCTATTTCCTTATCTACAAAACGATGATAGTAACAGCATCTACCATACAAGCTTTTTGAACCAGTCTTCCTCTACAGCCTTAGCACTGGTTGTTCTCTTTCCTCAGAAGGGTCCTCCCATGGTTTTTTGCGACTTCTTGTTATTCATGTTGCTCCTTGAATGTCATCTTCTCAGAGAGCCCCTTTGTATCAGGCAAGATTTGTACTTGTGAGCAACAGAAACCAACCTCAGCTGATTATTGAAAGGATAGTAGGGAAACTCACAAAATATCAGAGAAGGCCACAAAGCCAGGCTTGAAGAATGGGCTCGAACAAGGGAAACTGGGAAGCAGCCAGGACCCACAGCCAAAATCATTCACAGAACCAGTCCATGAGGTCATTGCTGCCACTTATACAGCTTACACCACTACCACCAGCTGACTGGACCTTAATGGCCACTATAGCCACTCCTTGCTGCTATCGTGGACTCTCGTGGTCCTCTTATTCTTTGATACCAGATCCCAATTAAGGTCTGGGGCTGATGTGTCTGGTTGCCATAGCCAGGGCCGTATACACGCACTCTAGCTGCAAGCAAGCCTCAGAAAGAGAATCTTAGTCTCCACTGTTCTCACTTCATAGTGGAAAGGCGCTATGCCTCCCACCAGACTCATTAGATGGGAAATTCCCAAAATACAGGAAGGGATTCAGATGCTAAGCAGCCAGAAAACTCCACAGATGTGCACTACATCTTCTTTGACCTCCAGTCTAAAAGTAGCCCATCAGTCACTCTTGTATCAACCTGTTTTATTTTCATCGTAGCACTTCTCATTACTGGATATATTCTTATTTCATTTGTATTATCATTCATTATCTGTCCCCTCTAGAATGCTAGAATGTAAGTACCATGAGAGTAAGGAATTTGCCTGTTTTGTTCACTGCTGAATCCCCTGGGCCTGGAATAGTACCTGGCATATAGTGGAAGCTTCTTGTGCTCATTTGTTGAATGAATGACCATAAAGCACTAAGCACAATTCCTGGTACATAGTAAGTGCATAATATTTGGCAACTTACTATTTCTTAGCAGATAAAAGTATTTTTATTCTTTTCAAAATAGAATTAAACAAAAAACTTTTTACTTAACATTATTTCATTTGACTTTCCCAGAAGTCTTCTAAGGAAAAGGATGTTGGGGTAGAGAGTGAGGCTGTTTCTGGTGAAGCATGCGTGGCCCCTTCAGTGCTTGTTCCAGCGCCTCCTGTGCCTGGGAGTCACAGGAGTGAGTACTGACTTGGAGAGATGGAGGCTTGACCAAGGCCACGTGCTGGTGTTAATACCAGATATGCTCACTGACTTTGGTGTTCTTTCCACTCTGAGCCTTACCCCATATTCTTGGTGATTGTGAGGGAAGTTACTGTTGTTGTTTTGGCTCTGACCGTTATATCACAAACCAGAACCATAAACACAATTGTAGGCCATTGTTTACTTTATGTCAGTTTGTTCAAATTTACATTTTTAATTTGATGGCCAAAGGCCCTTGGAAAAGCCATCATGAAACTGTAGTTGTTCTCAGTTGACATCCCTTGATGTTCTTGGTGCTCCCAGGTTTTGTGATCCTAGGTAGTGTTAGTGACTTCCATATCTCCTTGGTGATGCTCACTAAGATGCAGTGCTGATAGCTTCCACATTTTAAGGGAAGGTTCTTGCCCTTTTAAGAACCTATGATCCCAAAACAGATCATGGAGGCATAAGCCCCAAAGAACTTTGACTGAATACGAACATCAGGCAGCAAGTTCTTTATTGTCCTACTGTGTGCCTGGCACTAAAGAAAAAAAATCCGCAATAACATGGTGTTTATATAGAGAGTTTCCTTTTGTAGGTTAAATGCCAAAGGAAAGGAAGGAGTCTGCCCACAGATCAGGTGGAGAAAGGTGTGATTTCAGGAAGCTGGGCATCTGCAGGAGGCCAGCTGATGGAAAGCCAGAGGCAGGAGATCCAGCAGTGGCCTCGGGAGGTCTTGCTGGCTTGGGAGGGTTGACAGAGAGGCCTGGTGGGCCTTGAGAGCCATCATCACCGTACAAAGGGCCATCATGGGGAAGAAAGACTAGACCTTCTATGTGGCTCTAGAGGTGGAACCGGGACCAAAAGGTGGAAATAAACAGGTGACAGAACTTTATTTTAAAAGCTGATGGTTTATTTTTTCCTCCTGATTACAAAATTAATGTGCTTTTATAGAAAAAATTTGAAAACTTCATAAAGTAAAAGGAAAAATGTCAGTCATACTATTATCCAAAGACAGCTATTATTATTTTTTATTTTTTTATTTTTATTTTTGTGTGTGTGAGGAAGATTGGCCCTGACCTAACATCTATTGCCAGTCTTCCACTTTTTGCTTGAGGAAGATTGTCACTGAGCTAACATCTGTGCCAACCTTCCTCTATTTTATGTGGGATGCCACCACAGCGTGGCTTGATGAGCGGTGCCAGGTCCACGCTGGGGATCCGAACCTGTGAACCCCAGGCCGCTGAAGCAGAGTGCACGAACTTAACCACTACACCACTGGGCCGGCCCCTATATTTCCTTTCTTAAACATAGCTGTGATAATTTTGTTTATTGAAAAAGCATCATGTTATTATATAAACGTTTGTTGGGATGTAAGCATTTTTTCTTCGTAAGTAGCATTTCTAATGCTGTGTAATATCATATGGCTATACCTTATTTGGCTGTTCCTCTATCATTGGAAACTTGGGTGTTTTTAATTTTTTTGCTGTTACGAAATCTGTGATGGGTATGCTTGGGTATGCAACTTTTCTGTTTCTTATATTTTGTGTTTTCTTATGGTAAATAATCAGAAATGAGGTTACTAGGTCTTTCTCACTGTCAGTTGTATAATAGAGGAATGAGTTGCTTCAAGAGGTCATGAGACAGAAAGCCTACCTATCAGGATTGTGAAGGGGGATTTCTCTATTGGATTGTATCTTGGACATGGTCACCATTATATTTCCTGTCTGCTCTTTGATTCTGTGAATCTGTTAGATGGTTGGGTGTTCTGTCTGTGATACTGATTTGGTTTTGGCGAAAGCTAAGCTGAGGGTCAGGGATTTGAAGCATAAATAAAGGTTTCAGACTGGTTGCCACAGATGCATACTGAGCAAGTGAAACTGGACATCTTTCGTGCTGTGTGCCTTGTTCTTACCTTCAAGATATACTTCCATCTTCCTTCATACTCATATCCAACTCCCCATTTTCTGGTGAGGCACACATGACTCCTTCAGTGTGTGTTCCAATACTTCCTGTGGCTGTGAGTCATTGTCTCCCCGCCCTCCTACCCGCTACACCCTCCAGAGGTTCTTCACCACTGTGGAGTAGGCCTATCGTGTCATAAACCATAGGCTATAGCCAGTTTACTGGGTGGGCTGGTGGGCAGTTTGAGGGGTGGAATCAGGTCTCTGAAGCCACCTTATTCCATCCTGCAAGGTTTGATGATGTTTTTTCCCCAGGTAATTAAATGTGTGTCTTGTGGACCTGGGCTTGGCTGGAATGCTCAAGGGTCCTGAAGATCCTTCTATAGCTTCCTTCTGTTGAATCCATTAAGAGAAGATGGCAAAAGTCAACATAACTAGAGACCTCATCCATAGGCAGATCAAGGTAAGCAGCCCAAACCTTTGAACCAGAACATGAGCTCCTTTTTCTTCCACAGATTCATTTTACAGCTGATGAAACGGAGGTTTACAGTCTGTGACTTGCTTAAAGTCACATAGCTAATGAGTGGCTAATTAGACCCAGGACTAGAATCAAGGTCTCTTGACTCCCATCTTCTTTTACCTGAGAACATGGAATTCATGGAGACTCCTCTGTCCAAATGCTTGTACGTGGGCTGCTGAGATTAATGGAGGCTGATGAGGGGAGGCTGATCAGTGTGTTGTGCATGTGTGTGCACATCCGTGTGTGTGGAAGGGGATGCAGCAGGAGTAAACATAGCTTCTTCATGTTGTTCTGGGAGATAAGTTGTATGTATAACAGAATCTGGGAGAGTCTTAGTCCCAGGTCAGCTTAGACTTTCTTCTCTTCTCTTCTTTGAGGGTCTCCTGTACCAAAGCCTGCACCTGTCCTCTGCAGTCTGTACACAGAAGACACTCCAATACTGTGAGATGAATGGATGACTGGGCAGTCAAGTTCATTTAGCGAGGTAGCCCAGGCATTGTCAGGGAAACCCTCAGTAAAGGAGGACGGGGATTTAATGGAAGAGATTCAACCAAGACATGTTGTTCTTCTGTAGTACCCCAAGCTGGGGTCAGGAGCTGAACCTCACCATTGCCCTAATTAACTACATATAAAACTTTATTTTACCTCCCTGTGTCTCAGTTTTCTGTTGTGATATTCTGTTGTGACATTAAGTGATAATGTCTGAGTGCCTGCAGACTGATCTTGAGAATGAAATCCAAAAGAACATAAGAAAGTTCTTTGAAAAGGTTAAGTGCTAAAAAAATTTTTAGTTAAAAATCTTTTTTTTTTTTGAGGAAGATTAACCCTGAGCTAACATCAGCTACCAATCCTCTTTTTGCTGAGGAAGACTGGCCCTGAGCTAACATGTGTGTCCATCTTCCTCTACTTTATATGTGGGACGCCTGCCACAGCATAGCTTGCCAAGCAATGCCTTGTCTGCACCTGGGATCTGAACCAGTGTACCCTGGGCCACCGAAGCGGAATGAGCGAACTTAACCACTGTGCCACCGGGCCGGCCCCTAATTAAAAATCTTTTAAAAATTAAGTGGCCTGCAGTGTAAGCTGTGGTCATCATCCAGAAGGATTGAGTCCAGCCCTGTACATGAGCCATGTACTTGGTGCACGTTAGTCTGTGTTTTGTGTATTTTTCCCTGCATCCTTGAATCCTTTTGGAGCTTTGTCCATTTATAGGTTTTTTTGTGATTTCATTAGACTGAGTGGCCCTCAAGGGCAAGGACCATTTCCTAGAGGCACAGGATCGTAGAGTTGGGGGGTCCATGCAAGTTATTTTTTTTCTTTGTATATTCCCTACACTATGTATCCTAAAGACAGTGCCCACCCTCTCCAGCCTAAATATGGAAAAATTCCCTATTTATTGTTTCCAATTTTTTCTTTCCTTTTTTTCATTTTTGACTTTTTTTTGTAACCCAACAAGCACAACTTAGTGCTTAATTATATATTTTCTTCTGTCATTCTCTAATCCCTGCCCAAGTACAGTGCAAGCTACCGCCAGCCAATTTCTTATCTTTTCTAGTTCCTGTGGTGCCCAGCACAGAGCTGGACACATAAGAGGCACATAGTAAATCATGTTGAATTGAGTCAATGAAACTATGAGTTTGTTTCTGTCTCCCAGGAGCGGGGTGCCCTGAGCTTTGAGCGGCGCTACCATGTCACTGACCCCTTTATCAGACGACTGGGCCTGGAAGCAGAGCTGCAGGTAAGAGATCCAGTTTGCACCCTAGATGCAGATGGCCAGCTCTCCATCCTCTGCCTGCAGACAATCCTCTTGGCATCATTCAAGCATAAACAAGTTTTTCTCTGCAGGTCATACCTGAAGGTTACCTCTCCTTTCCAGCAGTTTTATTAGGCAGGCAAATCTGAATCAAGATTAGTGATTGACATGGTCACACAGAAATTATGTTTTGGTTGTATTATTTGCTCTGTGCTTGAAAAAAGGTTGTTTAGTTGCACACCACTGTTTTTACTATTGGCTTGGACGGTGATGATCTCACCTTTGAACAAGAATTTAGAGTTTACAAAGTATTTTTATACACACACACCCACACGTGCACACACACATGCTTTCTCATTATAGCTTCAAAGAAATGCTGTGGGGAGGTCGATAGGGAAAAGGTATTAAAAAAAAACAAAAACGGGTTTAGAAAGGTCACATACCTTGTCCAGTGTTGTCCTGTGTGTCCATGGGGAGCCAAGGCTTCAGAAGTTCAGGTTTTTCATTGTGTCTAACACAGAGACTCCATAATGTTAGTTCCATTCTCTTTCTTTCCTCAAGATCATGTTTTGAATCCAACTTTTAGCTATCCTATCCAACTTAGTGTTATCTGCAGGTTGAGTAAGAATTCTCTTTGGTTTCTTCAGGATAGTGTTTTTAAGTGATTATGTTGATCTTAGAAAAAGACTAGAAAGAAATTTATTGAGTGTTAACAGTGTTATCTCGAGGTAATGATATAATAGATAACTGTTGTTGCTTTCTTTTAATTATAAACTTTTATCCATTATAAAATATGACTACATTAATAGTAATATGGAAAAAGTAAGTAAAAATTGCTTTAGTCCCACCTCCCTAATACAATTACTATTAGCATTTTGTATACTTCCTTTTATCTCCTGCATGTTTTTACAAAATTGTAATCATACTTTACATTGAATTTTCTGTATTTTTTTTTTTAAAGATTTTATTATTTCCTTTTTCTCCCCAAAGCCGCCCCATGTACATAGTTGTATATTCTTTCGTTGTGGGTTCTTCTAGTTGTGGCATGTGGGACGCTGCCTCAGCGTGGTCTGATGAGCAGTGCCATGTCCGCGCCCAGGATTCGAACCAACGAAACACTGGGCTGCCTGCAGCGGAGCGCGCGAACTTAACCACTCGGCCACAGGGCCAGCCCCGAATTTTCTGTATTTTTTAAGTTCACATATAATAATCCTTTTCTCCATGTAACCAAGTTGTCTGCAGAGCTTTCACTTAAAATTTTTTTTCTGATTATAGAAGCAATAAATGCCATAGTAGAAAATACGGAATAGACAGAAAAATATAGAGAAGAAACAAATTAACTTTTATTTCTACCATCTAGAGATAAACATTGTTAATGTTTGGTATACCACCTTTGTGTATTATGAAGCAGAATACTAGTTAAGAGATGGGCATTGGAGCTAGATAAATTAAGTTTCAAGACCTGTCTTCTCCACAGCTATATATGCTTGTGCAAGTTACCCCTAGGTGCCTGATCTGTAAAACAGAGCAATAACTGAGAATCACTGTGACAATTAAATGAGAAGATTTGTGTGAAGTGTTTCATACAGTGCCTGGATCATAGTGAGCTAGTTCAGTAAATAACGATTATGATTCTTAAGTCTTCCAGTTTTTTCCATGCTTATGTAAACTTTTTTGCTACAAAATGGGGCTCATACCATTTACTCAGTTTGGTAAACTCCTTTTATATCATGATTGTTTTCCCATATCTCTAAGAATTCTTTGAAGACGTAGTATTTTGAGATATTTTGTTATTTATCCTTTACTCTGTTCTTTTTAGTTTCTCTGCATCTTTCCTTTGGAACATAACTCAAAGTATGTCCCTCTAGTGCCGTTGGGGGCAGGGCGAGGAGGATTTTACCTCGAAGAGGACATTTGGCAATGTCCAGAAGTAATTTTGGTTGTGAAAACTAGAAGGGTACTACTGGCATATAGTGAGTAGAGGCTGGAGATGCTGCCAAACGTCCTAGAATGTGCAGTACAACAAAGAATTAAGCAACCCCAAATGTCAATAATGCCGAGGTTGAGAAACCCTGCTCTGGTGGATGCTAAGTAGACAGTGACCCCTGGCGTACTAGACCCCTCCTTTTGGCTCTGCCTCCACCCAGCCCATGTTGTCTCTACCATCTCTTCCTGGTTTGATAACTTTGTCCAGAATAGACTTGGAAACTTCTATGAACACAAAATGGGATTCCATCTATTGTTTCCCAAGGGCTAGAACTCAAAAACAAAATTGTTTTAAAGTGGACTGTTTCAGTTTGCACTTGTCTAAAGGCCACCTTGGCCAGGACCTGTAGTAGCAGCACATAGTATGAAGGAATGTACATAGGCTTAGATGTTTAAAAAGAAAGACCTAGTTTAAATCCCAGCTTTGTCACTTGTGAGACTTAGAGAAGTGAGAGCAGATGGAAAGAAGAAGACTGGGAGAAAAATAGGTTTGGGAGAACATCAGAGATTGGACATGTTAAGTTGGGAAACCTGTTGGATAGCTTTGTGGAGATGTCAGGTAAGAACTTGACGGTACTAATCGGGAGAGAGATGTGGACTATAGGGGAAAATCTGGAGACAGAAGTAGCAATGGAGCCACAGAGAATAGGGTCCAAGACCTACCTCTGACGCACTCCAGCTTTCAGAAGTTGATTACAAGCTAAGGAGATAAAAACTTAACCAAGAAAGAATAGTCAGTGAAGTGGAAAAGAAACAAAACCGGGAGAGAGTAAAGGCCAATTAATGAGAGTATGTCAAGACAGAAGGAGTGGTCAGTTGTAGTCTGTGCTGAGAGGTTGCGTAAGGTAAGGACAAAACAGTAACCGTGGTCTTGACTAGAGCAGCTTTGCTGGGGTGGTGGGAATAGATGCTAGATTGGAGGGGCTGAGGAGTGATTGGAGGCGGAGAAGTGGCAACAGCAAGTATAGACAACTCTCTTTTTTCTTCCTTTTTTTTTAGAGGGTCATGGAAATTTCTCTCCCTCCCTCACTTCACCCCTCCCTCCTTCCACCCTCTCTCCCTTCCTTCCCTCCCTCTCTTCCTCCCTCCCCCACCTTCCTTCCTTTCCTCTCTTCCTTTCTTCCGTTCCCCCAGATGAAAGGAATGTGGCATGTAAGCAGTCAGAAGGGTAAACTGTCAAAGATACCGGCTCTTGTCCCTCTACACCTACTCTTCACCTTTTTTTCTTCAGCTCACTACCTGGGCAGCTCATTTGCACAGATAGGTCAGTGGTCACTCTTCTGGTTGGCTTTAACTGATGGGGAGTCATTTCAGGAGATTGGAGGAAGAATGACATCTTTTTTATTCTCCTCGTTTCCTCTCTTCAAAGTAATTTTGGTTTTTTTCCAGCTTTGTTGAGATTGTAAACAACTCTTCAAAAGCTTTGTTTACAAAAGGAAACAGAGGTATGGTGCAGTAGCTGGAGGGTTCTATGGGATCAAAGGAGAGATTTGTAAGAATGGGAAGAAATACTAGAGGATGTTTGTATGTTGATGAGAGAGGAAGGGATTGCTAATATAGGAGAAGGACAGAATGACTGAAGGACCAAAATCCTGGGGAAGGCTGGAAGGGATGGGATTCAGAGTTCAAGCAGAGGACTTGGCCTCTCATAAGAGCAAAGACATTTCTATCGTTGTTAGAGGATCCAATGGATCTGGGATCAGGAGAGGGGCATAGACTGGGATAAAAACTGGAGAGTCATGGACATAGAGAGTCTATAGTAGCAGTTCTTAAAGTGTGGTCTGCAGAGCCCTGGGGATCCCCACGACCTTTTTAAGGGAATCCATGAGGTCAAAGCTACTTTCATAGTAATACTAAAGACGTTATTTGCAAAAAACCCCAAAAAACAAAAGTGAATTCGTTTAAAAATTTACAAAATAAAAAATGGTAGTAAAACTACTGTCACCTTAGCATGAATCAAGGCAAGTAGCGTTGAACTGTTGTTGAATTATTCGCCTCATGCACTTGCAGTGATCAAAGAAAGAAGGCAGTTTTACTTAAAATGTCCTTGATGTGAAGCAGTAAAAGTTATTAATTTTGTTCATTTTCAACCCTTAAGCACACATCTCTCTAGTATTCTGTCTTCTGGGATGGGAAGGATCTATAAAATACTGCTGTTGCATACTGAACTAGGATGGTTGTCTTGAGGAAAAGCACTTGTTCAGTTGTTTGAGTTGCAAGCTCGACTAGCCACTTTTTTCATGAAACACTATCTGAAAGAATGAGTAGCAGGTGAAAACTGTGGCTATTCAAACATGGGTATTTGGCAGACATTTTCTTAAAAATGAATGAAGTGAGCTGTCACTTCAAGAAAAACAACTGACAGTTATTTGTTGCCAAGGATAAAATTTGAGCTTTTAAGCAGAATCACAAAAAAAGAACATAAAAAAAAACTTGTATCTGCCACCATGAGCTTGATAGCTTCTCAATATTTAAAAGACTTTTTTGATAAGATCTGTGGTGATGTTAACAGATGTCAACAATATTGTATAGTGAATGTTAACATTTGAAGATCTTCAAATTCAGTGAGTCGCTGTTTTCAAAATGACCACTGTATGGTGGAACAGAGTCATACATGCTTAAAAAACCTGTGCGTAATGCAGAATAGACCAATAGGTTTTAATGTAGCAGGGTACCAATAGTTCATTTATGTGGTTTCAGATTCCACATTGTAACTTGAAGAAAGCATTACTTGTAGAGTTTGACAAGAAGGATATCTACAATTATTTGAAAAGGCTATTAAAATACTCCTCCCTATTCAAACTACTTATATTTGTGAGACTGGATTTTCTTTATATACTTCAACCAAAATAACAATTTGCAACAAACTGAATACAAAAGTAGGTATGAGAACCCAGTTGTCTTCCATTAAACTGGACATTAAAGAGGTTTGCAAAAATGTAAAGCAACACCACTCTTCTCATTAAATTCTTCTATCTTGGAAAATATAGTTACTTTTCATTTAAAATGTGTTAGTTTATTTTTATCATTATTGTTATTTTTATTATTTTCTTCTTCTCCCCAAAGTTCCCCATTACATAGTTGTATATTCTAGTTAGGACCTTCTGGCTGTGCTATGTCGGACGCCGCTTCAGCATGGCTTGACGAGCAGTGCCATGTCTACGCCTATGATCCAAACCGGCGAAACCCTGGGCCACCAAAGCGGAGCGTATGAACTCAATCACTCGGCTGTGGGGCTGGCCCCTATTGTTATTTTTAAATGAAATTAATAGCATGAGATATTGCTTTATTTTCTAATATGGTAAATATCAATCAGTATAACCCCTATAAACAAAAGCTCTTTGAGGTCCTCAATTATTATGAGGATTATTTGATCCTCAATAATTTTGAATAGTTTAAAGGGATTTTGAGACTAAAAACTTTGAGAACCAGTGGTCTATAGAGTCATGAAACAGCCTGACTAGATAATATCCCCTGGGGAGAAAGTAGGAGAGAGAAGAGGGCCCAGGACCAAGAACCAAGATGTTTCAACATTTAGAGATTACCTGCTTCTTCTCTTACTCTACCCACAGGAGACAGAAAGAACAGGCATAGAGGTGGAAGAATCTGAGGAGAACATGGTATCATGGAAGCCAAGGAAGAGGAAATGTTCAAGTGTAGTGATTTTTACAATCTTAACTCTTAATAGTCTATCTTACTTCTCTCTTTCCTAGTTTGAGGATGGAGGGGATGCCTTTTTGTGACTCCCTCCCCAAATAGTAATAAAAATGCCATTATTAGCTCTTTGACCTTGGATAAGTCCTTTAACTTCTAACACCCATTTCCTCATCTATACAGTAGTATACAGGGGCTGGCCCAGTGGTGTAGTGGTTAAGTTTGCATGCTCTGCTTCGGCGGCTCAGGGTTTGCAGGTTCAGATCTCGGGCACGGACCCACACACCACTCATCAAGCCATGCTGTGGTGGCATCCCACATATAAAATAGAGGGAGGAAAAAAAGTTTCCTAAGATGCTAGTCCTAAGATGCTGATTTGATGGCATCTAACTTTTAAAACCACTTTATGGTCATTTCCTTCCCTTGTTTTATTTCCCACCCATTGTTACATGTGGACCACACATTGGTTAACAACAGTTGATTTTTGGCATTAGGAAGAGGTGATTAATGGGGGTTGGAAGTGGGATAAAAGAGGTAAAATCAACAGTAAAAGCTCCTGTCTTTTTGTGGTTTATTGATTATAACGTTTTCTTCTTTATTATCTGGGGGAAACTTTTTTCCTGGATTTCCTAATTTACTGCTTGTATACTTTTGAAAAATGCAAAAGGAAACAAAGAGAACTCTCAGGTTTGATTGGCTTTTGTGATTTCCTCTGTTTAAGTTAGCCTTCTTAACCTTGTCCCTATTCAACCATACTATTTCTCTACCTTCCAGCTTCATAATGTGGCCTGATTTTTACTTTTTGACTTTCTAGTTTGCATTTTGAGTTTCTTAAAAATTCCAAGTTTAACCAGTCTGGTATCTTGTTACCTTTCCTGTATATTGGTAGAATTTGTACCCACAGAGATGCCTATTCAAAAAGCATCCAAGTTAACTTGGGTAACTATTTCTTAGATATTCTTTCCATTGTATTCATCCTACCAGTTCCCCAAGCCTCTGAAAAATCTACTTTTCTAAGCTGATTTTCTTTATTTTTCTTATTTCTTTCCTGAAAGTTCTTGTCTTCTGTGACCAGTTTCCATCCACCTTTAGGTCTTTTCATTATTTTGTCCCTGGTTTTTCTTCCTAAAGAAGATCTGAATCAAGAAGTACATCAGTGCTGTTGCACTCTGCCCTCTTGTGATGGGAAATTGTCCTTGGCACTCTCAAATCTTGGCACTTTAGATTTTTTAACTAAATCATGATCTAAAACTGCTCATTGCATTGGAATCAAAAAGACTTGGAGGTTTGGATGGATGACATGAATGATGCTTCTTAAACATTTTCTTCTTTAACCTGTCATCTGACTGTTAGGCACTTTCTTTTTTTATTTACTTCTTTTTTTCTTTTTTTCTTTTTTCTTTTTTATTGAGTTAATGATAGGTTACAATCTTGTGAAATTTCAGTTGTACGTTATTGTCTGTCAGTCGTGTTGTAGGTGCACCCCTTCACCCTTTGTGCCCACCCCCCACCCCACCTTTCCCCTGGTAGCCACTAATCTTTTCTCTTTGTCCACATTTTTAAATTCCTCATATGAGTGGAGTCATACAGAGATTGTCCTTCTCTAACTGGCTTATTTCACTTAACATAATTCCCTCAAGGTCCATCCATGTTGTTACAAATGGGACGATTTTGTTCTTTTTTATGGCTGAGTAGTATTCCATTGTGTATATATACCACACCTTCTTTATCCAGTCATCTGTTGATGGGCACTTAGGTTGCTTCCACGTCTTGGCTATTGTGAATAATGCTGCACTGAACATAGAGGTGCATGGGACTTTTGGAATTGCTGATTTCTGGTTCTTTGGATAGATACCCAGTAGTGGGATAGTTGGATCATATGGTAGTTCTATTTTTAATTTTTTGAGCAATCTCCATACTGTTTTCCATAGTGGCTGCACGAGTTTGCATTCCCACCAGCAGTGTATGAGGGTTCCTTTTTCTCCACAACCTCTCCAACATTTGTTACTATTTGTTTTAGTTATTTTTGTCATTCTAATGGGTGTAAGGTGATATCTTAGTGTAGTTTTGATTTGCATTTCCCTGATGCAAAGCGATGATGAACATCTTTTCATGTGCCTATTAGCCATCTGTATAACTTCTTTGGAGAAATGTCTGTTCATGTCTCCTGCCCATTTTTTTTTTTTTTTTTTTTCCTTTTTCTCCCCAAAGCCCCCAGGTACATAGTTGTATATTCTTCGTTGTGGGTCCTTCTAGTTGTGGCATGTGGGACGCCGCCTCAGCGTGGCTTGATGAGCAGTGCTTTGTCCGCGCCCAGGACCCGAACCAATGAAACACTGGGCCGCCTGCAGCGGAGCGCGCGAACTTAACCACTTGGCCACGGGGCCAGCCCCGTCTCCTGCCCATTTTTTGATCAGGTTGTTTGATTTTTTTTGTTGTTGAGTTGTGTGAGTTCTTTATATATTTTGGATATTAAGCCTTATGTCAGATGTATTACTTGCAATTATTTTTTCCCAGTTAGTGGGTTGTTTTTTTGTTTCAATCCTGTTCTCCTTTGCCTTGAAGAAGCTCTTTAGTCTGATGAAGTCCCATTTGTTTATTCTTTCTGTTGTTTCCCTTGTCTGAGAAGACATTGTTTACTTATTTTTGATCAGGTAAACCTTCATATGGTTCTAATTTTAAAAGTTTAAAAGATCGTCTCTGGGGCTGGCCCCAAGTGGTTAAGTTCACATGCTCTGCTTCGGGGGCCCAGGGTTTAGCAGGTCCGGATCCTGGGTGCGGTCATGGCACCGCTCATCAGGCCACACTGAGGCGGTGTCCCACATAGCACAACCAGAGGCACTCACAATTGGAATATACAACTATGTAATGGTGGGCTTTAGGGAGAAAAAAGAAGGAAGAAAAAAAAGAGAGATTGTCTCCTTCTCCACTCTTTGTCCCAGCCATCTAATTTACTTCTCTGGAATCAACTAATGTAATCAGTTTTAGTATCCTTCCAGAGAAATTTTATGCATAAAATTCTCACCTTTTCTCACAAATGTTAGCCTAACATATTTACTGCTTTGTACCTTACTTTTTTTTGAGGAAGATTAGCCCTGAGCTAACTACTGCCAGTCCTCCTCTTTTTGCTGAGGAAGACTGACCCTGAGCTAACATCCATGCCCATCTTCCTCCAGTTTCTACGTGGGACGCCTACCATAGCATGACTTTTGCCAAGCGGTGCCATGTCTGCACCTGGGATCTGAACCAGCAAATCCCGGGCGGTCGAGAAGCGGAACGTGCAAACTTAACCGTTGGGCCACCAGGCCGGGCCCCTGTACCTTACTTTTTAATTTTAAAAAGATACTTTCATGATTTTACCATGTCAATACATAAAGATATTTCTAATTTTTAATTCTTTCACGGCTTCAAAGTATTCTGTTGTATGAATATACCAAATTTATTTAAACTGTCCCTGTTGATAGACATGTTGATTACTTACAGTCTTTTGTGTGTGGGTTATTCCTTCCAAGGAAAATCATTTGGCACATGTGAGTGTATATCTATAGGATATATACCTACAAGTGGAATTATTGATCAGAGGGTATATGCGTCTGTGATTTTGATAAATATTAACCAAAATTGCCTTTCATGGAGTTTGTATCAATTTATAGTCCTATCAGACACTTTCACTTTTATATCAAACATAATGCTCAGCAAATGTTTGTTCTCTCCCCAACCCCAATCTCTTCTCCTCCATGTGTCTGTCATTATTCTGAGAAATTTCACAAATGAGTGAAACATGATGGGCTGGAGAGGTCTCAGCTGTCTTCCTAAGAGAAGTGTAGTCTAGGTTGATACCTGAAGGATGGATGGGAGAAGCTAGCTAGATTTGGGGCAGGTGGGGGTAGGGAGAGTAAAAATTCTCGGCTTTGGGGGCAGGTAAGTTCTCGGCTCGGAGAACAGCATATGAGTGATGCAAGAGAAAGCAGACAATACTCAATTCAAGAGAAAAGATGGTCACAGAATGCAAGTGGAAGAAGGATGACAGATGAGGTTGGTGAGGTGAGTGTGGGTGAGATGTTCATAATAAAGGATGTCGTAAGCTATGTTGAAGACTATGGACTTTATCCTAAGGGCAGTGGAGAGCCATTGAATGGTTTTTACCATGAGAGCAATATGATCAGAATTAAGCTTTAAAAAAACGTTAATCTTGGCTTCAAAATGAAGATTGCAGCAGTTTAAACTAGGGACAGCCAGACCATTTAAGAGGCTGTGGCAGTGATTCAGGAAGAGGTGACGGGTTACCTGAGCTAAGATAATGGTAATTTGGATGGAGAGAAGTCAGTGAATTTGAAAGACATTTAACAGGTAGAACTAACAGAATTCTTGGTGACTGAATGTAGAAAATTAGAAAAAGAGAGGAGTCAAGGATGAAGGTCAAGTTTCTGGCTTGAGTGACAGGGTAAATGATAGTATCATGTGCTGAGTTAGGGAGCACTGGAGAAGGAAGAGATTTTAGGGGAGGTTATGGATGTTCTGGAGCTGTAGGCCATGTGTTGTTTAGTGCTTTCTGGACAGGTAGTTGGAATACTTGAGTCTGAGCTTAGGATAGAGGTACACACTGGAGATGTCGATTTGGGAGCAGTGAGCAGCACATAGATTGGAGCAATGAGAGTGAGTTGTGATTGCTTTTGGAGAGTGTGAAGAGTGGGAAGAAAGCCTAGGATGGAGCCATAAAGAAGACCAACGTAAGGGCCAGTTGGACAAAGAAGAGTATGCAAAAGGTGTCAAGAAAATCATCTAGGGGAGTAGGAGGGAAAACAGAGGGTGATGCTGCAGAACCCAAAAGAAAGTTTCATTGAGGAGGAACTGGTCAGCACTCTCAGATACTGTCAAGGGGCCAAGTAAGATAAGGGCTAAGATTTAGGGCAAGGAAGTTACAATGGTAAGCTTGGCAAGAGCCATTTTTGTGGTGTGTGGTGTAGACAGATAGAAATGGGTTGAGGAATTATTGGGAAGTGAGGAAGTGAAAATATTGAGTATAGACTACTCTTTCAATCTGGCTGTAAAGGAGAAGAGAAATGGAAGGCCATAGCTAGATGTGGATTTGGCATCAAGGAAGTTTTTTAGATTAGAGAAACTTGAGCTTGTTTAATCCCAAGGGGAAAGAATCAGTAGAGAAAGGGGAAGTTGAAGATACAGGAGAGCTAGAAGGTCATCTGGGGTTGCGGTTTTGTCAGATGAATGTTGCAAGAGAATGATTGTAGTAATGAATCATGGATTCTTAGGAGGATAGGGAAGGAAATAAAGACATGCGGTTCCATGTAAGGAGAGAATAGAAGAGTTGACTGACTGATCTTGGAGGACTTGTTGAGGATGAAGAATCATTGAGGCATGATATATATATTCACTTTTTTCACTTACCAGTATGTCTTGGACATCACTCATATCAATTCATAGATTTCTTTTTCACAGCTGCATAGTACCCTATTATGTAGATGAACCAAGATTTATTCAATGAATTTCCCATGTGTGGACTCTTAGAGTTGTTTCTAATAGTTTGTAATTGCAACAGTACCTTAACGAATAACCTTGTACACATGTGTTTTAGTTTTGCTGGAGATGTATCTTCAGCAGATGTAAAAATTTAGAAGTGGGATTGCTGGCCGAAGGGTAAATTGTATATGTGGTTTTGTTAGATATTGCCAAATTTCCTTCCATGGGAGTTGCACCATTTTGGCTTCCCAGTAGCAATGCATAAGAGTGCCTATTTCTCCACAACTCTCCAACAGACTGTATGGTTAAGCTTTTGAATTTTTCACCATTCTAACAAATGAGAAATGGTGTATCAATATAGTTTTAAGTTACATTTCTCTTATGAGTAAAATTGAATATCTTTTCCATATCTTTAAGGGCTATTTTAATATAATTTTTACCAATTTAAGTGTAACAAAGGAAGGGGAATAACAATTTATGTATATACCTGCATATTTTTGCAAACACAAGCACAGAATGGATAAGCAGAAACAATGAAGTTGGTCATCTCCAGAGGGTGGAAGGTATAGAGTGGAGGGGTAGAGAGAGGGCAGTAACCCTCTTCTGGACTTTCTTGTGGAGTCTTTTAGAACCGTCTTGAGGTTTTGCACATTCAAAAAGTAAAATTAAATCAACAAAGATGGGGAGGAGGATGCTAACTAACCCAAGTAATTTTTCAACACGGTACATTGACTATATATTTTAAAGACAAAATAAACTTTAAAGAAATCTTGATTCAACTCTAGTTAGTAGATTTATCATTTGTAGTGGTATTGCTATAGCAATTCTGTAACTATTTTGTGTGTATTGTAGAATTGAGCAAATGAGCAATTATATCAATGAGTAAATTTATAAATGTTAATATATAATATTTATAATTATATTAATATATAATAAATATATTTATAATTATATTTATAGTATATTTGTTATATAAAATATATAATTATAAATATAATATTTATAATAAATAGATATATCATTATGTTCCCTTCTCACTGTGGGATAAGGGAAATTCAGATATGGAATAGGAAAACGCAAAGAACAACTCTCAAGTATTGGATTGGAATTAGCAGTATCAGTATGAACTCATTGTTTTAAAAATACATATATATTAATATATATTTATATATTATTTCCATCTCTGTCTTCTGAAAGGGTCCAGAAGCAGTGATACCCCAATAGCTTTGAGTTACTGGTTTCTAAATACCATTCCCCACTACAAAGAACCAGAGGTCCTTGGAGAAATAACTGATCCCAGGTCTGGGACAGGGAGTGTACAAGATGAACCTACAACATTTTGTGGCAGAAGATAAACAGAAAGTAAAGAATTATACGAAAAATGATAGGGACGTATCATAAGGACACAGGAGCTACCTTGAAGGACATGCTACTGGCCAGATCTGTGAGCGTCAGGATGAATAATAATAGTAAAGAGTTAACACCCACTGAATAAAAAATATCTGAGTTTGCACTGCTAAGAGAGAGAAGGAGGGAGAGGAGAAGGGGAGGGGGGCAGAGAGGGAGAGAAAAGCGCTTCATTCTAGTAGATTGCCAGCTACTAAATGAAGAAATGATGGAGTTGGAAAATCACCATTTTATAACCGTCATACCCCATACCAGTAATTGGTTCAGGCAAGAATAATCAGTGAATGATTGAAACCATTGGGTGGAAATCTGATGGAGGATGGGATATTTGCACAACGTAAAAGTATTTCCTCACAGATAACAAAGGGAAAAAGTAATATAGTAGAGAACCCTGGTAGATACGACCTTAATCAAGACAAATAGACATCATATGCCACCTGATAGTCTGCACTGAGGAGGATACAAGATCACTTAGATAGTGTTTCTGTCAAAATGCATTACGTAAAACTAATCATGAGGAAATAATCAGACAAATCCAAACCCACATTTCTCCAGAACAGATTGTCAATGTTGTAAAAAACAAAGAAGGGCTGAGAAACTGTTCCAGATTAGAGGAGGCTAAAAGGGGCTGGGCCCGTGGCAGAGTGGTTAAGTTCCCTTGTTCTGCTTCTTTGGCCCACGGTTTTGCAAGTTTGGATCCTGGGTGTGCACCTAGCACTGCTCATCAAGCCATGCTGAGGCGGCATCCTACATAGCAGAACCAGAAGGACCTACAACTAGAATATACAACTGTGTACTGGGGGGCTTTGGGGAAAAGAAGGAAAAAAAGATTGGCAACAGATGTTAGCTCAGGGCCAATCTTTAAAAAAAAAAAAAAAGGCTAAAAAAGAAAATAACAGCTAAATGCAGCGTGTGATCCTGGATTGGATCCTGGATCAGAAAAATCAGAGACATTATTGGGACTGTTGGTGAAATTTGAATATTAAATAATAGTATTGTGTCAGTGTCAAATTTCCTGATTTTTGATAAATGTGCTCTGGTTAAATAAAAGAATGACCTTGTTCTTAGAAATACATACTGAAGTAGTTAAGTGTGTAAAGGGTCCTGAAGTCTGCAACTTATTCTCAAATGGTTCAGAGAATAAAGTATGCACACGCGTGTGTGTGTGTGTAGAAAGAAAAGGAGAGGGAGAGAGAGAAAGCAAATACAGCAATGTTAACAATTATTGAATTAAGGGAAAGGTCTGTGTGGGAGCTTTTGTACTATTCTTGCATTTTTTTATATGTTAGAAATTGATTCAAAATAGAAAGTTAAAAATGTTCAATAAGAAAATACAAAGAACTGTTGTAGTGGCAGCAACTGAATGAGACAGCCAGAATGGAGGTTGAGATTAGAGGATTTAAATTTAATATTAATTAGGATTAATTCTGAGATGTCCTGGCATATAGATCAAACCAGTTCTCTGTTTTCCTTGGACATCTTTGCTGAGCATTCCAGATTCCCCTTGAGTTATATGTGCTAGTTCATCTTCTCTCAGTGAGTTTTATTATCATAACTGAACAGGAGCCAAATATCTTGGGATTCCAATTTGTGGCCTGCAGTCCTCACTTTTTGGGGAGTGGGACTTGCTTTCATTTTTGGTTGTATCACCAGGATCTTCCAAGTCGACCTTAAAGTTCTGATCACACTTTGATCTATTCTATTTCTTCACTTGTGAGATTTCTTGGCACACTGTTAGACAGTTGGTAGAGAGAGGGAGAGGAAAGGAACGTCACTTTATAAATAAGGAGAGTAAAACTGAGCATTTCCAAGGTCACCTAAGTGGTGGAAATAAAATTAATAAGATTTATATCAGGCCTCTCTGGCTCTAGAGTTCATAGTCTTCCCACCTCACCCATGTGTCTGCTTTTTAAAAGATTTTATTTTTCCTTTTTTTTTCTTCCCAAAGCCCCCAGTACACAGTTGTGGGTCCTTCTAGTTGTGGCATGTGGGACACTGCCTCAGCATGGCGTGATGAGCGGTGCCATGTCCGTGCCCAGGATCCGAACTGGCGAAGCGCATGAACTTAACCACTCAGCCACGGGGCTGGCCCCATGTCTGCTTTTTAAAAGGGCTTAACAAATAGTTCTTGACTTGGTAGATTTATTCTCTTGCATTATTAGTTTTCTTAATGTGTTCCTTAAGCAAATTGCAAACATTATATATCTCACCTTCACAATTGGCCTGATTGCTTTTTTGTTTCTTGTATAATTTGAGCATAAATTCACTGATAACAAGTTGTATCAAACTAGATTGACTTTCTTTTTGAATATAGTTGTTAGACCAGGGCAGTTTCATAGTGTAACTTTATTCTAACAGACTTGTCTGAGTTTTTTTACAATATCATTTTAGAGAAGTAAATTAGATACCAAGTTTTTAAAATAGTCACTCTCAAAGAAGAAGATGGAGAGGAGACTTGACTTTGTGAGAGATTTCAAGGACTTTCCTGTAGGTCAGGGGTCAGCAAATTAGGGCCTGTGGGCCAAATCCAGCCTGCCCCAGTGTGTTTTTATAAGTTGGTTTGATTTTATAAGTTAATTTTTAAATTTTATTGAAGTGTACAATTCAGTGGTATTTTAGTATAGTCACAACATTGTGCAGCCATCACCACTAATTCTAGACATTTTCATCGCCCCCAAAAGAAACCCTTTACCCATATTAGCAGTTACTCCCCTGGCCCTAACCCCTGGCAACCGCTAAGCTACTTTCTGTCTCTGGATTTTCCTATTCTGGACATCTAATGTAAATGGAATCATACAATATGTGGCTTTTTTGTATCTGGTTTCTTTTCGCATTGATGTGTTCAAGATTCATCATGTGAGCGTGCATCAGTACTTCATTCCTTACTGTGGCCAAATAACATTCCATTGTATGGATTTACCACATCTTGTTTATCCACTCAGCAGTTAGTGGACATTTTGATTGTTTCCGCTTTTTGGCCATTTTGAATAATGCTGCTGTGAACATTTGTGTACAAGTTTTGTGTAGACATATTGTTTTATATTTTTAGGTATACTTAGGTATATACCTAAGAGTGGAATTTCTGGGTTGTATGGTAACTCCATGTTTAATTTTTTGAGGAACTGCCAAACTGTTTTTCGAAGTGGCTGCATCATTTTACGTTCCCACTAAACATGTATGAGGGTTCCAGTTTCTCCAAATCCTTACCAACTTATCTATCTTTTTGATTATAGCTATGCTAGTGGATGTGATGTGGTATTTCATTGTAGTTCTGATTTGCATTTCCCTAATGACTATTGATGTTGAGCATCTTTTCATGAGCTTATTGGCCATTTGTATATCTTCTTCGAAGTGTCTATTCAGATCCTTTGCCGGTGTTTTAATTGAGTTATCTATCTTTTTGTTGAGTTCTAAGTGTTCTTTATGTATCCTGGATACTAGACCCTTATTAGATATGTGATGTGAAATTTTTTTCTCCCATTTTGTGGATTGTCTTTTCACTTTCTTAATAGTACCTTTGATGCACAAAAGTTTTTTGGGGTTTTTTTTTGTTGGTTTTTTGAGGAAGATTAGCCGTGAGCTAACTGCTGCCAATCCTCCTCTTTTTGCTGAGGAAGACTGGCCCTGAGCTAACATCCGTACTTATCTTCCTCTACTTTATATGTGGGACACCTACCACAGCATGGCGTGCCAAGTGGTGCCATGTCCGCACCCAGGATCTGAACCGGCAAACCCCGGGCCTCCAAAGCGGAACGTGCAGACTTAACCCCTGCACCACTGGGCCAGCCCCTCCACTGAGCGTTTCTAACTCTCATGCTCATTGACATTGACTTTTTAAGTGGAACTTCATTATACAAGAGCTTAGGTCTGAAGTCAGTGGGTAAGTTAAATGTATATATGACTGGGTTGCAGTTAAGAGAGGGTCCTTACATGTTGCTATGCAAACTGGGCCACAGGCTTTATCTCCAATCCAGATAATGTCCTCAAAGATTCTTTAAGCTTGTTCCTAAAGCCTGACATACCTATCTCCTTCTGGGGTTTTTTGATGCCTCTCTCCTTCCTCTATTATGGTAGAACTTTGTCTCATGTTGCCATAGACATGGACCTGTCTTTGTTTATCCTACTATTTATTCCCTTTGCTCTCAGAACCTTATACATAATGGTGTTGAATAAATGAGTTGTCTGTTTGGTCAGAGTTTAGGATAGCAATTTAATAGCTGCAGAAATAACCCTTTTGAAAAAGTAAGTAAATAGAAAGGAATTCAGTTGTTCAAGATGTATACCCTTTGTGAGTATCCTAGCCATGTGGAGGGGTCTTCAAGGGCGGGATCCAGAAGGAACACACATGGTTGGCAAAAGAAGATAGCTGAGGGCTAGTTCCAGGGATGGGAGCCAGCGTTTCCCAAAGTGTGCTAGGCACCTTCCGTATATTACATCATTTAATCTTCACAGTGATCTTGTCAGGATGGCATTATCATCATCCCCATTTCCAAATGAAAAATCTATTGCTCTGGGAATCTTAAGTGACTGCCCAAACACCTAGGAAGAGGCCAAGCCAGGGTTGAACCCAGACAGCTCTTTCACTTTACAATTCTGCCTCTCACTAACCAGCCTCATGTCCTCAGCTTCCTCCTGTAAAAAAATAAATTTGGACAAAAGGATCTCTAGTCCTTTTGATTATACCAGGATATACTTTGATTGGCAGACTTCCTAGCTCTTTGCTTCTCTTTTTTTATTCCCTTAATGCAATGGGTCCCAGCTTTTTCCCCTGGCAAAGATGACATTATTTTTCCCCTATGGACCTCACATTTTGATAGATTGTTGCATACTAAATTGCACTTATTAATAATGTTTCCTGTTTAAATATACTTCTCCACACCATGACTGCTCATTAGAGTTCCTGAGTAGCAGGGCCTATACCTTGGGCGACAACACAGATTTTACACATTTCCAGTCAAATGCAAAAAACCATGACATTATGCCTAGTGTGGGCTGTCCAGTCACCTGTAAATGTTCTTCTCCCACTTGACTTTTTAAATAGATCAACTCACCAAAATTGGAGCTAACGTAAATGTACAACACTAAGGTAGAGGTGAGTATAGTTTGACCTTTGGAGGAATATTCTCTAGCCATTTGAGGTGATGCTATGAGGAGATCATAATAACATAGGGAAAGGCTAATGTTACAGGTTTGGAGAAAAGAAGGAGAAAACAAAACCTCTTCAGCTCTGAGAAGACAGGAGATGTGTCCATCTGACTCAGTTGTGTCTCTGAGCCCAGTACAATACTGGCAGGCACATGGCAGACATTTAAGTTTTAAGAGAGACAGCTCATAATTTAAAAAGGTGGTATGACATCACAGTTAAAAGCTACACTCTGGAAACTGTCAGTCCTAGGTTCACATTCTGGCTACACTGTTTACACAATATGGAGTATTAACCTTTTCCTCATCTGAAAAATGAGAATAGTAATGCTGTTTCTATCACAAGATAGTTGTAACGTTAGCTAAAAGCATATATGAAGGGCACGCTATTGACCCTGGTACCTCTGAGATAGTGTTCAGTATATATTAGTGACTGCTACTGCTATTATTATTACCTTTTTTCTCTCTTTCTTTATTCGGGTATAATTTATGTAAAAATAAAGTGCATAGGTCTTAAGTATTGAGTTAGATGAGTTTTGACACTTGTGTAACTACCAATCACAACAAGATAGAAAATACTTCCATCACTGTAGGAAGTTCCCCTGGTGCCCTTTGCAGTCGACCCTCCTACCTCAGAGCAACCGCTTTTTGGCTTCTGTCCCCACAGATTAGTTTTGCCTCTTCTACTTTATGTAAATAGAATTATACAGTATATATTTTTGTGTGTTTGGCTTCTTTTGTTTAGCAAAATATTTTTTGAGTTTCATCCATGTTGTTGCACTTAGCTATTGTTTGTTCCTTTTTATTGCTGAGTAGTATTCCACTGTATGGATATACTGCGTTTTGTTTCTCCATTCTCCTGTTGATGACCATTGGGTTATTTTCAATTTTGAGCTTTTAAAAATAAAGTTTCTGTGGATATTCTTATACCAGTCTTTGTGTGGACAAATGTTTTCATTTCCCTCGAGTAAATACCTAGAAATGGAATTGCTGGGTCAAGGGTGGATATAAGCTTAACTTCATATGAAATTACCTAGCAGTTCTCTAAGGTGATGGTAGCAATGAGATCTCTTTTTAATACAGGTAGGAATAAGAGTGGCATTTGAGGTAGTCCAGCATAGCCAAAGAAATACTTTGGAGTCCTATTGACCTGGGTTCCCATATCTCTGAGACTTGGTCTTACCTCTAAAAAGGGAGTGATAATGGGATCATGTCTATTGTTAATATCTAGTGTTCTACCCAGCAGTGGCATACCAAGGTGGGAACAGTAACGCAGGCTGTAAGGGGGTTCATAGTCTGTAAGGAATTTAAAAGCAATAATAAAACCAACTAAAAGTCCATTTGTTTTTTACCATCATTATGCACCTACAGTTCTGAGCGGTGTCAGTGATAAAATACCTCTCCCTGCCTTCTTCTCCTCCTGTACACCATGCTACCTAGCAAATTATAGAGACTTATAATAAATAGTAATTATGATCAATATTTAATAGAGTTAAGCAGGAACTAAGAGTTAGGTTGTAATTTGAACTTAAGTGAGATTTGGAGCTTTTATTGCAGGTTCTTTCTCTGTGCATGTTCTGTTTCCTTCAGGTCCCTGGTGTGCAAGGCTTACCCTAAGTAGAAATATTTCCAGGGCTCTAGGGAGGCACACAGAGGTCTGTTCCTCTCTAGGAGCCATCTCTGAACAATAGTTCCTCTCAATTCCTTAAAAATTTTAAGTTTTCTCCCCTTCTTTTTTACCCACTTTTTTAAAGATTTATTTGTTTGTTTGTTGTTTGTTTGTGTTTTGAGGAAGATTAGCCCTGAGCTAACATCCGCTGCCAATCCTCCTCCTCTTTTTGCTGAGGAAGACTGGCCTTGAGCCCACATCCATGCCCATCTTCCTCTACTTTATATGTGGGACGCCTGCCACAGCAGGACTTGATAAGCAGTGCATAGGTCCGCACCTGGGATCCAAACCAGTGAACTCCAGGCTGCCAAAGTGGAACGTGAGAATTTAACCGCTCCGCCACTGTGCTGGCCCTTTTTTACCCACTTTTTAATTCTGATATTTCGTAGGTATATTTTCTTCCAATGTATTCTTCAATGTAATTATAGATTGTGTACCTATATCTAGGCCAGCCTTATTTATCAAGGCCAAAATAACTCCTCTTAAACACTCTGTTCCTTGTAAAGTAGCTTTTCAGACCCGTTCTAACTTATAAAGCCCTGTATCAGTTTTTTTTGGTCAGTAGTTACTTTGTATTTTTGTAGAATCTGCTTTGAGCTTTCTCTTTGTGTTTTCTCCAACTTACCTGCCTCTGAGCTATTTTTTACTCTGTAGAAATGAATCATAAGTATCATATTTGTCCACTGTGGCCTCTGTCTTCTGTGCTTTGGATGAGTTACTGATTTGAGGACAAATACTGTACAGTAATTTTGGAAGCATTCGTGCATTTCTCAGACAGTACTTAAGAGCCTGCACTTTCAAGTTAAAAATCCTGCTTCCTGTCACCACTATTAGCCATGCCACATTAGGCAGGTCCAATGTGTGTGGGGTTGTTTTTGTTTTCACACCACAAAGCAATTCTCTGACACCAGCTGGGTGCCATATAATTTAACTCAATTCTGACACTATCCATCTGGAGATAGCATCATTCCACAGGTTAAGGCCTCTGTTGTACGATACTGCCCTGCTGTTTCCACATTTCCTACCCCCACGTCAGATGCCAATCTCAAGTCCAGGTTGTCACATGTGCTTCTAACCAACCGGCTATAGATTGGAGGTTCCAACCACCTCCTCTTTGGGTTTGATTATTTTGCTAAGGAGGCTCACAGAACTCAGAGAAAGATTTTACTTACTAGATTACCATTTATTATAAAAGGATATAATACAGAAACAGCCAGATAGAAGAGATGCATAGGGCAAGGTATGTGCCAGTCTCAGAGCTTGCATGCCCTCTCAGATCATGTCTCCCCAAATCAACACGTGTTTACCAACCAAGAAGCTCTCCAAACCCCGTCCTTTCGGAGCTTTATGGAGGCTTTGTTACATAGACCTGATTGATTAAATCATTGGCCGTTGGTAATTGATTCAACCTCCAGCCCCTCCCTCCTCTCTGGAGGTCAGGGGAGTGGGACTAAAAGTTCCAACTCTCCAATTGTATGATTGACTCCCCTGGCAACCAGACCCCTTCCTTAGGTGCTTTCCAAAAATCACTTCGCTAACATAAACTCAGGTGTGGTCAAAAGCGGTTTGTTATACATAACAAAAAAAGGCACACTTTTTGCTTTTATCACTTAGAAAATTCCAAGAGTTTTAGAAGCTCTGTGCCAGAAATAGGGATGAAGACCAGATATATATTTCTTATTACAAATCACAATATCACAGCAGGTTACCTAACCTCTCTAAGCATTGTTTTCTTATCCATAAAATGAGTAATGATACGTGTTCCTTAAACAAGATAATGGATGTAGAGTGCTGTTCCAGTTTCCTATTGTAGCCATAACACACACATCACCACAAACTTAGTGGCTTAAAACAACACAAATTTATTATCTTACAATTCTCTAGATCAGAAGTCTGGCATGGCTCTCACCAGGCTAAAAGCAAGGTTCTGACAGGGCTGTATTCTTTCTGGAGGCTGTAGGATAGAATCTGTTCCCTTGCAATTCCCAGCTTCTGGAGGCTGCTGCATTTCTTGGCTCATCACCCCCTTCTTCCATCTTCAAAGCGAGCAACAGCAGATCAAGTCCCTTTCACACCTACATCTCTCTAGTTCTCTGCAGCCAGGAAAGGTTCTCTGATTATAAGGACACTTGTGATTATATTGGGTCCACCTCAGTAATCTAGGATAATCTCCCCATCTCAAGGACCTTAACCTTAATCACATCTGCAAAGTCCCTTTTGCTACCTAACATAACATATTCATAGGTTCCAGAGGATCAGGACATGTTCGTCTGTAGGAGGCCATTGTTCTACTTACCAGAAGTGCTAGCACCCTGCCTAGCTCTTTGTAAGCCCTCAGTAAGTAGCAATCATTCAAGGCCCTAGGTACTCTGGGAGATTGTAAGCTGAATATGTGATCCCCAGGCACAAGTAATTTACAGCCTGGTGGGAAAATGAGAGGGCTAAGGACAGAAATGATTCTGACCAAGAAAGGATGGCCAGAGCCATGTGTGAGGTTTCCACCAAGTGCCATGGGAAAGTGAGATGCTCAAGTCAGCAAGTGATGTGACAAGTTTGAACAGAGTGAATGTGTCTGTAATGTATGTAAGAGTAGAACCTGGAAAGAAATGAGATTCAACCCAGATGAGAATCTTTACTGGACAAAGGGTAAGAGGGAAGAAGGCAGAGGAGAAGCCTTTTCTGACCAGACAGTCAGGGGATTAGATTTGTTCATATCTCTCAGTTCTTTCCACTAGTCCCACTGGACTTATTTGCACCTTCAGGCAACAGATATGCGCCAGGCACTGTACCTGGCCTTGGCAATGCAATGAATACAATACACAAAGCCTGCTTTCTCAGGGCTCAGTCTGGTGAAGCAGACAACCACGTTGACACAGAGCCATAATACAGTGTGACAGTAGGAGCCCACAAAGGGTATGTCTCCCTCCCAAATTTACAGGACAGGAAAGGCATCTTGAAGGAAGTGCTTAGAAACTGAGACCTGAAGAATGAGTTGGAGTTTATCAGTTAGGATGCTTTGGGCCACAAGTAACAGCCCAACTCAAATGGCCTTAAACAGTAATGAACTGATTGGCTCAGTTAACTGGAAGTCCAGAAGTAGAGTAGTCATTAGGGTTGGTTACTCTGGTCACTCTGGCTCCATATTTCTATCTTTCCCTTGGCTGGGCTTTCCTCTGTGTGTTGATTTCACACTCAGGCTGGCTTCCCTCATGCTGGCAGTTCCAGGTGTCACATCAGTACACCTAGCATTCAGAGGAAGAGAGGCATCTCTTTTATAGACTCTGTCCTGAGAATGAGAAAACTCCTTTTCCAGAAGCTCCCAGCCACTGTGCCCCTTGCATCTGATTCGCATCACAGGCTCATGTCTGAGCCAATCCCTGTGCCCAAGTGAATGCCATGTCCAGTTGGCTTAGGCCTAAGTTCCTAAACCTGTCACTGTGGCAAGGACAATGGATTGACACGTCCTAAAACACATGGTCTGATTTGGTACAGGGAGATGATTAAATGAAAATCAAGGTACCATTAGGAATGAGGGAGGGTGAGGGAACAGAAGGAACGGTGCGCAGGAATGCCTCGTGACTTGTCCTCTCTTCTCCCACATAAGACTTGTTTCTCCCACTTCCTGCCTTCTGCTTTTCGTGGATTCTGTTTCCTGTAACTCTTCCTTTGCCATGATTTCTCTCTGTGCGTACTTTCAGATTCAATGTCTGTTTTTAACTGCCTCACTCTCTCCATGTTTCTCAATTCAAATCCCAAGCTCAAGACTCTGGTCCAATTTACCTTGCGATACCAGGCTCCACCTACTCGAAGGAAGCTCCAGAAGATCAGAGACTTTGTTTTGTATGCTACAGAATCCCTGGTGTCTGAACAGTACCTGGCATGCAGTGGGTGCTCGACAAATTAAATATGTGCCTAATGAATGAAAGATCAACCTTCTAGTTAGTGGGCTGCCTTTGAGTCAGATGCTTCTCTGGGCAAATTTTCTGTGGCTGAGGGGATGTCCCTTCTAGTGGTAGGAGCAGAAATTTGTTTGGGTCTCACTTCCACTGCTTACTGTTATCTGAACTGCAGTGTACTTTTCTGCAAAATGGGATCAATTCTGCAAAATTTCTGGCTCAGAGGTGTTCAGTGTCAAGTGAAATCATGAGTATGACATACTTTATATATGGAAGATCCCAGGCAGTTTAATTCAATTCTGGTCACATGCACCTGGAAAACGTTGATGATGGAAAGGCTGGTTTACCTGTTCAGTTCCGTTTCTCGATTTTGAGGTTTCCAGGAGAACCTCTAACTAGCTCTCTCCTTGTCCTTTTCTGTTTGCTTCCCCAGGGTCACTCAGGATGTGTCAACTGTCTGGAGTGGAATGAGAAAGGGGAGTAAGTATGAGCTACAGCACCTGGGAGTGCTGGAGAGGGGAGTAGGGAGGCTGGATGAAGGGGACTTTCCATTCTCTTAGTTGATCTAAGGAAAAGAGTGAACCCAATGAAAAGAGACTGCTGCTTTCTGCTATGTTCTTATGTTTAGTCCATCATTATACACACACAAACAATGAATCCCAGAGAGATGGAAGGTTGGATGACCTTCCAAAGAATAATGAGAAATTCTCAGGCAAAATAAAAGAGAATCAACTAATGTTTACAAGATAACCTTAAATTCTATGACATCTACTGTTCTTCAAGTTCTTTGTGGCTTCACTCCTTTTCAACTGGGAATGTGGGACAGGAGGAGGGGGCCCAGGAACTTGAGGAGAGGTCAGAACCACTCACTGTGCTTGCAGCTTGCTGGCCTCTGGTTCTGATGACCAGCACACGATTGTGTGGGACCCGCTGCACCACAAGAAGCTGCTCTCCATGCACACGGGACACACTGCAAATATCTTCTCTGTCAAGGTGAGCAGGATAAGCCAAAAGAACAAGTGAAAGGGGTGACTGGGCTGTGCGCATGGTCGTGTTTGCATGCCTGTGACCCATGTACCCCCGAGGTGACAGACACTTTTGTGTTTTGAGCATCCAATGGTGATTCCTGAAACCCCATCTCTTTTTCATGCTCTGCTTCCTTTGTTAGAGCCAAGAGGCCAGCTCTAGATGAATTTATATTTATGTGAGTGGTGTGGTGGGAGTTATGGTTCCGAGCATGAACTTAGATAGCAAGCAGACCTGTGTTTGACACCTTTATCTGCCTCTTGGAAGCCATGTGACCCAGGCAAATCACCTGACCTCCCTGAGTCTGTTTACTCGTCTGTGAAAAGGAAGTAACTAAGGAAACCCCCCCCCATTCATGGATAAATGAGTAAATAAGTCATTTAATTTAAAAAAAGGAAGTAGCAATCCACAGGGTTGATGTTACAGTATTGAGATGATTGGTTAAAAAAAAAAAAAAAGCCCCAGCACAGGTACTTCCAGCTGTTCTACCTTTGAGTCTGCTGATCTGTTGGTGGAAGGGAGCTGAGCTGACTTAGAAGTGTCTTCAGACCTCTGAAGTCCTATTATGTGGAAGTGACATGAAACTTGTCCCTTTTGGTCCCGGAGAACAGACGTAGACTAGTGGCTGTAAGTCCACAGAAGCAAATGTGGGCCTAATGAAGGAAGAGATTGTCTGATGCTTATAGCTGTTTGAAAAAGGTAGGATAGGCCCTCTGAGGACGTAGTAAATGTCCCAGCACTGAGGTATTCTCCTTGCTGGGAACTTTATCTGCCATGTTTAAAGTTGGAGGAAATGACCTTTAATAAAGCACTTTTCCAGCTCTGAAATTCTATAATGGATGTATGTGAGAGTGAGGCTGTCCTTTGGAAAGCCTCACTAATCTAAGAAATATTTTCCTGATTAGTATCGAGAGGAGTTACAAGACACCTGAAGAAGAAGGTAGCTATGAGAGCTCAGAACCTACTTATTTCCCTTAACCCCACCTCTTTCCCAAATTCTGATTCTCATCTCCTTTCCAGGGACCAATTCTGTGAATTTCTGTGATTTTAGAGACAAAACAATGCTGATTCACCTCCTGCATGGTGAACAGAAACTGCTTTCTTCACACTGAGAAGTATTAGGTCTAGTTTGAGTCTGTGCCGTGGGATCTGGGGAAGGGATTTATGCCATCAGTTTGGCATCATGGAGCACAAAACATTGAATTCAGAGACCAAAATTTGACAATGGCCTTGATACTCCCTAGTAATAAGACCTCAGGCAAGGCGCTTATATTCACAGACCCTCAGCCTCCTCTTCTGTTAAAAAAAGTGTAGAAAAGTATTCTTCTGTCTTGGGGTAGTAGAACACTGCAGATCTTTTATTTAACCCACAAGCTCCCCCTGGTGGCAGCTACAGTGTATGATGAGTATGGCAACAGCCACAAGCTCTTCCCAAGGGCTCACCTCTTTATCTCTGTTGTGCATGGAGCATATGCTGTCTCCAGATAGGATTAAAGACTGCTAGTTATCCCTAAAAATGGTTAGATTCCATCTATTTCATCTAGCTCTTGTCCTGGTGAGCCAATAGAGAAGTGTATGTGGAAGGAGTGAATTGTTGCTCTTGCGTGAACGTTTAAGTCAAGCAGGACTTTAGCTGTTTAAATGCAGCATAGTGGCCCACCCCCAGCACCCATTCAGTGTTCTTGTGGGTTGGGAGAAACTTTTCAATTAAGAAAAAAGATAATTCAATCTTTTGAACTCACGAAAGAAGAACTCAACTCACACTACACCCAAATATTTTTCTTCCTCAAAGCTAGGTGATAGAACTGCATACTTTTTAAAAATTACTATTCAAAGCTGTTTGTGGCTCTTTTTGGTTTGTTTTTTTTTTTTTTTTTGAGGAAGATTAGCCCTGAGCTAACATCTGCTGCCAATCCTCCTCTTTTTGCTGAGGAAGACTGGCCCTGAGCTAACATCCATGCCCATCTTCCTCCACTTTATATGTGGGATGCCTACCACAGCATGGCTTGCCAAGTGGTGCCATGCTCACACCCAGGATCCAAACCGGCAAACCCCAGGCTGCTGAAGCAGAGCGTGCGCACTTAACCGCTGCGCCACCGGGCGGCCCCAAGTTTGTGGCTCTTTTGTTTTTACCATATGTCTTCTGGAGTATGTTGTTCTCATCTTCACCAAAATGCTGGGGCTCTCATTCTTTATAATGGCCACATGGAGATGTATCATCTCTCTGCTCAGCCCTTCCCCAGTCTGACATTTGAGGCATTCCCGGTATTTGCTATTATAAGGAGTGCTGCTCCGAGCATTTCTGCACAAGTCCCTTTTTTCTTTAAGAATTATTTCTCAGAAGAGGAAGTTTGAGGTCAAAATATAGAAATAGTTTTTACTTTGTTATCTGTTGCCAGATTGTAGTCCAGAAATATTTGAACCAATTAAAAACACCTCCTCCTTTAAAACACTGAAAGTCCTTTTCATTTTAAGACTAATTTATTACTTAATCACCTGGTTATTAAATAGTCATCGTGAGGCAGTATGGCATGTGAGCATTATACAGACTTGAGTTTGAACACAGTCCTGGTAAATGTTAGTGCCAAACCTCAGTTTTTAATGGGGTTATTTAGAGTTTATTATCTGGGTTTTAGAGTTTATTATTTGGGGTTTTTTAATGGGGTTATTTAATACGATAAAGTACCTGCCCTGGTGTTTAGCACATGGTAGATGCTTACAGCTATGATTATCATCCACTCAGCTCCTACCTGGGGAAGAATCAGAAGAAAAGGGCTCCTTAGGTAGTCTGATTTGACATAGGTCAGGATCATTCTAGCAAAGTAAAGGTGCATGTCCCAATTTTGACCTTATGAGCTGATGCTTGAGATCCAAAGTTTTCTTGGTGGGTTGCCTTTGATGGGCTCATTTTCTTATCTGATATGGAGAGGGTAAGAGGGTGCTAACATCCAGGCTAGTCTCCTTCCATGGCCAACCCTACCTCTACTGCCTGGCAATCTCTTCTTCAATGTTTCCTGAGCAGTTCCTGCCTCACGCTGGGGACCGCATCTTGATCACGGGGGCAGCTGACTCCAAGGTGCATGTCCACGACCTGACAGTAAAGGAGACGATCCACATGTTTGGAGACCACACAAACCGGGTGAAACGCATTGCCACGGCGCCCATGTGGCCCAACACATTCTGGAGTGCCGCTGAGGATGGGCTTATCCGGTAAAGGCCTGGGGCATCAAATGGGGCCTGTGCCTTCCCTGCTTCCACTGCACATTGGCTTCCCCATCGTGTCTGCCCATACTGCTTCCTTCCACAGGCCTGGCTCCTTCCCACCAGCTGAGTTCCAGCCATGTTTGTCTGCCCAGGGCAGTTGTCTGTAGACAATACTCAGCTGGGAACGTTTGCTTACCCTACTCTCTCCTTCCCCACCTTTACCCTCTCCTGCCCAACATCCAGGCCCGCCAGCCTTCTCTCACCACCTCAGATGTCCAGAGTCTGCCTCCTCTGGGCTTTCACACTGCTGTTCCCTCTACCTGGGATTTTCTGTCCCCAGCTCTTTCTGTGTATGAATCTTTCCCACCCTAAGGAGATCAGCTTAAGAGTCACCTCTTCAGAAGCACCTTCTCTGTCTTGTCTAAAGTACACCCCCCCTCCATTATTCTTTGTCTCAGTGCCCTAATTGTATCCTCTATAACTCTAATCACTATCTGCCGTTCTTTTATTTTATTTACTTGTTGGTTCACTTTTTTGTCTGTATCCTTCGCTGAGTAGTAAGCTCTCTCAGAGCAGTTCCCTGTCTGTCTTGTCCTTGGGTGTGTCCCTAGAACCTGCACAGTGCCTGGCACATAGAGGCTCTTGATACATTTCTCTTGAACATTTGGTTAGCAGGCATATGCCTGAGGGGGAGAGCCAGCCAGAAATGATAAAGTGGACTGTCCCCTTTTCCAGTGCCCTGTCACACCTTCCCTTCCCCCTAAAATTGTCTCCTTGCCCTTCTTTAACTCCTTTCTTCAGATGTGACCTTAGAACTTTTTTCTTATTTCCTCAACCTAGTTTAATTGTCTCCCTTAAGATCCTGTAGGACTTTGTGCTCTTTTCCCTGTTAGAAAGGAGGAGTGGTATCTAGTCGTGTATGCACTATAACACAGCAGTTAGAAGCAGGGCACTGAAGTCAGACAGACCTGGCATCAGGTCCTACCTCTGTCATTCAGTGTTTGACTGGAGCAAGTCACTTCACCCCTGAACCTCAGTTTCCTCATGTGTAAAGTGGAAATTATCATAGTATCTCCCTTGTTGGCCTGAGCATTAAAATTAACCTTAGCATAATACTTAGAAGATAGAAAGCACTTGGTCAGTGGTGAGTCCAACTCTGCGTTGTTCTTGTTGACCTTGACTGACCAGACTGTGCCAGGGCAGCAGGTGGAGGCTGAGTGTCTAGGGCATGGGGAAGGAGCCTAAGTGCTTAGGTGCAGGCACAGTCATGAAGGTGTCCCAGCAGAGGGTGAATATCAGCTGGGCTTCCAGAATAGACAGGATTTGGATGGGCAAGGAAAAGCAGAGTAGACTCCCCAGCTGGAGCAGAGTTTGTGAAGTTAGGGGTAAAAGAGGCACGGATAGGATGAAGAGTTCTGTAGTTGTAGTTGACCCATGTTTAGAAAGCTGAGGAACAAGGTTGGAGAGGTATGTGAAGCCAGGTTTTGAAAACCAGACTGAAGAGTTTGGTGAAAGTAAACTAAAAGTACACTTATGCTAAAAGTATTGAGGAATCTCTGCAATTTTTTGAGCAGGAGAGATAGAGCAAAAACAATATTTTAGGAAGAGCAGTCTGGTGAGGATGGCTTAGAAAGATAAGGCGACAGTGAAGAGATTGCTGAAGATTTCTAGGCAGGAGGTGGGTGAGCACATGGGTGATATCCCTCCCAGTCTGAATGTGCCTGTGTGCCGGCTGCAGAACAGTCCCGAGACTGCAACGCCAGGCTCTGTTCTGCGGGTGGGCGTTTTGGCATGACCTTCACCACCTGGATGGGATTCAGCCTTGGCTTGGCTCTTGGTGTTTGTGGGTAGCTCTTAGATGACCTCCAGATTCTCTTTTCTGTTATCTTCGTACTTCTCCTTTTTCCTGCAAGAAACTAGATTAGAATTAAGAAGCAGAGCAGAGTGGTTAAAATGCAGTCTTAGGAAGCTGTCCCCCCCTGCGCTTACTGCGGTGTCATCCCAGGCAGGTTATTTAACTTCTTTGAACCTCAGTGTTCTAATGGTACCTAGGGATGGTGGGAAGAGTTAATTAGATAATACATGTATAACACTTAGGGACAATACTGGACACAAAGCAATTTCTCACTAAGTGTTAGTAATCAGTAGTAATAGTACTTAGCAATAATACTGACATCTGTAAAAAAAAAAAGGTACAGTAGTATTTACTGTAAGGATTTGTATTAGAATAAAACAGAATGTGTGAAAAGCCAACTACAGGTCTGGCACACAGTTGGCACTCAAGAAACAAGAGTGGTTTTTGATGTTCTCGTTATTTACAAACAGGTCCAAAGCCCCTCCCAATCCCCTTACCTAACAAGGCCTTGGCTTCTCCCCTGTCTTCTACACAACCACCCAGCCCCCAGTCCCCTGACTCTTTCCTCTCTCACAGCCAGTATGACCTTCGGGAGAACAGCAAACACTCAGAGGTGCTGATTGACCTGACAGAGTACTGCGGCCAGCTGGTGGAGGCCAAGTGCCTCACCGTCAACCCCCAGGACAACAACTGTCTGGCGGTAGGAGCCAGCGGGCCCTTCGTGAGGCTCTATGACATTCGCATGATCCATAACCACAGGTATGAATAACTCAGCCTCCTGTGGGCAAGGCCCTGGGAACCTGCTGCCCCTTTCCCTCATTGCCATGCCCTCTTCTTTTTAAGGTGGGTTTGTTAAATATTTGATTTTTAAAAATTTTTGTCTATGCTTGTTTTGGAAAATATGAAAAGTATAATAAGGAAATTACCTGTAATCCATCACCTGAAAAAATTACTGTGTATAGTATTTTCTGCTTGTTCTTTTACTATAAATGTTTGTACAGAGTTATAATCTCGTACCTGTAATTTCTTTTTTGTACATGTAATTTTATTTTATTCTTTTTTTAAAACAAAAGTAGAATATACTCAAAACCTCCACAGAAGTCCCAGACTTGAGCAGCTCCTCCAGCCTGGGTTTTCAGTGGACTTCTGGGACAGGTGCAGGAACATGTGGCCTGCTGTACTTTCATTCGTGGGTTTGAGTGACCACTGTTGCTCCTCACACACTATATGACTTGAAGTAGGCCTTGAGCCTTAGCTTCTTCATCTGTAAAATGGAGATAATAGTGTGGTCATAAGGACCAAGACAGTTGGCAAGACCTACTTGTAAAGCATTATAATGTATGTGTCCACAGCTGTCTAGTTGGTGGAACTTTGAGGTTGCTGAGCTAAGGAAGAAAGATACCTCCTGTGTCTCTCAGGGACACAAACTTAGGTTTTCCTCTAGGGAGTGTGGTCTGGTCTAGCCAGGGCTAGTGCCAGGTGTTATAACCTATATGGTTTGCCTTCCCACCAGAAAGAGCATGAAGCAGAGCCCTTCAGCAGGTGTGCACACCTTCTGTGACCGGCAGAAGCCCCTTCCGGATGGTGCAGCCCAGTATTACGTAGCAGGTAGGGCTCAACCAGGCTCTGGCCCCAAACTCTTGGCTGGGTGCTGACTCTCTCTGGGGCAGTTCAGGGAGGCAGTGTTGCATGGTGGCCAAGAGCAAGGATTTTAGAGTCAGACAGACCTGGGCTTTAATCCTGACTGCCATTGACCAGCCATCATGTGACCTTTGGCAAATTACCCTCAATAAGTTTTAATTTATTTTCTGTAAAATGAGGATGTAATGACTAAATGAGATAAAGCATATAAAGCAGTTGGCCTAGCACATATAGTAAGGGCTCAGCACTTACAGCTGCTTTTATGGTGAAAATGATTGCTATCATGATTATATGACTGACTTCACAGAACTTTCTGTCCCTTTTGCGGGGGACTGGGAGCCTCACACTAGTGACTGGGCTGTTCCCTACAGGTCACCTGCCAGTGAAGCTGCCTGACTACAACAACCGTCTGAGAGTGCTGGTTGCCACCTATGTGACCTTCAGCCCCAATGGCACAGAGCTACTGGTCAACATGGGAGGGGAACAGGTATGTATGGCTGCCCAGGGTGACTCTGCTCTCCCCCTTTATCCAGCAGCCAGGGCTGTGTACCTCACGTCCACTGCCATGAGGGAGATAAGAAACCTCATTGTACATGACTTTACAGTGAAATGTAGGAGTGACATGGAATCATTGGAATTCACAGAGAGGTGCCCTGGCCTGGTCTTTTTCTTGAGCATAAGCTTTTGAATTGACAGACCTGTCTTCAAATGTTGACCTTCTGGTTACCAGCTGTGCACTGTGACTTTGAACAAGTCTCTTCATTTTTCTGAGACTTAGTTTCCTCATCCACTATTTTCCTAGGAGGAAATCCTGGGGCTCAGAGGACGCAGTCAGGTTGTGGTTTAGGGCCAGTTTTGGGAAGTATTTTTTGATAATGTCAGGTTGCTAAACATTCTGTTTGCATGTTCTCAGTCAGGATATTTAGTAAGCTTTGCATAAATTCATTTATTCTACACTCACTCCCTGAGCACTTCCTCTGGACTAGCATTATCAGATACATGAGAGAGACAGGGGCTGGCACCGTGGCCGAGTGGTTAAGTTCGCACGCTCTGCTGCAGGCGGCCCAGTGTTTCATTGGTTCGAATCCTGGGTGCGGACATGGCACTGCTCATCAAACCACGCTGAGGCAGCGTGCCACATGCCACAACTAGAAGGACCCACAATGAAGAATATACAACTATGTATCGGGGGGCTTTGGGGAGAAAAAGGAAAAAAAAAAAAAGAAACATGAGAGAGACAAATGCAAAATATGATCCATCTCAGGCTGACAGGGGAGACATGGCAATTGAAACAGTTGATGATATTACAAGGCAAGGTGTGATTTTGTACAAAAGAAATGGGTTGGACAATAGGTGAGCACCTGAGTTCAGCATAGGGCCCTGGTTTCCGATTGCTGAGCCATCTCTGGCCTAAGGTAGCATAAGGATGAGTGGAGAAGCAGTCTAGCAGAGTGGTTCAGAGCCAGACAGACCTGGTTTGGGGTCCTGGCTGCTTTTATGGCCCTGGATAAATTACTTAAACTCTGAGCCTATATTTCTTCTTTAAAGGGAGTGATGATAATAGTACCTCTTCATGGGGTGGTTTCTAGATTGAGTCATATAAAACACTAAGCATAATTTCTGGAATAAAGTAAGAATTCAATAAATGTAATAATAGATAATATTTACTGAGGGAAGTAACTAGCAGTGTTACTTTGGGCAAACTGCTTCCCTTCTCTGAGCCTTTAGTTTTCCCATCTGTAAAATGGGACACTTGGTCTTGTGACCTCTGAGACCTTGTAAAAGTGATTCTAATTAATGAC
Source organism: Equus quagga (assembly GCF_021613505.1). Lineage (NCBI taxonomy): Eukaryota > Metazoa > Chordata > Mammalia > Perissodactyla > Equidae > Equus > Equus quagga. The sequence goes on along the minus strand of NC_060271.1, from coordinate 28,494,926 downwards.
AGTATTTCAGGCAGTCCACTCTAAGGGCCAGGAACTGGGAAGATTTTCCTGTCTGAGGCTTGCTCCACAGAACCCCTCCTGTCCTTCCTTGATGATTCCCTGCTCAACATTCACCGTGTTCCTGAGAGCCACCAAGGCCTTGCTTGTGGTTCAGCCACACTTACCTCACAGCCTCCATCTCTTTTCTTGACCCCTCTACTCTAGGTCTATTTGTTTGACCTGACTTACAAGCAGCGGCCCTATACCTTCCTCTTGCCTAGAAAATGCCACTCCTCAGGGGGTAAGTTCTCCTTTAGGGTATCCTTTGGGGTGTCTCTTCTGGGGAGCTTGAGTGTGTGCCACCTCTGGTGAGAACCTACCCTTACCTTGGGCTGTGGCTGTGATTCTCCAAAAGGAGCAGATTCTCTGAAATAACACTGTCTCTACAGTGAAAAGGAAGATAATATTAGGTCAGAGAGATCTGTCAAAGGGATTTACGTCACAGCCTTTTTCACTTTCCTCTGAAAAAGCAGATTCTTTCCATAGCTTGGCTCTTGAGGACCTGAAGTAGTCGCCCTTCCCTCCTCTTTGACTTCTTTGTAGCCCTACAGTTGCTTTAGTCACCTCCTCTTCCCCCTGCTGCTACCCCCACCACGGGCTAAGGGTAATGCCAAGTTGAAGCTGTGTCCCTTTCCATCCAGCAGAGGGCGCAAAGGCTTTTCTTTATGCCCTTGCCTTATGATCTGTCAGAACTTGCTTTCTGGGAATGGATCTTACCCTGGGAGGATGGCCCCACAATGGTACCATCAGACCCTGTGATGGAATGGAAGCTGGAGAGCTACCAAGAAGAAATGAGGACCTCCTCCTGAGTTGATGCTGTTCCTTTCTCCCCACTCCCTGCCAGAAGTTCAGAACGGCAAGATGTCCACCAATGGCGTGTCCAATGGTGTGTCCAATGGCCTACACCTTCACAGCAATGGCTTCCGGCTGCCAGAGAGTAGAGGACACATCAGGTAGGCCAGCCTGACTTGTCCAGCCCTCCTAGCCCCAATTACATCTTATAGAGGGGGGGCATGTCCTGTCAACTTTCCTCCTGACCCTTATCCATGCACACACCAGAGTCGGGAGACTGGGGCAAAGAGGTTTCTGGAGTGTGGCTAGTGATCCCAATGTCACTCCCACCTGGTAGGACTCCAGTCATGCTCAGACTGAAGCTCTGGTCCCTTTCTGGTCCCCAGAAGCTGGGGTCAAGACCCAGAGGCTAGCTGCATCTTAGCACTGAGCTCCCTCCTAAAGGGGTTCTACACAGATGGGCCTCTTCTATTATATTTTTCCCCATCCCATAGCATCTTATGGCCTCTCTTCTCTGCCAGGCCCTGTTCTGGGCTCTAGATACAGACCTGAAATCCTCTGGTCCTTGAGAGAAACAGAATTCTCTATAGAGAGATCCATGGGAGGGACTTGGGTGGTCACAAGGTTCAGCTCAGCATGGAGGCAAGTAATGTCAGCTACTGTCATGCCCAGGAGTTTGATTAAGAATTGCCTTAAACCTGTCAGGACAGCTTTATTTCTTCCCTTCTGTTTTCTCACTGGCTCAGTGTATCTGGAATTGTACCCATTACTATCACAGTAACCCAGGTCAAGCATACACGTACTCCCCAATTCTAGATGACAGTGCAGATCCCAGGGGCCAAGAAAACTTAGGTGGCCCTCAGGCTGGGCTACAGACTTGCTGATGAGCTGCCCTGACCTTCTTTGACTGGCCTGACTTGGCTCTGCTTCCCCCTAGCCCCCAGGTAGAGCTGCCCCCATACCTGGAGCGTGTGAAACAGCAAGCCAATGAGGCCTTTGCCTGCCAGCAGTGGACCCAGGCCATTCAGCTTTACAGCAAGGCTGTTCAGAGGGCCCCTCACAACGCCATGCTCTATGGAAACCGAGCTGCTGCCTACATGAAGCGCAAGTGGTGAGTGGGCCTGGCCAGGACGAGGGAGGAAGGCAGTGGGCCTGATGGAGCCAAGTTGCTGAGGCATCCAGGAAAGGTGGCAGTGATATCCTGCTCCCTCTTAGGGCTTCTTAGGCCCTAGGCTCTCCTCTCCCCCTCCCGGCTGGTGGTGGGCAGCTGTCTGACCCATTAGTCAGGAAGTCTCAGGCACCAGGGAAGCTCACAGTTAAGTGGGACATGTTACAGGTAGCTTCAACCTGGTGCTTTGTTATAAAGTGCTGTGGCCACTGGTGAAGTAAAAATTGAGAGAATGGTTAATCCCAACTGTTAGAGAATTGGGCCTTGAGTTGGACTTTGAAGGAGCAGTGAAATCTTGCTAGATGGAAGTGAGGTGTTTGGTTAATTCAGTTGCTGTCTGTCTGAAATGATTCTGCAGCTCCCTTGACCTTAAGATTTGCTTTCCTGAGCTCTTAGACTAGTTGGACCAAGCACAAGTAAGATCCCAGAGATCTGAAGCCAGCTGTGGGTTGTGCTGGGTTGTAGTGGCTGGTGATAAAGGAGTAGGTCCATATCCTGAAGAACCCTTTATCTTTGGAGGCCATCAGGGCCCCCAGTCCTTCTGCCTGCAGCACCAGCAGGCAAGCAGGCAGGCAGACCCCATCCCCCAGCCAGGGCCAGGACTGGAGATGGATAGAGCTGGGCCCACAGCCATTTCTGCTCCGTCTGGCATCCGTCGGCTCTGCCCAGACAGACAGGCCAGCTGGTGTGCCATCGTCTGGCTGCAACTAGGCAGGCCAGAGAGAGAAGCTTAAGAAACCCACCCAAGTCAGCAGGATGGTGGATGGGGGTTTGGGAAGATGCTACCCCTACAGGCCTTAGCTCTGGCATCAGGAGTTTGCCAAGGGCTCAGATGGCAGCCAAACCAAGGAGATGACAGTTTGGGGCCATCCTGAAGTGTTTCGCCTCTCTGTCCCAGCATTTGGGTAGAATGCAGTGGTCCTCATCCAGGCTCTAGCTTGAGAGCTGTTTCACTCCTGCATTCTTGCTAAGAGAGGCTGATGATTTCCCAATCCCAGGTGCCGTTGACTTCTCTGAACTCCTACTATGTGCTAGATACTAGGGACAAATTTCTGTCTCTCTGAGTTCCTGTACTCCAGAGCGCCCAGCCTTTGGACAGGGGATAAAGGCATGGGCATGGTTCATCATTGAAGAGACAGGAAGCAGTAAGTCTTTGAATGGTCAGGTGCAGAGCTATGGGCATCAAGAAAAGTTGGGTCACTTTAGTGGGGAATCAGGGAAGCATCAGGAAATGTGGTGTCTGAATGGGCTTTAAGTGTGGGCAGGCTTAGACAGGGAGATGAAAAGGAGGAGGGGACTGCAGGGGAAGGACATTCCCAGGGAGTTGAAGTGGTGTGAACAAAGGCATGGGGGTGGGGGGCTGACTGGAGAGCTTGTTTGCAGAACAACAAATCCATTTGGCTGGAGCAGAGGGTTCTGGAAGGGACTGGCAGGAGATGAGTCTGTGAGGTAGCCTGGGGCCGGCCTGGGAAGGACTTGGAATGCAGAGCGGTGGCGTTTTGGCCTCAATTCAGTGGATGATGGGCAGCTACTGAAGAGTTTTGAGCGGGAGAGGGATGTGCTGAGGGCTGTCCTTTCAGGGAGATTGATCTGGCAGTGAGTCTAGATGGGTGAGCCCTGGGGCCAGCCTGCTCTCTCCCCATCCCCACATGCCTGCCAGTGACCCCTAGAATGTCACATTCTGTCCCAGGCCAGTCTCCCTAGGGCTGCCATCTGCTCCTGAATGCAGTGGGAGCTGTCACCCTCTGGCTTCTGGCTGGTCTTTGGTCTGGCTCTCCCTAGGAGCTCTGAGGGGCACCTTGCAGGCGGTAATTGGGTTTCCAAACAGTGCCTGCTCCTTCGTCACAGCCACTTGTTCTGACGCAGGCTGCGCCATGGAAGCAGCCTGTCTCCTACCTGCCCCCACACTGGCTGAGCTCCTTGTTCCCAGTCTGAGCATGGCTGCTCCAAGGGCTGAATGCTCCGAGTGCTGTAGGAGAGGAGGGTCAGGAGGACATTTCCCTTGTCAGGCCTGCTTTGGCCCTGTGCAGGAGGGTTGTGAGCTGTGCCTTGGTGGAGGGGCCATCAGCTCTGGGGAGTGCTGCCTGGCACAGTTGGGTCCTAGGCCCACCTCAGCCCAGCAGGAAAAAAAACAGCCCCCAAAGCAGAAGTGGCCCCTGTGACCCATCTGGCTCTCCAGATGAGAGCTAGGAACCGGTCTTTGGGTGCTGAGGGAGTGTGTATCCTATATTCTAGCACAGGGTGGAAAAAGGAGGGGCTTCTCCTTTGAACCCTCCACACCTACTCCCCCCACAAGAAAATTCCCACTTCCCTTTATCTATGCTTTGGGAGGTTGGAGAAGTGAGTGGGGATGATTTGGAGCTCCTGGCGTGCACTCCCCCCATCGCCATCAGCTTCCAGAGAGCTGACTCTGCCAGTCTGTCAGGCCCCATCCTCCAGCCCCCGGAGGCAGAGGCCACAGCTGCTGTGGATCAGTCAGCCAGGACAGAGGGGGGTCTGGCTGAGGGCTTGCAGCCTGCTGGTCAGACCCTGGATCCCCAGCCTGGCACTTCTGGCTTCCCCAGACCACAGAACCATCCTTGAGGGCCCCCTGCCTCGGACATGGCTTTGAAGGCCAGTTGGGGGGGGATTTGAAGGGGTGGATGGAGGAAGGGAGAAGGAGGGCTTGGGGAGCCTGAGGCGGGCAAGATGCCAGGCCTTCTGCTGCAGAGCTGCGGGTGCCTGGGGTGAGCGGGTGTGCAGTTGCATTCTGTGTCCAGCAGAGGGCAGCCTGATACTGGCTTTTGCCACACATCTACCTCCCACCTCCACAAATCCCCAAGGCCTTGGTTCCCAGCTTGCGTCCTTAACGTACTCCGTCTCCTGGGGAGCAAGACCTCAGTGGAGCCAGGATTCTCTTCATCCCCAAGTACCCTCCCCTTGAGATCTGTCAGAGGTGGGCTGGGGTGGCCGCACGAAGCAGAAGAGACAGTAGGAACTCCTTGCTTGCCGTGTGATCCTATCTCCAAGCCACACTCCCTGCCTTTCCAGGGATGGTGACCACTACGATGCCCTGAGGGACTGCCTCAAGGCCATCTCCCTAAACCCATGTCACCTGAAGGCACACTTCCGCCTGGCCCGCTGCCTCTTTGAGCTCAAGTACGTGGCTGAGGCTCTGGAGTGCCTGGATGACTTCAAAGGGAAGTTCCCAGAACAGGCCCACAGCAGCGCTTGTGATGCTTTGGGCCGTGACATCACGGCTGCCCTCTTCTCCAAAAATGATGGTGGTAAGTGGGTACTGAGGAGGGGTTGCTGTCACTCTTTCTATGTGAGATGCTGCATGACACTCTGGAGAGGACATCGTTCTGGGATTGAAGAGGCCTGGGCTCAGATGCTGATTCAGAAACCATGTGACCTTGAGACAGTCACTTGGTCTCTTTGAGACTCAGTTTCCTCACTGAAAAGGGGGAATGATAGCACCTTTCATTCAGAGTTTCTATTGAGGATTAGTGATAGCCTGTTTAGAGCACCTGGTGCAGTGCCTGTGACTCAGGATAGGAAGAAGCTGAGACCAATCAGGCCATGGGGTGCCCAGGGCATTCTCACCTGCTCTCAGACAGGGCCTTGGATACTCCCTTGGGCATCTGAGTAAGGGGCAGCAGCTGGGGTTGCACTGGTTCCACTTTGCATGCTTGCAGCAAAGGCAGCAGTACAGGGCGGTAGAAGTGCCTCGGGAACAGGGTGTGGAGCCTCAGGTTCCAATCTCAGCTCCTGCATGTGGTAACCTTGGGCAAAGCACAGCCTCTCTGAACCTGCTGCCTCACCTGCACAGAGAGCATTTGAAACACTGCCCAGCTCACCTTGGTAACTTTGGAGAGCAAGCTGGGTAATTTTAGTGTGGTCTATAAACATGAAAGATGAGCTCACTGGAGGTAGACAGGACTGTCACCTCTCTCCTTCGCAGTTTACTAACAATATGATTGATTCATTTGTTTGAATAGCTTTTAAGTACCTACCGTGTGCCAGGCACTGTGCTGGGTCCTGGGAATAAGCTGTGAACAAGTCAGTTGGGATTTCTGTATTCTTAGAGTTTACAGCCTAGTGAAAGAACCAAGCAAGGAAGGAAAAACAGAGTGTGACGAGTGCTATGGGGACCTGATATGGTATAAGTGTATGGGGCAAAGGCTTGATGGCAGTCTGGGGTTCTTGAAGAAGAGACATTTAAGCTGAGATCTCAAGGATGAAGAGGAAGACTTAACTAGATACAAAGCGTAGCTGTGGGAGGTGAAGAGTTCCTGGTATAGGGACCAGCATGTGTAAAGGCCCTGAAGCAAGCAGGAACAAGGCACTTTTAAGGCACTGAGGAAACTGGTGTGATTTTACCCAAGGCACTTAACCCATCAGTGCCTCAGTTGGAATCCATGATAACTTGTCTTCCAGCAAGGAAGACCTTACTGCCTTCAGAGCTATGGCTGTATTTGGAAAAGTCATCCCCTCGAGGCTCTCTTGGTAGTGCTTCACCCTCCCCACCCTGCCTCTCCACTCCACAGAAACAGACCTTGGGCCTGTACAACCTTGGGGCTTCCAGACATTATTCAAGGACCTGAGCCAAGGCCCTCCTGGCATCAAAGGTCTCCTCTTCAACATCCTCAAGGGTGGCATCCAAAGATGCTTCTTCCCCACAGTTGTTTCCAGTTTTCCCGGGTAGGGGTAGAGGCAGTTAGCCCTGCGTTGCTAGTACTTGAGATGAAAACAGGGCCAGGAATGGGGAAAGATGTGGGAGGGGAGAGAGGGCTAGGACTCTCACCTTTCCTTGATCTCTACCCCCAGAGGAGAAGAAGGGAGCTGGTGGCGGTGGTGGTGGCGGTGGCGGTGGCGGCCCAGTCCGCCTCCGCAGCACAAGCCGCAAGGACTCCATCTCAGAGGATGAGATGGTGCTGCGAGAGCGAAGCTACGACTATCAGTTCCGCTACTGTGGCCACTGCAACACCACCACGGATATCAAGGAGGCCAATTTCTTTGGCAGGTCCGAGGCCCTAAAGAGGAGGAGGGCACAGCCCAGTTGGCAGCAGAAGGTTGGGGGGGGGGGGGGGGAAGGGCATAATGCTTTTAGAAAAGTCTCACAATCCCAGCTCTGCCTCTATACCCTTGGACAAGTGGCTTCACTTCTGTGTGCCTCAGTTTCTTCATCTATAAAATGAAACCAGCCATCCCCACTCTTGGGGCCATAAGGAGGACTGATGAGGTAATCCATAAAGCATCCAGCACAGTGCCTGGACTATTCCTTTATCCACCATCCCCTCCTCCCTGTCTCCATGTGCTGGAGCTTGGTTTCTTTATCTGGATGCTTGGAGCCTCCCTCTGCTGGGGGTATGAGGCAAGAGCCCTCAGAGCCTGGCAATGTTGGCACACTTATTGTGTGCTCAGAACTGTGCCCCAGGTACTGAGGGCACAGCCTGTTTCTCAGACACCATTACCCACAACACTCCTTTGTAGATGTTTTACTTTCCTTGAGGAGGTAGGACACATGGACAGGAATCAAGAATCTCTCCATCAAGATCCCCTCTAAATGTCAGCGGTGTGTAAAGGGCACATGTACTGTAGGATTTGGGGGTCTGGATCCAGGAAGGCTGGTACTACTGAGGGAAGGTTTAGACAAGGGTGTCCCCAGAGACCTGAGAGATGCAAGATCCAATCCTGGTACCCAAGGAGCTTATAATGTACTTTGGGGGAGAGTATCTTGTAGAGACCCAGGCAATCCTTGAACCTGAGTTCAAGAGAACAGTTGAACCGTGACTAGGGCTCTGCAGTATGGAGGGGATTACCACGTGCGTGGGAGTTCGGGGGTCTGAGTGGCTCCAGAATTCCCTGCTCCCCCTTGCCCTCATCCACACAGCCTCTACTTGAGGCTGAAGGGCAGTACCCCACCTGACCTCCCTGCCCTTTGCCCCCCTGCCAGCAACGCTCAATACATCGTCAGTGGCTCTGACGATGGCTCCTTCTTCATCTGGGAAAAGGAGACCACCAACCTGGTCCGCGTGCTCCAGGGGGATGAGTCCATCGTCAACTGCCTACAGCCACACCCCAGCTACTGCTTCCTAGCCACCAGCGGCATCGACCCTGTTGTGCGGCTCTGGAACCCCCGGCCAGAGGTGAGAGTGTAAACAAGGTGGCTGAAGCCAGACAGGGAGGAAGGTAGGGATGGACCTTGCACAAGGCCTCCAGCTGAGGCTGTGAGGGTTGGGAAGGGACATGAGTCACGCAGAGAGTAGAAGCTGCTAGAATGAGTGAGCTCTTACTCCAGGGCCCAAGGCTGTGTGAAGGTGGGAGCCATCAAGTTCTGAAGGCTCTAAATGCAGTGGGCAGTTCTAGGGACAAGAGTTGGCTCCTGCTTTCAAGGGGCATATTCTTGAGCAAGCTGCAAGGTTGAGATTCACATACAGGACACAGTAACCAAGGACACGTGTGGGAGGGTGGGGAGGGAAACAGACCAGCTCCAGCACACATCATGGCTCCTTAGGTACCCCTCATATACCACTGTGATGTGTCCCCCAGAAGCTGTGCAGAGCCCAGTCTCTCAGTCATATGGGAAGTATGCAGGCTTTGGAGTCTGATGGGCCTGCCTTTGAATCCTGGGCTCTTCATTCACTGCCTGAGGGACTTAACCATCTCTGCCTCAGGTTTTTATCATCTACATTGTAATGGAAATGACAGTGCTACCTCAGAAGGTTGCTTTGAGGATTAAAGAAGTGATACCTGTAAGGTGTCCAGCCCACAGGGACACTTAGGACAGTGTGGTCCCCTCTGTTCCCAGGGTGTGTAGCCAGGCAGGCCGGCCTGAGGTCTCTCATACCCTCTGCCCCACCACCTCCCTCTTCCCAGCTGGCAAAACAGAAGTCAAGTGGTATATCTAATTTCAAAGGCAATTTGCTGCAAATTTTAAAGAGACAAGCCTACTGGACCCTCCGTTGAGGGGAGAGGAAAAGAAGGATAAAGACAGGGTTTTTGCAGGGCCAGCCTGGTGGTGTAGTGGTTAAGATTGCATGCTCCACTTCGGCAGCCCAGGGCTCACAGGTTTGGATCCTGGGCGTGGACCTAAACAGCGCTCATCAAGCCGTACTGTGGCGGCGTCCCATATACAAAACAGAGAAAGATTGGCACAGATGTTAGCTCAGGGCCAATCTTCCTCACCAAAAAAAAAAAGCAAGGGTTGTTGGGAGCGGCAACAGAAAAGAGTGGGATTGGGGGAGTATGTCTGCACCCCCAACTCTGAGATCCAGTGTGTGTACCCAACATATCCTGGGGTGAGTCCTCCCTCATACATGTCCATGTATGAGTCCCCCATATATATCCTGATGTGCTGTGTCCCCAGCATTTTCCTTTGTGGGGCCCCTGTGTATACCCTGGTTTGTGTATTCCCCCAATATGTATCCCAGTGTGTTTTGTCCCCTCCCAATGTATATTACCATGTGGGCCCCCCAAACATATAACCCCATGTGGCATCTCATCTCCATCACATAGATGTGGTATGTGTGTCCCGTATATATCCCAGTATGCACGTTCGCCTCCACCCATACACACATATGGGTAAACCGATGGAATACCCATATACATCTCCTGGTATATACATCCCCCCTCCATATGTATAGCTCATTGTGTGTGTATGTGTCCCCCACCCCCCTGCACATACATCCCAGTAGTATGTGTCCCTCCCCTCCAGAGTGAAGACCTCACAGGCCGAGTTGTAGAGGACATGGAGGGCGCTTCCCAGGCCAACCAGCGGCGCATGAATGCAGACCCGTTGGAGGTGATGCTGCTCAACATGGGCTACCGGATCACAGGCCTGAGCAGTGGGGGTGCTGGGGCCTCTGACGATGAGGACAGCTCTGAGGGCCAGGTGCAGTGCCGGCCCAGCTAGACCCTCCTAGCCCTGGTCTCCAGCCCCTGCTACTGGCTGGACCCTCCACCTGGGCAGGAGGTCAGGGGGTTCTGTTTTGGTTTGTCTCCTCACCCCCATTTTTTCATTTCCCCTGTTTTGTTTGTTAGTTTGGCATTGGGGGTGGGGGTTGCTGCAACTTGCTGGCTTTCAGACTTTTGGGTGGATTGCCCCTTGACTGGTCCCAGCCCTGAGCAGAAGAGCAGGAGGGGAAGCCCCTCCATCTGCCCCCCACCTCCCGCTTCCATGTCCCTAGAGGGCTCGGCCTGCCTTGGGTGGGGAGGCAAGGGCTGAAGCTGTCTTCAACGACTGTCCTACCCTTCAGTTGGCAGCAGAAAGGGGAGTGGAATTCCCAGATTCCCAGACCATAAGGGCCAGCCTTGACCTGCTGCCACACTTGCTCCCTGGCAGGAAAGGCTCACTCTACCTGAGGTCTTCAGGGAAGGTTCTGAAAAAGGATGGGGTCCCACCCTCCCTCCAGAGCTACTGTGTCAGGGTGGAAGCAGACAGAAGGATGGGAGCCCTGGAGTGGGCAAAGCCAGGCCACTGCCTGGTCGCAGTAAAGCATCCTCTCCCACCTGCCAGGCACTGGTTCTGGGCCCTGCACCTGCTCTCACTGACCGTCTCTGGGGCTCAGCCTTTCCTGAGGGCCTGGCAGAGGGTAGGGCACCACACCATATCCCATCCACCCGTCCCAGCCCTTCCACACTACGGCCACTCTCCTTTCTCGGGCGCTCCTCAGCCTCACTGTGACCTTTCTGCCAGAGCTCCCAGCCAGGCCTACTCTCACTGAGGTGGCGCTCCCTGCTAAGGGCCCATTCTGCCCTCCCTCCCACCCCACATGCTGAGCCGCCACAAAGACCAAAGAAGTGATGGCTTTTCTCTGTCCCTGCTGCTCTGGGGGGAGAGGGGTGGGTCTCCTGAGCCACTCTGGATGGGAAAGTCCCCAACTCAGCTCCCTCCCTCCTCAGCAGCCCCAAGCTTTACACTGGATGCAATGGTCACCCCACCACTCACCAAGCCTCCCTTTCTCTGCCCCCTTGGCTCTCAGCTCGGAGCTGCTCCTGGTAGTTGGTTCATCCTTCCTCCCCTCTCCCTCCCACTTCCCCTCAGTGCTTACTTGGCCGCAGCCCTCCAGCTGCAGCCTCTGGGGAGAAGCAGCCTCCCTTCTTTTCTCCCTCCCGCCCTCCCTCCCCGCCTGTCTCTGCCAGGTGCCTCCTCTCGGTCAGGCTTCAGAGCAGCCCTAGAGACAGAAGGGCCATGTTAAAAGCTTTTTCACAGTTTTAAGAAGACAGGGGGCCCGAGGACAGTGGTGGGGGGTCTGGCACCATCTCGTCATTGCTTTAATCCCAGCAACACAGGTGGCAGCTTCTCCCCCTTCCTCCCCACCCCTGTCCCTCCTCCCACCCCTCTCTTCTAGCTTGGTAATGAAGTATATTTATTGGTGAAGGAAACAGCTGCTGCTGCTTCTCCTGCTGCTGGGACTTGCTCCCCTATCTCTTCTCCATGACCTTTCTCCAGCCAGGGAGGGGAGAGCGGGAGAATTGAAGCTGGGCCCTGGGGCCCAAGGACCAACAGGGGCCCCTTTGCTTTCCTGTGTTCGAGCCACGCACCATTTCCCCTCTCCCTGCCTCCCACCCTCCCTCCCTCCCTCCTGCCCCCTGCCTGCCCAGCCTGGGCCCTGCAGTGTGGAGAGACACATAAGCCTTACTGTCCTCTGGGGGCAGGAGCCGAGCCTTTTTGTTGCTCCGCTCCCAGGAGAGTGAGGGTGACGCAATTGATTAAAACCATTTTGTTCTAGGTGTGGCTGGTGGCATTTGTGGGGAGCAAATGGGTCTTGGGACCAAAGTAAGGGTATCTGATCCCTCACCTCTGTAGCTCTGTGACTTGAGTAACCACACCTCTACCAGGCAGAATGAGGCCTGCCTTGGAGGGTCCCTGTGAGGAGCTGTCACCCAGCCTAGCAGGGTCGAGTGCAGAGCCCAGCACTGGTGGCTGTGATTTGCAACAATCAGCTTTCACTCTCCAGGCTGTTTTCTCATCTGTAAAATAAGGAGGTTGGAGTCTTAGTGGTTTTTCAAACTTTTTAAATCCATACCCAAACAGGAAATATATGTTTTACATTGTGACCCAAGATACCCATGCTTATTTGTATGTATATAATGAGCATAAGTTAGACACAATAATACTTACCCTTGCTACATGCAATGTCTTCTATTTGCCCTTCTACTTTATTAAGGAGAAAAAATGCTGGTTGTAACCCACTAAATTGATTTCACAGCCTGCAGTTTTTTGATGTGCCCTGGATTAGAGGATTTCTTAGAACAGAGATTGCCAAACTTTCTCAGCTCATAGCACTCACCCCATTGTTAGTGTCTCAGTAATGTTTTCATGGAGCCCCTAAGCCACAAGAAATACCTAACAGTTCAATTTATTAAGTAGTTAAGCACAAATCACTCAATAACAATTTATGTCCTACTAAGTCAGTGATCATTTAAAAAAATAATACATATAAATTAGAAGAAACTATTTTTATTTCATTCTTAAATAACTACAACGACTAATGGGATCTCTCAGCTTGTTGGGCACTGCAAAACTTGTCAAACTTTCTAATCAGATTGGACATCACCACCCTTATTTCCTGTTCCACATTGACTTTCATTTGCTTTTTATCACAGCAACCGCTAAAAACCCAGGTTCTCAAAGATGACTTAATCAAAGGAATGTAGCGCGACCTAATGATGCTTGAGCTAGTAGTTCTCTTGGTAGCCAACAGGTGTTGAGTACTTCTCAAATTTAAAATACCCTACTGTGCTCCCTGTGAATTTGCTGTGGCACCCTAGGGGGCCCTGATGCACAGTTTGGGAACTGTGGCTCAGTTCTGTGGAAACAATAGTTTCAGTTCACTACTGAAATTTTGTGATTCGTCTCTTTGTTACATTTGGAAACAATCAGGCTGGGGTCAGCAGGGTATGCTCGGTTTAGTGCAGGAGACAGACAGGAAAGAAGTCCTGCCAGAAGCACAGTAGGTGGTGTTATGGAGCAGGTGCTGTGGGCTGGTATTCCTCTGTGTTCCCAAATTGAAGTCTGCAGAAGCTTCTTCAAGACATTTGCAGACCAGGCAAGGGAGGAACAATGTTCTAGGCGAAGGGAGTAGTGCAAAGTCCCAGATTTCCTCATGGAGCCTGAGTGATTCAGTTCAGCTGCACTGTAGAGATGGGGCGGCCTATGGACTGGAGAGGCAGTCAAACTGTGGAGGACTTCCTGTGCTTGGTGAGACTGTAGGCTTGATACTGTAAGCAAGGAGGAGCCAGTGGAAGACTTCACCAGGGGCTCCCTTTCATTTGGAGTTGGTACTCCTTTTTTATTTTTTTTTAATTAATAGACTTTATTTTTTTAGAGAAGTTTTAGGCTTATAGAAAATGGAGCAGATAGTACAGAGAGTCCCATATACCACCTCTCTCCCTGGCTTAGTTTCCCCTATTATTAACATCTTGCAATAGTGTGGTACATTTGTTACAATTAACCAACCAATATTGATACATTATTATTAACTAAAGCCCAAGATTACATTAAGATTTACTCTTTGTATTGTACAATTCTATGGGTTTTGACAAATGCATAATGTCATGTATCCACCATCACTGTCATACAGAATAGTTTCACTGCCCTAAAAATCCCCTGTGCTCCACCTATTCAGCCCTCATTGGCACCAAAAAAAAAAAGAATTACTTAGGAATAAATATGACAAAATATGTACAAGATCTATATGAGGAAAACTACAAAACTGAGGAAAGAAATCAAGGAAAATCAAAATAAATGAAGAGATAGTCCATGCTCATGGATAGGAATGCTCAATGTTATTAAGATGTTATTTCTTCCCAACTTAATCTATAACTTCAAAGAAATCCCAGTCAAAATCTCAGCAAGTTATTTTATGAATATCAACAAATTGATTCTAAAGTTTATATGGAGAGGCAAAAGACCCAGAATAGCCAACACAAATAGCAAAGTCAAAGAAGAATAAAGTTGGAGGATTGACACTGCCCAACATTAAGACTTAGCCTAAAGCTACAATAATCAAGACAGTGGTAATGGCAAAGGAATAGACAAAAAGATCAATGGAATGAATAAAGAACCCAGAGGTGGATCTATACAAATATAGTCAACTGATCTTTGACAAAGAAGCAAAGTCAATTCAATGGAGAAAGGATAGTCTTTTCAACAAATAGTGCTGGAACAACTGGACATCTACATGCAAAAAAATGGATCTAAACACTGACTTTACACAGTTCACAAAGTTAACTCAAAATGGATCATAGACCTAAATGTAAAACACAAAAGGATAAAACTTCTAGAAGATAAACATAGGAGAAATCTGGGTGATCTGGGTTTTGGCGATGCACTTTTAGATACGACATCAAAAGCACAATCCATGAGAGAAAAAATTGATAAGTTGGACTTCATTAAAAACTTCTCTATGAAATCAACAAAATGAAAAAGATAAGCCAAGGACCAAGAAAATATTTGCAAAACATCAGATAAAGCACTTGTATCCAAAATATACAAAGAACTCTTAAAACTCTATGAAAAAAAAAACCCAACTGAAAAATGGGCAAAAGATCTAAATAGACACCTCACCAAAGAGGATATACAGGTGACTAATAAGCGTATGAAAGATGCTCAGCATTATCTCATTAGGGAATTGCAAATGAAGTCAACAATGAGATACTAAAATACACCTATAAGAACGGCTAGAATCCAAAAAATTGTCAATAACAAATGCTGACAAGGAAATGGAGCAATAGGAATTCTCTCATTCATTGCTGGTGGGAATGCAAAATGGCATAGCTACTTTGGAAGACAGTTTGGCAGTTTCTTACAAAGCTAAATATAGTCTTACCTAGGATCCAGCAATCACTCTCAATATTTATACCCAAATGAGGTGAAAACTTATGTCCACACAAAAACCTGTACATAAATGTTTACAGCAGCTTTATTCATAATTGCCAAAAGCTGGAAACAACCAAGAAGTCCTTCAAAAGGTGAGTGGATAAACAAACTGGTACAGCCATACAATGGAATATTATTCAGTAATAAAAAGAAATGAGCTATCAAGCCACAAAGACATGGAGGAAACTTAAATGCATGTTGCTTAGTGAAAGAAGCCAGTCTGAAAGCTATACTGCCTGATCCCAACTATATGACATTCTGAAAAAGGCAAAACTGTAGAGACAGTAAAAAGATCCATGGTACTCCAATTTTAACATGTTTCCACGTGTGACTATCCATGCTGATAGAGCCTGGGGCTCAGATAAGCCCATACAGTGAATGTACAGGAAAACAGACATTAGAATTGGGACCTGTGTGTTTGTGGTGGGCAGGTATGGCCCCAGAGGCCTGCTGCTGGTGTTGGATGCTCAGGAGCATGCTGAAATGTGGTTGCAAAACTTAAAAGGTGGTGAGAGAGCATCTAGCTTGGAGGCTCTCATCCCTGGGTATACATCAGAATCGCCCAGGATACATTAAAAACTACCAGTGCCCCACCCAGAGATTCTGTTTTAATTAGTCTAAGGTGGGGCCCAGGCATCCATCCATTATTTTAAAGCACCTAGGATTCATTTTCATGTATGGCCAGAGCTGAGAAACACTGATCTAGCCCCATGTCCACATTGTACAAACAGGGACAATGAGTTCCAAAGGGGCAGTAGAAAGGGATGGGCTGCCTAAGGACCCCAGTGAATTAGAAGCAAAACCAGCAATGGATCCTTAATCTCTGACTCTTGGTCCAGTTCTTTAAAAATCACTTTCTTATTTGGTGTCATGATACTTTTTGAGCTCCTCCTATGTCCTGTCACTGGCTTAATGAAAATGCACGCAGCAGAGTAGTCCCTGCCCTCCTGGAGCCTCCACATTATTTGGAAAATGTGGAATAGCAAGTACAGAGGTTGTTCATGGTCCCTGAACGTTGGATTTCACTGGGACCATGAGTCCTCCCCAGTATATTCTGCCATCAAGTGCCCTGCCGTGTGCCAAGCCCTGTGTCTAGTGAGAGGCGAGTGCCACAGTGGCAGCCATGAGGCACTCTATTGTTTGGCCTTGTTCTTCTGCCTCCTGCGCCCGACCCATTTCTTTTTATATATATAAAATAGGTCCTAGTCCTAATGATGCCATAGTTTGCATAGTTTTATGGTGATTTACAGAATCTCAGGCTGGTCTTGGCCTCATTCTTTAATGGCCCTAAAAGTGGTCACCAGCAGAGACAGCCCAGAGTTGAGGTTCAGAACCCCAACTCTGTCTAATATTATGCTTAGACCTCAGGAAAGTTCCTGAAGCTCTCCCCAGGTGCATTTTCCTCATCAGTAAAATGGGTGTCACAATACCTGCTCTGGTTACTTCACCGCATTGTAAGGAGGCTCCAAATCAGAGTGAGATTATGTGCATCAAAGTGCTTTTTAAGTGGTTAAGAGTCCTACAATAGAGATGTGTGGTTTTAACTGCTATAATAGCTAACAGTGAGTGTTTATTTTGGGCCATGAACTGTTCTGATATAGCCTATCAAATAAACCTTACAAAAACCCTACAAGATGTGAATTATCATTTCCCATTTTAAAGATGAGGAAACTGATGACCTGACAGGTTCAGTTACTTTCCCAAGGTATGATGACCCTGACAGAGAAAAGGTTCAAACACTGGGCTTGCTGACTGACTCCTGAATGCTTTACTGCCCACCTGGGAGTAGGGTACTTCCATTCTGGTCCTAGCTGCGCTTTCTAATTTCTTGGGTAAGTCTGCCCATCTACAAAATGGAATGGAGAAGAAAGTTGTTTTGTAAACTGATCTCTAAAGGGTCAGAGGGTCTGTTCTCAAAATGGCCCCCTTGCCACCACAGAGAGTTGGAGCCATCCTGGAAGACAGTTTAGGGCTTAATGGGGAGAATCCCAGTCTCCAGGAGCCAGAGAAGGTAATGAACGGAGAAGCAGAAAGGCTGCAGAAGAGAGGACACTGCCCTCTCACACTCCACACACACACACACTGCATCACACCCAGCAGTTCCTCCAACCTGCACCGCAATCGCCCCTGGCTCGGCCCTGCTTCTCTGGGTTATTGATTGAGGTGATTCTTCCCCGGAGCCCTTAAGGAGACCATCTATGGTTAACAAATAGCTCCAGTGACATTCCCGAGCACTTCTTATCTGCCAGGTGCTGTGCTGGCTACAGGGACCAATAGATCCAGTCAGTCCCCTTCTCAAGGAGTTTACAGTCTCTTGGGGGAGACAGACATGTAAACAGCTAATGCTAATGCAAGTACACATGAATATTCAATAGGTAGGAACACAGCCTTCGTGCTCTGGGAGCAAAGAGGCAGAATTTGCCAGAAACCTTGAAGGTGGAATAGGAGAGCAGGGGAAGGGCATTCTGCTAAAGGAACAGTGTGAGCAAAGACACGAGGCAGGAAGTGCAGGGCTCATTCTCTGAAGGGCAGACAGCCCAGTGAGGTTCACTCCAAGCAAGTCCCAAGGGAGAGAGTGAGAGGTGTGGCTGGAAAAGAAGGTTGGGGTTTGGGGCCAGACCATGGGGGCCTCCAATGCTGAGATGAGGGAAGAGACTTAGTATGTAAGCCCTGGCAACTCGCACATGGGGCCAGTTGAAGGGGTGCCCAGACTCCCACCAAGACAGGACGTGCCCCGAGTTCACCCTTCAAATAAGCAGCATCTTACCCTCGAAGCTTTCCCATCTTGACAGTTCCAGCTCTGCCATCCTTCCCTTCCCCAGCCAGCCCTGTAAGTGGATCCAGATGGTCATTCCTATTTTAGGTCGGTGTGTGTGTTGGGGGGAGGGGTAGCTGTGAGCCCTATCAATCCTTTCCTGAGCTCACTGTTAGAGGAGCTTCTTCCAGGACCCTGCTGTGATCCTCTGAGCCTGGAAGGAAGGGTTAGTCTTTGATGGAGATTTCCCATCTGTCTGTGGGTGACAGGGTGGCAGCAGCAGAGGAGGCAAGGGCACAGGCCAGGGAGGCTTTCACATTGGGTGAGAGAACCAAGGTGATGTGTACGTGTGAAGGGGCCCTGGTGGACAGGCTGTGGTGGAGGACAAGCCTAGGAGAGAGGCCCCAGAGCAGCCAGAGAAGGAGCTAGCTTCTCCCTCCAGATACCTAGCCCTCCTCATGTTTCTGCTTCTGCAGCTGTGTAGCCCAAGAGTAGGATGGTGCAGGCTATAGGGAGGGGAGCCAGGGCTCTCTAGTCAGACCCTACTCCTGAGCACTGTGCCCACCAACCTCCATGGGCCCCTTAAAAAACCTAGGGGCACCAAGAGGTAGCAGGTGATAAACTCGGTTCCTGCCCTCAGATTGTAGCCAGCATGTGACACCAACCTTGTAAGTATTTGCGATTCATTCCATGTACAAATATTTATTAAGCAAATGCTATGTGCTAGACACTACAAGGCATTGGGTTTACAGACATGAACAAGACAAATGTAGTCTCTGCCCTCAAGGAGTTTCCAGCCTAGTGGGGGAGTCCCACAGTACATATGTGCTAGGAAGGAAAAGAACAAGGTGTTCCAAGGGAGATTAACAGGGGCTTTCTAATTAGGCTGGGTGGCCAGGGAAGGACTCTGAGAAAAGTAACAATCTGAGACCAGAAGGATGAGTGGGAGTTAGCCAGTTTAAGCAGGGGGAGGCATTTCAGGCAGAGGAGAACAATGCCAAGTTCCTAGGGAATGAAAGAGCATGCACATGAGAGGAACTGAAAAAAGACTAGGATGGCTGTAGTATGGTGAACAAGTAAGAAAAGGGCATGGTCCAGATGCAGGACCTTATAAGCCATGGTAACATATTTGTGTTTTATTCGAAGTACAATGGGAAGCCACTGAAGGTTGTCAGATGAAATGCAGTACTTGTGTTAGTACTACCAAATTTGTGGCAGGCCCTAAGAAAGACTGACTTTAGTTGTTTATTCATCCATACATACAATAAATGTTTAAAGAGCACCCACCAGCCCTGTGCTAGAATTACCGGTTGATAGTGATGGTAGAGGAACATGTAAGACCTTCCTCAGAGCCTGTGATCCAGAAGAGATTAGATAGTTATAGTGACTGAGTCAAGAGATAATGCAATTTATTCATTCAACAAATATACTGCACTCCTAATCTGCTCCAAACCCTGTGCTAGACGCTGGTTGTTGCCCTTCAAGGATCACACACTACACCTGAGTCACAGGAGAGGCACAAATATACTCAAAGAATTTTGAGTGGGTTAGAATCATTTCAGCTCTGATATCTATGAGGCCTTTATAAAACATCCAGTCAATAAACATCTAGTAGGCATCTGCTCTGCCCTAGGAACTGTGCTAGCTACTGAAATCAAGGACCTTAGAGTTCCATAACAGAGACAGACATACCCCCCAAAAGGCATTAAAATATTAGGTGCTAAAAACAGGACAGCAGGCTTTCTACAGATCAGCATTGAGGGAGGGTAATTCAACAGAAGAAAGAACTCCCCCAAAAGGTATGGCTCCCACCTTCCTGAATGGATTTGTCCGTACCTCCCTCTAGCCTGATTTTTAGCTGCTGCCTTCCTTCTTGTCCCTCCATTACCCCTTTCCACCCTAGCAGATTCCATTTTCTTTATCTATTTTGGCATTCTTTAAAAAGCCCAAAGAATCCAAGATTTCAGCTTGGCTTCTTTATATGATTGTGTGTGATCTCAGACAATTACTACTTCCCTTCCCTGAGCCTCAGTTTTCCCATTTATACAATGAAGGGATCGGATCACATCTAAGGCTTGTGACTTACTCCAGCCAAGGTGATATTCACACTCCTGCACGCTGTGCTCTGCAAGGCCTTTCTTTGCACGGCTGCACGCATCCCTCCACCCCCACACCCGTGCCAGCTGGCAAACATCAACTCAGCTCAAATATCTTCAGGCAAATCTCCCCTGCTTCTACACACAATATTTCAGTCTGTCCTTTTATGCTACCACTACCTCGTGAAAGATCACACGATGAAAAGGACAAGAGGGACAAACTTGGGTTTGAGACGTGGCCACTCACCTCACCGCTTGAGCCTCAGTTTCTCACTTGTAACCTGGAGAAAATAACCTAAATTCGCATGTCTAATTATGGGGATTAAAAACAATGTATGTCAAGTGCTTGGCACCTAAGAAGTGCTAAATAAATAACGACTGCACTACACCTTTTAGGAGCCCCCAGCGTACTGAATTATAGAGTTCTTGGTTGGTCTCCTGCGCTAAACTGAGCGCTGCCTGAGGGCATCCCTTCCGCAGCCGTACAGTGTAGGCACAAACACGCGGGGCTGGCGGGCGCAGAAGGAGGGGGGCCAAGCAGGCAGGGCCCAGAGGGACCGGGCTTCAATTCCCGGGGGGAAGGCCAAACCGGGCGGACCCCCATCTGCGGGAAGTGACGCCACGGCGAGAGGCGCCGGAGCAGGGGCCGGCCGGAGCGGGGCTAGCGCACCATGGCGGAAGCGGAAGGGAGTTCGCCGCTCCTGTTGCCACCGCCGCCACCCCCGCCCGGAATGGCGGAAGTGGAGGTGCCGACGGCGGCCGAGACGGACAAGAAGCAATTTAGCGGCTCGGGCGGCGGCGCCATGGACGTGGAGCGGAGCCGCTTCCCCTACTGCGTGGTGTGGACGCCCATCCCGGTGCTCACGTGAGTCTCCAGGGTCGGAAAGAGCCGTGGCCCGCGCGGCGACCTCGGGCGGCCCCAGGCCAGCTTCCGGCCCGGTCGCGCAACAATCCTTTCCCTCGGGTCTGGCCCTCACGCCTCACCCAGGCATCAGAACCCCGCTACCCGCGCGGTGCCGGTTTCTGCGGACGGATGGGGCACGCTCCCCGCCCTCCTCACACCTGGTCTAGTCGAGGAGAAGGACAGTTGTAGGCCGGCGGGAAAGGTTCTGTGGCTGGCAAGCTCAGGACCTGTGGGCGTGCAGAAGAGGGGCCCCTAACCTGGTCTGAGGAGACGTCTTCAGTATTCACTGGTTTGTTCATTCGTTGAGCAAATGCTTGCTGATTACTTCCCGTACGCAAGACGTCCTGGTGGGTCTAGAGGCAAGTGGGAGTTTGGTTGGGACCACACTGGCTCCTGGATGTGACCATTGGAAGGACCACCATCTCAGTTGCAAAACGGATTTAGGTCCTGGGGTGTCTGCCTCCCAGACCAAGGTCTTTCTACGGCATTAGCCTTTGTCAGGAGAGAGAGCAGGTTTTCTGGTAGTGCTGCTGCCTTTTAGCCCGCAGCTCCTGGGTGGGGGGAGCTTGTTTGCCCTCCTGCTTCAACCTTGATAGCTGATAATAACCCCTCCTCACAGTGTTGGACAGTTGACCAAGCTCTTTCACACCCATTTTCTCTGAATTTCACAGCCACTTTCTAAGGTACGAATTCTCTTCTCAGATGATGAAGCTGAGCTTCCTGTACCATTAATGTCTTGATCAGGTTTACACTCTATAAGCAAATGTGTCCCAAACTCAGTCTTCTGACTCCATAACTTGCTCTCTTATGACTGCATCCTATCCACTCTCACCTGATGGGATAGATTTTTTTCCTTCTTTCAAAAACAGCCAAGTGGTGTGGAGAAGGGATCGTTTTTGGCCTTATATGTTGCTGATCCTAAAACGACCTTAATTTTTGTATTAATGTTAAAATACTTAAGTTGTTTTGCATTTTCAGATGCTTATGCATTTGCTTAAGAACATCCAAGTCTGAGTCCTTTAGAAATAAAATTTTTAGGAGCGTGTTCGTTGATTCATTCAGTGTTCTTTTAACACATTTGCTAAGTGACTCCTAAGTGCCTAGAGTAGTTTTAGGTGATAAGAATATACAGTCGTAAATAAAGCAGATATGATGCTGTGACAGAGTTTAAGTCATGGTAGAAGGAGATACGCAGTAAGTTAATAAGAGAACTGCTGATAGTGATTAGTGCTATGAAGAAAAAAATGTTAATGTGAGAATACCTGGGAGGGATAGTCAGGGAATATATTGGCTTTGCTAAAACCTTTCTTACTATCCTAAGATCTCTGGGTTTTCTCTATTCTCAATAACACATTTGTGCGGTCCTCTGCTCTTCAGAAAGCTGGTAGCAACATGAGATAGAGGCACCACAATCCCCAATCATCTAGGCCAGAAGCAGCTCACACCCCATTTCTATTCAGATCTGTGTACAGGTGTTCATAAGACCAAGATGAACGAGCCATAGTGCCCCTGTCAAAGGGCTCATGTTCCCATCAAAGGACTCACCCTCCAGCAGGAGAGAGACAAGTGAACTAACCATCATAGTGCCTTGTGATGATTGCTGACCTGGAGTGCAGAACTAGGACTAGATGTGGCACAAGGAACTGTCGTGTGTCCTTGGACGGAGGATCAGAGAGGAGGCAACTGAGTCCGAAGATTTGTCCACTCCCTCAAGAGATGTTGATAATTAATCATAAAAAGCCAGATAATAACTACTGTTACTAATAAAAACAGCTAAGATGGATACTTACTCTGGGCTCTATTCTAAACATTTTATATTCACTCTCTCGTTCAGTCCTTACGTCAACCCAATGAAAATAGATACTGTCGTCCCATTTTTATAGATGAGGAAATAAAGGCTTAGAAGCCGGCGTCAGGCTTTTTCTACTGACGTAGTCTACCTTCCCAGATAGAGCTCCAGGGTCAGTAACTTATTTGTTCATTCATTCAGTAAATAGAAGAAACTTTGAGAGTTTCCTCTCTGGGGCTTCCCCAGCACAGGGCTCTGCTGTTGTCTCCAGCCTTTACTCTTAATTTCCATCAGCAGTTGCTGGCACAGCTGTGGTATGTGAAATACTGGTCAAACCCAGACCTTCTCTCCAGCCAGATGAAAGGAATTGGGGAGTGGGGAGCAGGAGAGGGGGATGGGTCCTGAGATCAGAGTCTGAGAAGCCAGAGCATCTACTTTCCCATAATTCTGAGTGTCCTGTGGCCACTGTGGGTCTTCAGCAACTTATTCTACGCCAGTCCAGCCAATCAGATAGCAAGTATTTATTGAACACCTCATGATGACAGCATTGAGCAACTACCAAGTGCAAGGAAGTGTGCTAAGTACTTCGCAAGCATGTCCTATTTCATCCTCACAATAGCCCCTCCCCCCACTGAGGTAATTATTGCTATCTGCCTCTCACTGACAGAGGTAGGAATGAGTAACTTGCCCAAAACAAAGTTAAGACTCAACCCAGGTTTGACTTCAGAGCCTGACGCCACTCTTAAATGCAGGACATTCATTCATTCATCATTTAGTAATGAGTACTTTGCTCTAGCTGTGTGCCAGGCACTGCCCGGGGGCTAGGCTAATAAATAAGAGAAAATCCCTGCTTTCTTGGAGCTTACACATGAGTGGGGAGAGACAGACAGTAACCGTGCAAGTAAACAAGATAATTTCAGATAGTAGTAGATCCTAGGAAGAAATTAGAGCAGAGTAATGGGGTCTGGGGTGCCTAGGGTTGTGTGTGGCTACTCTAGAAGGCATGGTCAGGAAAGACCTCTGATGTTGACAGTTGAGCTGAGGCCTAAATGTTGAGAAGCAGCCAGTTGTGCAAAGGTCTAGGGGAAGAGTGTTCTGGGCTGGGCAAATGCCAGAAAAAGCAGTGAGGAGGAATTGGCATGTTTGAGGAACCAGAAGTGGGCCATGTAGCTAGAGAGAGGAGTGAGGTGACTGGGCCAAACTGTTGGGGGGAGTTTGAGGTATAAGTGTAATAGGAAGCTGTTAATGAATATTAAGCAAGAGGATGATGGAATCTGAAGTTTGTTCTCAAAAGACCACTCTGGCCCCACCATCCTTTCAGGTGCTCAGGCTGCAGACCCGGAATACTTCTATACTGTCGTCATAAAATTGCCCAGTCTTCCTTTTAAAGATCTTTTGAGGGGCCCGCCCCGTGGCCCAGTGGTTAAGTTCGCGTACTCCACTTCGGTGGCCCAGAGTTTAGCAGGTTTGGATCCTGGGCATGGACCTAGCACCGCTCGTCAGGCCGTGCTGAGGCAGCATCCCACATGGCACAACCAGAAGGACCACCAACTGAATATACAACTATGTACTGGGGGGCTTTGGGGAGAAGAAGAAGAAGAAAAAAGATCTTTTTGAATCCATCTGCTTCTCACCATCCCACCAGCAATACTCTGGTCAGGATCACCATCATCTCTTGTCAGTATTCCAGAATAGCCTCTGAACTGCCCACTCCAGTCCCACTCCCATTCTCCAGACACATGCACCACTTTGCTGCTTCGAAGTTTTGCTTCCTGCCTCTTGACATTCTGTCCTTTCACAGGTCAAGGTTAAAAGTCACCCTCTCTGTGAAGTCTTTGCTGACTGCCCCAGCCTCACAGAAAAGCTTCCTTGAGCTGCATCTGTGTAGGTTTTGCCTTGACCTCCTTAACAGGGTGCAGCCTTCAGACCAGCACTTGACCGCTGGCCCCATGAGTCTTTTCCCGTGAGTCCTTAACCTGGATCAGTCCCTCCAGCACCTAGGCCCTGTGGAGCCGTGGTTCTCAGACTACAGGCAGATCTGGGTTCCTGTGTGTTTTGCCTATCGGGGTCCATCTGAGATTTGGTCTTGTAAAAATGCCCATGGCTTTTAAGAATTTGAACTTTTAGTTCTTGGACTACACCATGCTTTTGTCCTGATCTCTACCCTTGCACCTACTATTTCTTCGTTATTTCCTCAGGGAAGACTTGCCTGAATTCCCCCACACCCACAGATTGGTTTAAATGCCTTTCTCCACCTATTTTTTTTAACTTTTTTATTGAGGTATAAAATATAAAGTGTACAAATCTTATGTATACGGCTCAATGAATTTTTCTGTGTGTATACACTCTTGTCGCCCAGGTCAAGACAGAGAACATTTCCAGTATCCAGAGGGCTGCCTTGTGCCCCTCCCAGTCACTTCTACCACAGAAATAACCCCTCTTTTGCCCTTTAGCACCACTTCTGCCTTTTCTTGAACTTTCTGTAAGCAGAATAATGTGTATGTACACTTGCGTAAGTTTTCTTTCACTCTGCCTTATATCTACAAGAATCTGTGTTGTATGTAGGAGAAGTTTGTTCTTTTTCATTGTTACCTACCCTTTCATTGTATGACTATACCCTAAATTACTCAGTCATTTTGCTATTGTTGAACATTTGGATTATTTCCAGTTATTTTTTAAATCAACTTTATAGAGATATAATTCCCATACAATAAAGTGCACACATTTTTAGTGTGCAGTTCAATGAGTTTTGACAAATGTTTCCAGCTATTTTGAGGAGAGATGCTGTGAACATTCTTCTGCATGGCTTTGGTGGATACAAGTATTTGTTTCTGTTGGGTGTATACTCTGAAGTGGAATTGCTGAGGTGTAGAGTATATTGTCAGTGTTCGAAAGTGGTAGAAACAATTTATACTGTTACCCATAGTGAAGTTCCATTTGCTTCTCATCCTCACCACACTCCGTGTTGTCGTCTTTTTATTATAGCTATTCTGTAGGGGTGCTGTGGTATCCCACTGTGCTCTTCATTTGCTCTTGCCCCTCTTCTGTGCTTCCCCAGCCCCTCTGGCCACCCTAATTGGCCACCTTGATCATCACAAAAGTCACACATGTTCTAACACTGCATAGAGTGTCCCCAGCATCTGTCTAACTGGCTGAAAGGCACCCTAAGCTCTGCTCCTTCCCTGTCCTCTTTTCTCACAGGTGGTTTTTCCCCATCATTGGTCACATGGGCATCTGCACATCCACAGGAGTCATTCGGGACTTCGCTGGCCCTTACTTTGTCTCGGTGAGTGCCCATTCCACTCCACTCTGGAGGGTTCCAAGGCTTAAGTGGAAGGTTGGCCTGTCTTGCCTGTAGGCACCTTTCCTATCTCCCCAAAACCTAAAAGAATGCAGATACCATGCAGTCCTCTCCCTGGCCCTCTGCTCCTCACCAATGTTTGACCCCTTTCCCCCCTCTCTTGCCTCCAGGACAGGCCGGGAGGGCAGCGTGGCCAGAAGGATTCTTAAGTAACTGACCCAGCCCTTTGTCCACCCCTGGGGTACCGAGACATGGGTAGGGATTAGAGGCAAGAGTGGAGAGTCAAACCATCCAGGAACCACATCTCTGGAGCTTCAGAAGGTGGGAGTCACAAGGTGGGGGCACAGGGGAGGCTGACATGGTTCCCTGGGGATGGCCATGGAGAAGAGGGGGTGGGCCTTCTAGAAGGAACCAGCTGTGTTCTCAGGTCTCTTCCCTGGGGGTGTGCCCAAGATGGGTGCAGTGAGTTTGCTCCAGATGAGCAGGCAGCATCCTGCCTATTTCAAGGTTCCAGCTTCCTCTTTATCAGAGACTGGAATGAAGGGGTGTGGTGGCACCAATCTGTTTATGTTGGTAGTTGTCATGCTCACCTTAACATGACAAAGGTCTTTCATATCTATTAGTTTCACTGCCATATGCTTTTATGATAATTCATCTTTGACCAGCTGTCAGCAGGATCTTCCTGATTCTGAACCCAGAATCTGTCCCTGCATGACTCCTGTATCCCACATCTTTTTTTGGGGGGGGGGGGAAGACTGGCCCTGAGCTAACATCCGTGCCCATCTTCCTCTACTTTATATGTGGGATGCCTACCAAGCGGTGCCATGTCTGCACCTGCGATCCCAACTGGTGAACCCCGGGCCACCAAAGCGGAACGTGCGCACTTAACCGCTGCACCACCAGGCCAGCCCCTGTATCCCACATCTTATGTGGCAGGTCTAGAACTTGGCTGTACTGTCTCCCTCAAAGGAGGCCTCTCGAGCCCTAGCCCCCACAGTCCTGCTCTGAATGCAGTCATACTGCCAGACACAGAGAAAGGCTCAATGTGGACCACCACTGTCGAGTCAGGAGGTCAGAGGGTGTCATCATTCATGCCATGAAGGAAACTGCCTACCTGTGATCAAAGATCAGAGACTGACCATAGAACTTGGAGAAAAGGAGTCCTAGAGAGGGTGGGAGAATTACCTAGGAGCCACACAAAGGCGCAGTTGCAGCAGGCACCTCAAGTCTTTGGTCTCTGGGTGCCGTGCTCTGTGTACTCCTGCCGCGCTGCCTTCTTCCCACAGAAGATACTTCAGATACTGTGCCAGCCCCAGAGCAGGGCCCGGACCCCACTTCTGCCCACCCGACATACCTCCTTCTAAGTCACTGCACTTTCACCACCGACCCAGGTCTATCTTCCAAGCTGGATGCGGGTTCCCCACTGATCTCTGCTCTTGTCCCTCAACAGGAAGACAACATGGCCTTTGGGAAGCCTGCCAAGTAAGTGATGAACATCTGTGGGACTGACCCTAGGGCCAGGTTCCTCCTGCCCAGAGTAGCAGGCCAGGCCTTCTGGGGCACAGCAGGAGCCAGAATCCTGAGGATCTGGAGAGGGGAGGGACAGCCAGGGTCCACCATCTACTGTGCCAGTCTCTGGCTGGGTCCTTTACCCACAGGCCATCTAGGCCTTGCCTCAGCTCTGCAAGGTCATGTTTTCCACTCCTTTGGAAGGATGAGGGAAGGGAAGGGACTTGATCAAAATCACACAGGAAGTGGCAGAGCTGGGTCTTACCCAGGTCTGTCTCACTCCAAAACCTAGACTCTCTCCTGCCCCTCGAGGAACGAACCCGCCATTTAAGGTGTAAGGGAGGCATTGTTTAGAACTCTGCTGGAAAGTTCTGGTTGGAGCTCAGGCCCTCTGGGAGCTATTGCTGGTTTGCTTGGGATTTGGAGACTTCGTTTCCTCTGTCTTGGGGACCCACCTCACTGTGGGTCTGGTGACAACGCCTCAGTCATCAGTGTGCTCAGAACAGCATCAGATGCTCTGTTGCCCGAGGCTGCACCCGGGAGGGCTGGGGCCTGTGGGGTTGGTGTCCCACACAGCAGAGGTGGCCTGGAGCAGGGCTCCCTGACAGGCAGGTGGAAACATGGGCCAAGGGCTTCTGGGCTGGGTGTCTACTGCCAGGCTGCTTTTCCAGGACAGTTTTAAGGGCATCCATTTCCAGGAAGGAACCCTCCAGCAGCCCCAGTCCAGGCCACATTGGTTTCTCACTGGTCCCATATCTCTGGGCTCCTCCACCAAGCTATTCCCCACACAGCAGCCAGATGGTGCTCTGACCTCCCAGCATCCCCTGGCCTGAGACCCTTTGGGGTCTCACTCAGTTTAAGGTTTATGAGCTTTAGCTCCACCAGCTGCTCTCCCACTCAACCAGGTCTCCCATGTAGGCTGATGGGGAGAATACTTTCTGATGGATGAGTTCCTCAGGGTGGCATTCGAGTCCCCCCCAACATGGCCCCACTTGCATTTCCAGCCTCACCTTCCAACATCCTATCACCCTGTTCCTCCCTCTGAATCCTCCAGCAGTGCCCAGTTACTTAATTTCTGGTACCCGCTGCACAGTTTTGTGCCTCTACCTCTATTCAAGCTATTCTCTCTGCCTAGAACACCCAGTCCCTGTTCTGCGCCTGGCTAATCCCTCTTTCTTCGGATTGGACTCAGGTGTCACCCCCCAACTGAGTTAGTTCATATCCTCCCCAGGATCCACCCGGCACTGGGCATGTCACACTGTGTTACAGTTGTCTGCTGCACGGCTCTCCCTGGACCTGACTGACCCCTGCAGCCTCAGCACCCAGCTCAGGGCCCTACACAGAGCAGGCATCAGGGAACATTCATGGAGCTGAGCCGGTGCCCAGAACCCCCTCTCTCTCCTCAGGTACTGGAAGTTGGACCCTGCTCAGGTGTATGCCAGTGGGCCCAATGCGTGGGACACAGGCGTGCATGATGCCTCTGAGGAGTACAAGCACCGCATGGTAGGTGGACCACTCCTGGGGGCAGGAATGAGGCTGGGAGACTCCCCTGCAGCCCGGTCTGACCCAACCCTTCCTGTATCTCCAGCATAATCTCTGCTGTGACAACTGCCACTCACATGTGGCATTGGCCCTGAACCTGATGCGCTACAACAACAGCACCAACTGGAACATGGTGACGCTGTGCTTCTTCTGCCTGCTCTATGGGAAGTATGTCAGGTGAGCTGCCCATCCACCTGTCACTCACCGCCCTCCCTTGGGCTGCTCTCCCAGGGATCCCAGCAAGGCTGTTTCTGGAGTCCTTCAGCCAGCAGGGACAAAGCAGATGCTGCTTGGAGCCATGGAGGTTCATGAGTTCTGGTGGAGGGAGAGATGGCTAAAGTCCAGCTCTACCTGGGTCCCAAGCCCAGCTCTGTCACTTGCTCACAGATCTTGGGTACCTAACTGTCTTGGCTTCTCTAAGCTGCAACTGTCCTTGGTAAAATCAGGATAATGATTTTGGCTCCTCGGGGAGGCTATGAGCCCACAGAGCCCTTTGCTTAGGTCAAATGAAGAGGTAGACCCTCACAGAGGGGTAGGTGACCATCCCACCGGGTCCCTTCCCAGGATCCCTCATAAGAGGCAGGGTTCTGGGCAGGTGGGCCCCAGTTGTGGCTTTGGAGGACATTTGAAGCCACACACTCACAACCTGTGAGGTCAAAGGCAATCCCAATTTAGAGGTAAGGGGAGCTCAGAGAGGTTGAGTAACCCACCCACTTGGGAGCCAGCACACACCTAGGCTAAACTGGCTGCCTCTCCAGCCTTTCTTCTAGCTGCATTCATGATTACAAGCTCCTGAAAAGGAGACTCAGGGGTCTTTTTGTTAGTCCAAAGGCTTTCAGAGTTCCCCTGAGACTGGTCACACAGAGACTGAGGCAGAGCTGGAGTTGAACCCAGGGCCCTGACTCCAGCCCCTTCGCTCCAGCCACAACATTGTGCTAACTCTTGCTGACCCCTCCCCTCCCAGTGGGCCCCATTATGAGGGCTGTGGGCAGAGGGCACTCCTGGCTTCTCCACCAAGACTCAAGTTCCTGGTCCTCTCACTGGAGACATTTCCCCAGACAAAGGGTGATTGTGGATGGAGCTAGTGAGGCCCAAAGAGGGTGGGCACGTCTCTTGTACCCACTTAGCAAGGTGTCACATCTCCACCAAGAGCCTGGAACAGCCCCTGCCCAGGACCTTAGTTGGTGGTTCTCTGTAGTGGGTGCCAGGCCCAGCTCAGTCCCTTGATTGACCAAGTTTGGAGGTGAGGGAGTGGTTCCAGGAACTTCCTTGAGGGCAGCAGCCCTGTCTGGGTCTGTGGATGGAAGGGATCTGGGCTGCACGCCCACTCACTGGGCCCCTCTCACCGTTACTCCCATCTCTCTCCTCTCCATCAGTGTTGGGGCCTTCGTGAAGACCTGGCTACCCTTCGTCCTCCTCCTGGGCATCATCCTAACCATCAGCCTGGTCTTTAACCTTCGGTGATGGCTACCGCATGGCCCTGGACCACCAGGCTCCTGAGGAGGCAGCCGCCACCCCTTTTGGTTCCAGATTCTTTTTCTCACCCCAAAAGGCAGGGATGGGCCTGCTGGTTTTGACCCAGGGCTTTGGGCTAGGTGGTTGGAATAAGGGGTAAGGATGAGCATGGGGCGGGGTGTTTGCTTTTTGTGTCTCACTGGTCACTCAGACACTCCCTGTACCCTGCTTCCCAGGCTTGTGACCCCTGCCCTTGAGGCACCTTCTTTGTTCGTCTGTTGAAAGGGCCTTAGCTTGCCTCTGTAGAGCTATTCCTGCCACTGCCTGCTGGGCTCCCCCTGCCTCAGTCCAGTGCTTGGTAGGGGAAGGGAGGACATTTGGACCCACCAGCCAAGGCAGCACAGGAGCCAGAGCTGGATTTGGAGCCCGTCCTCCTGCCGAGGCTCTGGTTCCGGGGTGGGTCAGGTACACCAAGAAGTCTCCATAAGCTAAGCTGCCCTGGGGCCTTCACCACTGGCCTCTAGAATGGTCCAGGAGGATGGACGGACCCCGCTTTGGATATTTGTCAGAAGCTGCAGTAGGGGTAGTTTGTGCCCCATCTCCTGGAGTCCTCCAGTCCATGCAGCTCCCTCTTCCCAATCTCCCAGGGCCTCTGAGCACTTGAGCCCACTTGCCCCTGCAGTTCGGGGCCTGGGGTACTCCAGCCAGGCTGGAGAGATGAGTGACGCTGACATGTCCAGAGTGACCCCGTGTCCATCAGAACAATGTAGACAAAGCTTGGCCCCAGTCCCGGCTATGGGCCTCACACTGGTCATGGCACCCTTGGGCCCAAGATGTTGGGGGGCCGTCAGAGCAGCCAGTGCCATCAGGGAGCTGAAGAGGAGCTGTTTCCTCCCACCTACCATGGCTCCCTCTTCTCTTCAAGTTGTGGAAAGGGGCTGTGCTGTCCGCCTTCTCCCTGTTCCATGGATTCCTTTGTGTGGGCTCCTGGGGCAGGATAATAAAGAGTTTTGACTCCAGATGGTGCTTTGTCCTTCAGTGGCCCCCTCGCCCCTTCAGCTCCTATCTTCTTGGTGTCCTTGGGTATCCCTGCCCCTGCAGCAAGGGGTCTGGTTGCCTGGGTCATGGTTGAGTCCTTGTCCAGTGCCTGGTGATTACATGGACATCAGCATCCCTCTGGTGTGTCCTACCCTGCGCCCAGGCTTTGGAAGTTCTCCACCATCCCACGTCCAGTATCCCAAAGCTTTCTTCTCAAGGCAGGTGACTGTGAAACCCCTGCCATGTTCCCTGTTGGGAAGAACTTGGCAGCCAGATAGGGAGTTGGGTCTGGGAAGACCTGAGGCCTGGACCTGTCTCCTCAACCAGGGGTACACAATTTGAGATAAGCCAAGAGAATCACCCCAGCCCCTGGCCTCCGCCATATCCATCAGTCACGTTGCCAGATTCCTCAGGCTGAGCCCCAATGGTCTGCTCACTGCCGTGCTCCTTGGTACCTCCACTTTCTGGCTTTACAGGCCCTGCAGGCTCCTCACTCTCCATGCACCTACTCTGCAGTGAGACAGGCCAGCACCTGTTCTCCAGCACCTGCCCACTCCTGGTCCTTTGCTTTCCACCTGTTGAAATCATGGCCTGCCTTCCCAAGGCCCAGCTTAAAAGCCACTTCCTTGGTGAAGTCTTTCCTAACCCTGCCCTATACCGTGTATCACTTTAGTTGGACTAGCAAAGGATTTGGTCTCTGAATCCTGAAGAGCCTTTGTGTTCATCTTGAGGATGGCCTTGAGGACAGCTCTAGCTGCTGGCCTTCAGGGCCCTAGATCAGATGCCTGTCAGCTCATCCCAGACTCTGCAGTGCTGTGGTTTCCAAGCCTGAGCTTTCTTCAGGGTGAGGCAGAGGTGACCCCCTCCCCACTTTAGAGCAACTCCATTTTCAAAATCTGTTTTGCATATTGGGTCCATCTGAGAGTTGGCTGGGGGAGAAGTTCCAGTGTGGAGGACCACAGCAAAGTGGATAGAAAAAAGTTCTGTTCCTGCCCAGCAGAACTTTAAGTTAGCCTTGGGGAGACAGGACATAAATAGGTGCCATAAAAATCACCGACAGTTGTTGAGTGCTTGCTGTGTGCTAGGCCTTGTAATAAAGTATCATTTATCCTCACCACAGCCCTATGAGATAGGTGCTATCATCCCCATTTTACAGATGAAGAAATAAGCACACAAAGGTAAAGTGATTTGTTCAAGGTCACACAGGTAGGAAGAGGAACCAGGTTCAAATCCAGCAGCCGGGCCCCCAGAGCCCCTGCTTGGAGCCACTTGCAAGATGGCCTCACTGGAGCATGAGGAGGGAAATGGGGGAGGGACTGTTTCTCCAAAGGACTGGGGTGCTGTGACTGACAAGAATGGAGAATGAAAGCTGGAGGCAAGAAAGAGGAAACACTTCTTACACAGTCCTATGTGATGGCTGCTATTGTCTCTTTTATAAAGGGAGAGAGTGAGGCTTACAGAGATTGTCATTGATCCAAGGCCACGGGGGACCATGTGGCAGAGCCAGAATTTTAACCCAGATCTGGGGCCTCTTAACTGCGGAAAGTTGCCTAGAGACTAGCTACAGTGCAAAGGCGTTGAGCCCCCTGGAGTGGGCAAAAAGCCTTCTGCAGTTGAGGAGTAGGGAGCACAAATAGACCAGGGTGTTGAAGGGACAGGAAGCAGAGTCAGTAGGTATGGCTCTAAGGATGCAGAAGACAAGGAGAGTCAGAGCCAGGTGGGGGTCCTGAGGGTTGGGCTGAGGGGTTGGGCAGCCCACAAGGAGGCTGGACTCTCTTGGGAGGTGGTGAGACTTCTGCCAGTGAAAGTGTCTAAGGGAGGCTGTGCTACTTGGAGCATATTTTCCCCCCTTCTCCCCAAAGCCCCCTCAGTACAAAGTTGTATATTCTAGTTGTAGGTCCTTCTGGTTCTGTGATGTGGGCTGCCACCTCAGCATGGCTTGATGAGTGGTGCTAGGTCCGCGCCCAGGATCCAAACTGGTAAAACCCTGGGCCACTGAAGCAGAGCACACAAACTTAACCACTCGGCCACGGGGCCAGCCCCTGGAGCAGACTTTTTAAAGGGTCAGAGGGTTACCCTGGTTGTCTGCTGGCACCTTCCAAAGCTAAGGAATGACAGATAAAAGTGGTGTGTGCTGAAAGGGCCCTCTGACAATTGTGCAAGCCAGGGCTGGAGGGGCCAAGTCAGGAAGCCAGGAGACAGGGAGGAGGAGGCATCCAGAAGAGGCTGGGTGGGGACTGAGACCTGGGCAGTGAAAGGGTGATGGAGATGGGGGGGGGGGGGGGGGGGGGGGGGAGGGGGGGGAAAGCACCTGGAGAGGAGGAGGCAGTCTGGTGACTGGCAGGAAGCAGCAGGAGACCTGGGGCCAGGCCAGGGGGCTGTTCACAGAAGTGGAAACCTGGAAATAAGA
Organism: Equus quagga; assembly: GCF_021613505.1. NCBI lineage: Eukaryota > Metazoa > Chordata > Mammalia > Perissodactyla > Equidae > Equus > Equus quagga. The sequence goes on along the minus strand of NC_060271.1, from coordinate 28,461,260 downwards.
GAAGGTTTCAGGTGGGGAGGATACAGAAGTTCAAGTTGAGAAGACAGCAGGAGAGTTGGATGGAAATTGAGAGTCCGGCAGAGTTGAAGCTGTAAGGACAGATGAGAGAGAGGAAGGGAATTTAGAAGCTGGAAAAGTAGACAGTGAAGTTTGATGCCTTCCAGGGGTGAGAGCTGCTGAGAGGTGGGGGGAGCTAGAGAAACATCCTTGGGAGAAGTCAGGACAGGATGACGGGAAGGAGTGAGGATGCTGTTGGTCACTCTCCTCCCATTCAGGGAGACTTGACGGAGGAGGCAGGCATCAGTAACAGCTCCCACAGCGGACCCTCAATGGATACTGCATATACAAACGTATATGTATATTTATTAAGGGCCTAGGGATCTCAATGAATTGTAGTGAAAACCATCTGAGGAGGGATTATTACCACCATTTAATAGATGAGGCTCAGCAAATAAGAATGACTTGCAACAAAGTAACTAGGAATGCCAGACCATGGGCTGGGGGTGGAGGAGGGACCCTCAGGTGTTCAGAGTGGTGGTAACATTTGGGAGCCAGTTCCATGAGGGGGAGGAAGGGTGGGGTTTCATTTAGAGTCCACTCCTTGTCCCACCTCCTCTCTTGGAGGGTCTGTGAGGTACCCTCTAATATTTAAGCCATGGCAGCGGGTGTGGAAGGACAGGCAGAGTGGAATGAAGCAGACTTGGAGGCATCTGGAAGCTTTGGTGTGGCCTTGGTTCGTGGTCCTGAAGCAAAGGTAATTTGGGACCAAATCTATTCTCAGGGTGGGGCCGAATCTGGGAGCAGAATGGGGTGCTCAGAGGGGCTCCCCATGGACAGAAGAAGGGTGTAGGAGCCTCACGTTGGCCTCAGAAGAGTCCAGGCCTCCTCAAACAGATGGGGCCTAGGGTGGTAGAAGGACCAGAGAGAGCAGCTCTGGTGTGGCCAGCCCTGCCCGGGAGGCATACGTGGACATGGAAGGGCAGTCATTGTCGAAATAAACCATGTTGGAGAGGGGCCACCTGGTACCTACTATATGCCAGCTTGCGCCAGGCACTTTCGTTTCCCTTATAATAGGTTCTTCACACTCTGCTGCCCACAGTTTGCATAGGAGGAAATTGCAGCTCAGAATGGTTAAGAGACCTGCGTAAGGTCACACAGTGGCAGAACAGGAACTCTACTCAGGGTTGTCTTACTGCAGTCTGCAGTCCTTCCATTGCTCTGCTTCTTAGAAAGGTTTCTAACTTTGCTTTCAAAGCAAGTTCCTATCAGCTCCTCAGCGGGCCTGGTGGGGCTGCTACCCATTCTGCACATGGAGCAGCCAAGGTTCTGAGAGGTTACAGGAGTCACAGAGTAAGTCTGCAGTGAGCTGGGGCCAAGCCCCAGGCATTTCCCACTCACCAAATTGGCTCTGGGTTTTCTGAAAGCTGAGGTTGGGGTGTGCCCCTGGGGAGGCCAAATCCAGGCCCGGTTTTGCATCAGGCCCTGCTGAGAAGGTGTTCCTCCTCTTCCTCCTCCTCTGAGGGGCAGCCACTGGGCTGAGCTGCCTGTTGAGTCAGCCTTAGTCCCTCACTGCTCTTCTTCTAGTCCCTGAAACTCGGCTGCCAGGGGAGCTGGGGTCACCCTACGAAGGCGTCCCGTCCATACTGGACCCCTACAGGTAACACACCTCAGGGCTGGGAGTCCCTTGCTAGTGTCCCAAGGGGCAGGCACTGCCACCTCATATCCTGAGTACCCTCTGGGACCTTGGGGTGGGGGAGGCAGGAGCGTGTCTAGGACTAGAACAGCCAGACAGATGGACAGACCCTATATTGACCAATGGGTCTGTCCTATAGTGTTGAAACAGAGCAGTGAGGACCAGACACTTGATTCTGCCTCTGGAAGGAAAGGGGACGGCAGGGAGGTGGGTGCTGCTGGCAACCCTGGGCTCAGATGCCCACAGCTCAGCCCAGGCAGACCTGCAGGACAAGAGCAGGGTCAGCTCTGCAGAATGTCCCCCCCACCTCCACACTCATACACACACACCTGGTGGCCCTTGGGGCACCAGAGTACGCACTACAACAATACACACTATAACCCAGTCATACATACAGCATAGGAGGAAATACACACACAGTGCACACACCTCACAACGCTGTCACCCAGAAAGTCACTGAACACACCACACGGCCAGTAGTCACCCATGCAGTGTCACACTGTGACATGACACACAGACACACATGCAGTAATGCAATATTCATGCCTACAAAATATACAGGCACATGGATCCCACAGTACACAGACATGCCTGCCAGACCGAGACTCTCACAACGGCACAATCAACACAGAGACATCAACATGGGCTCGCACACCAGGCCACAGAAGAGCCCCAACCGTGCATTTGCAACATCCAGCACCTTGAACACAGCAGATGTTCAGGAAATATTGTTAATGTCAAGCACACAGGCATTCACACAGTGTTATACACAATACCCGAAGTAGACGTGCAGAAACCCCAGGTTCTGGGTGAGGGGGGCAAGCAGGGGAGAGGGCTTGCTCAGGCCTGGACACTGACTCATCTGGGAGGGCGCAGAGTGCAGGCAGCAGGCACAAGCCAGGACCTGCCTGCTGAGGTGCCCTCTTCCCATCACAACTCTTCCTGGTGCCCTGGCATGGGAAGGGTGGGGAGGAGAGGAGAGACTGCCCAGTGGGCTCAGGCCACTGCTCTGCTCTGCCCATGGCCCAGTCATGGGCCCCTTGCCACGTCCACATGCCCCTCAGGCGTGGGCAAATGTTTTCCTTCCGGAGTCACCGTGGTATCTGAGCGGCCCAAGCTGCTTTGCTAGCACTTGGCCTCCACCACTGGGACCCAGCCAGGTCAGGGGGTGGGGGACCCATGTGGCCAGAGCAGAGAGGCCAGGGGCTTGGGGCAAGAGGGCAGCGCTGGCAGCAGGGGTATCCCTGAGCTGGAGGCCTCAGTGGGAGTGGGTGTGGCGGTTACTTCAGAGGGGAGGAAGTTGGGGGTGTGGGCTGGGGAGGAGGTTGCCTCAGACAGGAAGACCAAATGAGCTAGTGTAGGGTGGAGGTGAAGGGAGGGGACCCAGGTTGGGAGGTTCAGAGGCAGGCAGGTAAGCAGATCATGTGCATGTGCTTTTGTGTCTGGGGGCGTGTGTGTGTGTTTGTGCGCATTCCCCATGTGTGTGCAGATGTATTTCTGCATTTAATTAATCAATTTCTTACCAACCATCTGTTGGGTGCAAAGTACTGGTTTTGGGGATGAGGCCCTGTCCCTACCTTCAAGGGGCTCACAATCCAGTTGGAGGCTAATGTGTGTGTGCAAAAGTCTGTGTGACTTGTGTCTATCTAGGGACATGTCTTTGTCCTGGACCTATTCTTGTACAGGGAACCCACCTGGGTTCTGTCCCCTTGTGCGCACATGCCTGTGTGCCAGTTTAAGACTGTTAGGTGTGTCGCCTGGTTTGGGCTTGGGACTGGGCTATGACTGCATAGGGCCTTTCGTGGAAGAATGCCTATGCATGTGCCTGTCCTTGTACAGGTATCAGAGTGCACATGTGACCAGGTGTATATCTCACTGTGGGTAGTTGTGTCTACATTTGTCAGTGTATGTGCATGTATGTCTCTACACATCTTCGAGTGTGTCCCTGAGTATGTTCATGGGCCAGTGTATGCATATGTCCATGGGTGCATCTCATGCCACCTTGACCTCAGCCTCCCTGGGTTTGTACCCTGCCCACCACCTGGCATATATTTGGGCAGAAAAGGCCAGTCAGCTCCAGGATGTTCCCTGTATTTGGGCAGGGCTTAACCTGACCCCTGGTCTCCCCCCAGGGAGCCACGTGTGCCCAGCCGGGGCACTGCCCCAGCTGATGCCCCAGAGGGGCCACCCTTCTCAAGAAGGGCTCTGGGCCCCAGTCTGCCTCATGGCGCATGAGCCAGAGCCTGAGACTGATGGACTGTTGGACCTGAGCTTCCTGACAGAGGAGGAGCAGGAGGCCATTGCTGATGTCCTGAAGCGAGATGCCCACCTGCGCCAGCTGGAGGAAGGGCGGGTCAGGTGACGCAGGGCAGGGGAGCCCATGAGGAGGGGCCTCAGGCACTGGGAGGCTGGGGTGGCCTCCAACCTGCCCCCACTAACATGTAGCCTGATTACTGGGTAGTTCTTGTTTTTGCCCTTTGGTTCCCTCTGCCCCTGGCCAGCTCAGCTCATCACCTCTCCCAGGGTGGCTGCAGCAGCCCCCTTGCCAGCCCCCCAACCTCCAGGCTTGCCTCCTGCAGCCCACCTGCCAGGCTGCGGCTGGAGCTGCCCAGATCTGTCCTAATATCCCTGCTGGAAGCCTCCACGGCTCCTCAGCACCTCGTGTGAGGGGCAAGCTCCGAAGCCTGGTCCACACGGCCTCCTTGCCTGGTCCCTGCCAGCCGCCCCCACGTCATCTTCCACCAGTAACCCCTACACACACACATACTCAGTGTCTCCCACAGCCACCTGGGGGCTCCACTGTCCCTGAACACACCCACCCTTCGCTTCTAGGCTGTTCCTTCTTCCTGAAAGAACACAGCAGCAGAGGAGCATGGGACTTACAAGTAGTGTTTGGGGACAGACAGCCACCTCCTATCTATGTAACCTTGGGCAACTCACCTGACCTGAGCACCACTCTCCTCATCTGTAAAATGGGGCTAAGGAGACTCACCTCATGGAATTAGGAGAGATTATGCACGGTAGTCACTTAATGAATAATAATTATTCTCCTTCTCTACCTGGAGAATTCCAGTTTGTCCATTAAGAAGCAATTCAAATGTTGCCTCCTCTGGGAAGCCCTCCTGAATGCCCACAGGCAAAGCCGGCCCTTCTCACATCTGTCATGGCACCTACCTCACTATAGCGTCCTTGTCTATTCCGGACTCGGGCTCCCCACCAGCCTGAGCTCCTCCAGGGCAGGGATCAAGTCTGACTTGCTGTTGTGTCCCTGGCCCCAGGTACAGGGCCTAGCACAGAGTGGGTGGCAGGAATGTTGTTTGGGTGAGTGGTGACAGCCACGCTCTCCCCTATCCTCCAGCAAGCTCCGGGCCTCCCTGGCAGACCCTGGGCAGCTGAAAATTCTGACAGGGGACTGGTTCCAGGAAGCACGCTCCCAACGGCACCACCATGCCCGCCTTGGTTCTGACCTCGTCCGAGCCTCTATCCGTAGGAAGAAGAGCTCCAGGGGTGAGAGGAGATCCCCAGGGCAGGGCAGGCCTCATGCAGCCTGGGTTACCGGGTACATGTGGACAGGGAGAGAGGGCCCCTGGGTTCCAGTCCCAGCTGCCCATGCTAGTGTGTGTCTTTGGGTGGGCACCACCCCTCCATGGGCTATGGGAGGTGGACGGGAAGTGGGTGGCATCTCCAAGGGCTAGACTTCCTGAGAATGGGGGTTCACAGAATTTGTCACTGTGCGCAGGAGACCAGGCTCTGGGCATTGATAGGAAGGCTGAGGCTGCTGGGAAAGAGACTGAAGAGCAGCTGAAACCCAGGTAAGGAAGGGTGGCTGCAAGGGGAGGGTGCCTACCAGTCACTTGGGTCTCATCCCTGACAACCACCTTTCCCTACTCCTAGGCTCTCCATAGGTCAGGCCCCCCAAGAGAGGCTCAGCCAGGAGGCCGAGGTGAGTAATGAGTGACTGAATGAGCTATTAAATGAATGGGCAGTGCCCCTGGAGTGGAGGTAAGATGTGCTGGGTAAAGAGTCCCAGACTGAGAGTCAGGAGACCCTGTTCCAGGGCTTGTCATCCACCTCTGTCCAATGAGGGACCTGGCCTCTGAGGGAATCTCTGACTCTGGCTTTTAGGGGTGGAGTGGGGACCGGCTGGGTGAGGTGCAGGACTCAGATCCTACTGTCCTCCACCAGTGGGACGCTGGGAGTCAGGCAGGGCAGGCCCTGAAGTGTGAATAGGGTGTGAAGTACAGGCCCAACTGGTCCTGCAGCTGGTTGCCAGCCCTGCCCTCAGGGCTGGACTAAATCTGAAGCTGGGGTAGCCAGCTGGGGCCTCTGAACCTCTGACCCTGTCATAATCTTTGAATCCTTCATCACTAGCTCCCACTGTGACCCCTTGCTTCTTTCAGGGACCTGATTTCCCCTCACCATATGTCCCCCCAGAGGCTTCAGATCATGAGGAGGAGCCCCAGGCCCAGGAAGGTAAGTGAGGGTGTGTGTTGGGGAGCCCAGACAGGTTGTGGGGATCAGAGGCAGCTCTAAGTGACCCCAATCACCTTTCTTGACCTTCCTCCTGCCGCCTTGGGGGGGTGGGAGGGATGGGGGAGAGGCATGTGGTCTCCTTGGGCGACCCCAGGGCAGCTCTGGGGCCTGAATCTGCAGGTCACAGGAGTTATAAACCAGTCCCTGTAAATTTGCTTGGGGACGGGCGGAAAGGGGCTCTCTCAGCAGCTTGTACTCCACCGCAGCCCCTGGCCCAGGGGGCGCGCAGGTCGACGCCGAGGAGGTGGACCCGGAGCCGGAGCCGGAGCCGCAGGCGCCGTCGGGGGGAGAGAAAGAGCCGCAGCCCCGCCCAGCCCAGGTAGGCGGGAGCGGCCCGCGGCTGCTCTCAAGACCCGGAGCGGAGTCGGGGCGGGGAGTGCGCTCCCCAAGGCTGCGAGCCCTCCGGGACCGAGCGCGGTCGGGGAAGGGGCTCGGAAAAAGAGGGCGCCCCGGTCACTTCCCCCCTCCCCAGACCCAGGCGGCGGCCGAGATTCTGGAGAACGGGGAGGAGGCCCCAGGGCCCGGCCCCTCTCTCGACCGCATGCTCAGCAGCAGCTCCTCGGTGTCCAGCCTCAACTCCTCCACGGTGAGGGGGTGAGGGAGAGGGCCTGAGGGGGGACCTCCTCTCCCCATATCCCGTCATAGCCTTTGCATGACCCCTCCTTCGACCCTGAACCTGACACTACAGCCTCCAGTCAAGCTATGTCGAAGTGCCCTTTACCTCTTCGCCTCGCTTTACCCCCCTGTCCCCCGCATCTGAACCCAGCCGCGAGGTGAGCCCTGCACCCCGTCCTAACTCCCCACCCCCCGCCCGCAGCTGAGCGGCAGCCAGATGAGCCTGGCCGGGGAGGCGGAGGCGGGCGCGGTGCAGGTGCGCGGCTCCGTGCACTTCTCGCTGCGCTACGAGCCCGGAGCCGCCGAGCTGCGCGTGCACGTGATCCAGTGCCAGGGCCTGGCCGCCGCCCGGCGCGGCCGCTCCGACCCGTGAGTGCCCGAACCCGCGAGGCGGGGGCGCGAGGGAGCCCCTCTCGCCTCCCAGCCCCACCACTTTTTCTTGGCCTCAGTTTTCTCATCTTCAAACTGGGAATAACGTTCTTGGGAGTCCTGGGGGTGGAATGAGATAGCTCCTGTAAAGCCCTGCGCGAGGTGGCTGGGGAACCGCCGACCTCCCCCGGCAGGGGAGTAAAGCTGGAAGGTCCCCCCCTTACCTCCGGTCCTCACCTCCCCCGCCCCAGCTACGTCAAAAGCTACCTCCTCCCTGATAAGCAGAGCAAGCGCAAGACAGCGGTGAAGAAACGGAATCTGAACCCGGTCTTCAATGAGACTCTCCGGGTGAGGCTGCGACGACCGGGCGGCCCCTCATTAATGAACCAGACGCCCCTTCCTGCGGGGGCTGGGTGTCAGGGGCAGCCATAGTATCGTGATTGCCCGTCGCTCCAATCCTCCATTCTGCAGGGAGGTCCTCCCATTAATGCGCTCTCCAGTATGTCAGTCTAGTGGAGGGCACGGCGCTAGTCCAGACCCCCGTTGATGCCCTTCGGGGCTCCCCAGGACTCCATCCTGCACGGAGCTTGGTAGGACAAGCCCCAGTCAACACTCTGGCAGCACTGAAGCCGGGGTCATCAGCGGTGCTCCATTAAAGCGCACCTCCTGTCCCCAGTACTCCATCCCGCAGGCTGAGCTTCGGGGCCGCGTGCTGAGCCTGTCCGTGTGGCACCGCGAAAGCCTGGGTCGCAACATCTTTCTGGGCGAAGTCGAAGTGCCCCTGGACACGTGGGACTGGGACTCCGAGCCCACCTGGCTCCCCCTGCAACCTCGGGTGAGGCAGCTGGCCCGCGGGGGGCGGGGGGGGGGGCCGCGGCGCAGATCTCCCGCCTTTACTCCCCCCCACCCCCTCGGGCTTTCCCTCATCCGGCCTCATACACCGCCGGCGGCAGAGCCTCCTCACAGCCTGGAAACTTTACGGCCCCAGGCGGCCCCATGCGAGGGCCTGATCCCGGACGGCGCCTTCCAGGGGCCCTCTCAGACTCCAGGCTGGTCTCTCGAGGCCCTGCCCCCAGAGACACCGCCCTCCCCGCTAACCACGCCCCACCGGTGTCTGGAGACTCCACCCCTTTATGGCCCCTTTCCCTTGGGCCCTGTCCCCGACCCTTGACGAGCCCGCTTCTCGCAGGTCCCGTCCTCTCCCGATGACCTCCCCATCCGCGGGCTGCTCTCTCTGTCCCTCAAGTACGTCCCCGCCGGCTCCGAGGGTGAGTGACCGCCCTCTAGAGGCCAAGCTGGACGGACGGGCCATGGGAGGCCGGGACTGCTGTCCCGCAAGGAGCTGAGCCGAGCCTCTCTGCAGGCAGGGGACTGCCCCCCAGCGGGGAGCTGCACTTCTGGGTGAAGCAAGCTCAGGACCTCGTGCCTCTGCGCTCAGGATCCCCGGATACTTACATACAATGGTGAGGGGCATCGGGACCTCCCTGCTTCCCTTCCTTTCACCCGCAGTGCAGCTCTCCACCTCTGTCCGACAAACCCCTTCTAATCACCCACCCTTGATCTCCCAGTCTGGGGGCTTCGACCACTGAGCAGGGGTGAAGGGGATGGCTTGAGCAAAGGCCTGGGGTCAGGAGAGTTGAAGACACCTTTGAGGAGCTGCATTTCAAGGTGACTGGCACCGATAGGACTCGTAGAAGAGCTGAGGCTGAGACCTGGGAGGTTGCAGGGGTCCTTCTATGGAGGACCCTGAAGGCCAAGCTGCGGGGTTTGACCCTGAACTTGCAGTTCAGTGGTTTTCAAAGTAAGCTCCAGGGGACCTCTAGGGGTGCCTCCCACCCTAAGAGAGTGAAATGGAGGTAGGCAGATCAGGTCTCTGAGTGCACAGCAGTGATTCAACCAGAGACATTGTTTTTCTTTTAGGTTTTGTACTTTGAGCAATATTTTATCCTGCAGAAAGGGCTCCAAGACTTTCAAAAGTTTGGAAACTGCTTCTAGGAGGCAATAGGGAGCCAATGAAGATCACTGAGCTGGGGAGTAGCAGAACTGCATTTCAGAGACATTGCTCTGGGGTCCTGTGAATAAGAGTTGTAATTTTTAACGGCAGGAGATCTGAGAGGAGGGTGATGCAAAGGTTCCATAGGGTAGTGAGGGTTTCAGGCCAGATCTCAGGCAGGAGCCAGAGGACATGGACACTGTAAGGGAGTATGGGTAGGACTCGTAACTGGTTGGTTCTGGGGAGTGTGAGGGGTGGCCACTTGATGCCAGCCCACCTCCCCCACAGCTCAGTGCTGCCTGATGACAGCCGGGCCAGCCGCCAACGGACAAGGGTGGTGCGACGCAGCCTCAGCCCCGTGTTCAACCACACCATGGTTTATGATGGCTTTGGGCCAGCCGACCTGCGCCAGGCCTGTGCTGAGCTCTCCCTCTGGGACCATGGGGCCCTGGCCAGCCGCCAGCTGGGGGGCACACGCCTCAGCCTGGGCACTGGTGAGTGGGGCAGGGCCCTGGTGGGGAGCCAATGCTGGGAGGCAGAGGCTCAATGTGTGGCCTTGGGCACTTCTTTGCCTTTTCTTGTGCTTTGGTATCCACTGAGAACTGGAGGTGAAGTGCATAATCTGGGACCAGGTGGGTGTTCTGTGGGACCTGAGGTGTCCACTGTGACCATGCCCTCCACCCCTGCCCACCCGCATCCAGGCAGCAGCTATGGGCTCCAGGTGCCCTGGATGGATTCCACACCTGAGGAGAAGCGGCTGTGGCAGACACTCCTGGAGCGGCCATGCGAGTGGGTGGATGGCCTTCTGCCCCTCAGAACCAACCTGGCCCCCAGGACATAGCTGCCTACAAGCCCTACCAAACCCCTCTCTCTCAACCACCATCTCAGGGCCTGCCCTGGGCTAAAGTTAATAAAGTCTATTCTAAGGGCAAGAGGGGGCTGATGTCTGCTTTGGGGGTGGGAGAATGATGGCAAAAAAGAGCTGGAGAAGTGAAGGGAGCCAGGTAAAGGAACTTCAGACCTTAGGCAGCTGGCCCCAGGACCCCCACCCCCATACCTCAGAAGTTGCCAAGGCCCAAGGGTACAAAAGTGTTCTGTTTAATAGTCTTTGCCTGGTGGTACTCAATAAGCTTGAGGCGTCTCTGTGGTTGGTTCCCCGCACTTGGGCTAGGCCCAGGCCCTACCCTGCCCCCCAACCACCTGGCCTCCTCCACTTGCCCCTAGGTCCTGGGGCAGGTGTGTCAGAAGTTGCTTGTGTCTCCTCCATCCATCCATGGGTCTGGCCTCCTGCCTCAGGTGCTCTCATTCAGCCTCCTGGGGTCCAAGGGTCACTGGCGTGGATCCTGCTCGCTGTGCCAAGATAGCTCTCCAGATGCGGCATATCATCCCTCCCCTGGGGGAAGCAGGCTCAATGTGGCTCAGTCAGAAGGCCCTGAGCTTTCTCTGGTACCCACTATCTGCCTGATGCCCTCTCTGTCCCCCAAGGGACCCTGGTGTCCCTGTAGTTTCCAGAAAGGAACCTAGACAGACCTGTGGCTGGGGATCAGGATCTGGCCAGCATGAGGGCAGGTCACCCTTGGAGGGCCCAGGCCATACCTGATGCGGGTATAGATGAGGTCATCTCTAGTGGCACAGGCCAGCAGGGCATGGAGGGTGAAGCTGTGGTTCAGCAGCTGATTGTGGACAAAGGCCCATAAACAGAAACAGGGAGAGGTCAAATCAGAGAAAGATGTGTCCAGAGACCCACGTACTAGCTCTGTTCTACCACCAACATGCTAGGGTAGATCACATGCCCCTCTCTGGGCCTCAGTTTCCTCATCTGTACAATGGGAGGGGTATACTAAGTGCTTGTGCACTATTGAGATTCTCTGCATCAGTGGCAGAAAGTGAGAAGAGCTGAAAGATGGGCAGAGATGGGGTTTTTGGTTGGTGGGAGTCAGGGATAGCCAGCACTCTCCCCCTCACCGTCTGGATGGTGCCTGAGTCCACGCTCAGTTCCTGTAGCCACTGCACCAGGCCCTGGTCCACTGTGACAGCAGCTATCAAGGAGAAGCCAGGTGGTGAACCCAGGGGTGCCTCTTGCCAGAAGTTGCCTCACACCCACATTAGTGTTCTCCAGCCTGGTCCCGCTCACCTGAGGGCTCTGAGGCTGGGACATAGGTCCTGGCCTCCCCCTCCACCCGCTGTAGAGCTTGTCGCACCAGGGCCTGGCACTCCTGTTCCTTCTCAGCCAGGACATCTCGAAGCCTGTAGGTAGGCAGGAGGCGAGTAGAATGGAGGGGGTGTGGGGGTGAAGTTCATGTAGAGGCTATGGGCAAGCTCCAGGCCCTTTACCTATCAGTCTCTGCTCGCAGGAGGCCCAGCTGCACCATCAGAGGTGGGGGATCCTGCTCGGGCTCCCTGGGAAGCCCGTTTGGCTGGACCAGGGTCTCCTGCTGTCTCTGCAGGGACTCCTCTTCTTTACTGGACTCCTCTGATCTCGGTGGGACTGCCTCCTTCTCACCCTCTGCCAATCCGAGTGGGGTGAGCTCAGGCAGGGGAGAACTCCCATTTGGACCCCCAGACAGCGGTGGAGGGCGCAGAGCTCTGGGCACCCGTCAGTCAGTGTCAGTCTGGGAGATGTCCATTTGGTCACGAGCCCACCGGCTCCCTCCTGCCCAGGTCAAGCCTGGCCCCCACGGGCCACGCCCCCTGCCGGCTTTATTTGTGTTCGCCACGCCCCCAAGGGGGTCACACCCTCGCCACCAGGCAGGCAGGCTCCCCTCCCCTCCCCCGCCTACCTGGGCCCAGCGCAGCCAGGGCTGCCCGTACAGCGCGGCTGAGCAGCGAGTCCAGCACGAACATCCAGTGTGGGCGGATCTGGCGCCTACGGAGGATCTGTTTCACCTGGAGAGGGAGGAAGGCGCGGCTGAGATTGCTGAAACTCAAATAGAGGTGGGGTTTGAGTTGGAAAGGCCTAGAAAGTCTTCAGCCGCAAGCAAGTTAAGTGGGCAGGCTTGGAGTCAAGGGAGAGGCTGAGAAGCTAAGACTGAGCAGATGTCCCTTTACCGATGGTTTTCTTCCTTGGGAAGACATAAAATCTTACAACATCAAGTCCTTGCACATTCCCAAGCACAGGGAGCTCCCTACCTATTATTGGTCAGCGCTAACTGTGAGAAAGCTCTCTCACCGCATCCGGGAAGGCGAAGAGTGGTCCATGCAAAAGGGCAGGCCCAAGGCCCTGGGCCCGCAGCTGCCCTTGTAGCGCCCGCAGCTCCTGAGACAACTGCCGGCGGTTGGGAGTGTGGATGTGCGCCCTGAGGCAGCGCAGTAGCTGTTCCACATGACTCCTGCTCAGACGGGGACTCTGAGAAGGAAGAGAAGGGTCGTCAGCGGGTATTCCTACCTGAGCCAAGAGAGATGCCGGTGGAGGAGTCGGGGGAGGCCATCAGCAGGAGCCCTGTCCGTGCTTGACCACCAGGGGGCGCTGGGGCGGGCCGCCCACCTGTTCCTGCTCCAGGCGCAGATTCTCCGCCAGCGCGGGCAGCTCCTGCTCCAGCACCGCGGCCAGCATGGCCCGGCGCTTGCTCTCTTGGTGCAGCAGGCTCAGCCCCGAACTCTCCGAACTCTCCTCAGGGGACGCGGGCTCCTCGGCCCCGGGCTCCTCAGGCACCCTGGGTGCAACAGGGAGCAGCCAATAGGGGGCGGGCAGCAAACACCGTTCCGCCATCTCCGCCCCAGCGTTTGAATCCTGGCTCTTTTACTTTAATAACTACCTCACAGGGATAAAAGAGAATCCGGCACAGAGGGGCACAATAAATATAAGTAAGAGCATTTGGGAGGTAGGCACCAAATGCCATCCTTGCAAGTGGTCAAGATGCCCAGGTCCCCAAGGAGGGCTTTTTCTGGAGGGAGTACAAGGGTACAACCAGATGAAGCAAACCCATCCCAGGACCCTGGGCTCTCACCGGAGCTGGCTGGTGTCCCCATAACTGAGGCAGCGCTTGGGGGGACTGGGCAGGTGCTGAGAAGGTGCCTGAGGGCGCGGGAATGTCTGGGACTGGGTGGTGGAGTCAGCTGAAGGAGCAGGGCTGGCTGAAGGGTTATCTGAGGGAGGCACAAGGCTGTCAGCCTGGGCCCCCCTTCAGCCCTCTCACCTCCACAGCTCCTCTGCCCTCGCCCTAGTGTGCTCACTGCCTCCACCTGAGTAGTACCTGAGGGCCGTGGAGCATGTCGTGGGGAGCCAGGGCTGCGGCTCCTCTTCCCCGGCTGCAGGAAGGGGTCCCCCAGCAGTGCCTGAGCACTGGCTCGGAGGCGGGGGTCTGGCTCAAAAGTTCGGAGGAGGAAGGCTTGGGCCTCGGCTGACAGAGAACTGGGCATTGGCGGATGTACCTTGTACATGCCCACCTGGGAGGGGGCAGGGAGGGTAAACAAAGTTTAGAGGTGTTCAGAGCCAAGTCTGTCCCCACCCCACCTCATGAGCCAAGCCCTGAGGGGTCTCACCTGAAACATGGCAGCCTGTGGGCTCCCTAGCTCGTGGAAGGGTGGACGACCTGTGGCCATCTCAATTACAGTGCAGCCCAGTGACCAGATGTCTGCCGCCTTCCCATACCCTCGTGGGCCCTGATCAATGATTTCTGGGGCCATATACTGAAGGGTCCCTAGAACAGGGGCAGTAACAATAATGGTCATCTAGCCTTTATCACTGTGGGGGTGGCAGGGAGTTCTATCATCCTCTGGCCACCTGCACCCACCCTGAACTCTATCATCCAAAACAGTTCCCATCACCTACCCTGGTTGTCAAACATCTACCCCGAGTTTCCTCACTCATCTTAGGCTCCATCACATTCACGATGGACCACCTACAGTAGGTCCATCATATATCCTGGATTGCATCATCCACTCTGGCCCGCATCCACTCATCTATCACCCACTTTGGCCCGCATCAACACTTCTGGACTCCATTTCAGGCACTAAACTCATTGTCATCAGCTATCCAAGCTCCAATTCTTGATTCCATCACCTCACCCCTGGCTCAATCACTTGCCCTGGGTTTCAACCCCATTAGGCCTCTAACTCCATGCCTAGGAGAAACCCCCATTCCCTGGAAGGCCCCAAGAGTTCTTCTGCTCCAGGTCAGCGTCCCCATTCACCACCCCACCCTGTTACCTGTGAAGGTCTCAGTGCACGGTGTGATGCCTGCTAACCTCTTGGAGGTGCCAAAGTCAGAAATCTTGAGCAGCCCACTGAAGGTGTTGATCAGAACATTGTCCCCCTGAGTAAAGTGGATATTGTGCTCAGTGGACATCAGGCTGGGTTCCTGATGCCAGGACCGTACCCTACCAGGAAATCCCATCTCCTGGGAATCCTAGCCTGACCCTTGCTTCTATCAACTTTCTCCCCCTGTCGTCCCTTTATGCCCCTCTGGGAGCTGACACCTGGTCTGGCTTCAGATCTGAACTTCTCTCTTTGTCTAAGGAACCTCCTTGACGAATTCCCCCTCTTTGCAAAGGGTCTGCCCACTTAGTCTAAACTGCCAACCTCTGTCTGTGGCCCTCCTTCTCCCACCCCTCAACCAGCAAGCCAGCTACAGGGCTTACCTTGATGTCTCGATGCACAATGTGGTTGTCATGCAGGTAGCTCAGTCCCTGCAGGATCTGGCGGGTGTAGAAACTGATGGTACTCTCATTGTCCTGCAGAGGTCCCCACACTGAGCGCAGCAAGGAGGACAAGCTGCCTGGGCAGATACAGTCCAAGATCATTGTTGGCACCCACTTACTCCAGCCCAGTTCTCTGCCCAAGGCCTAGGCATGCCCATGCCATGGCCCAGGCTCCATTACCCAGCTGCACTGCATCAGCTAATTCTACGCTTGGCCACCCACACACGTTAGGGTTCATCTTCCCCGAGGATTCTCCACCTCTGCCTGGCTCCATTCCCATCCCCCACACCTCCAATTCCATTCCCATCCCACGCAGGGCAGGTACCTCCAGGCACTTCCTCCATGAAGATCTTGAGGTAGCCGCCTTGGCTGGCTGAGCCCAGATAGCGCACAATGTTCTTGTGGCGCAGACGTTTGTGCAGAGCGATCTCTTCGTGCAGGGGCTGAGAGAACCTGGGGGCAGGTAGGGAAAGAGGAATAAACCAGATTTGGGCGGAGATGCTCACTCAACTCCCGCACCAGCCAAGCCACGCCCCCAGGATCTGCCCCACCCACAAGCCCCTGGCCGACCTTCCCCACCTTATCGCCCGGTCCACAGGCTCCTCCAGACCGTGGCCCGCCCGCCTGGTCCCTGCGGTTCTGCCCACAGGCCTGGGTCCCCCAGGCTCTGACTCTCGCGTCTACGAGCCCGCTCACTCGGGCCAACCACTAGGGCGTCGGCGTTTCCCTCGCCTACAGGACCCTCTCAACTCTGGTCCCTCGCACTTGACCCGCCCCCCTGGGCCCTTGCGAGCCCTGAGCCCCGCCCGCGCGGCCCTGGGCACCACACCTGCTGTCCCGCTCCGGGATCTCCTTGATGGCGATGCGTACCCGCGTGTGCCGATCGCGGCCGGCGTACACTACCCCGTACGTGCCCTTGCCCAGCACCAACCGCTCGCCGGTCTCCGTGTACTCATAATCAAACTGCGGGGGTGGATGGGATGGGGGTTCAGCAGGGCTCTCAGCCCTTCCCCCTCCTCCAACTCCCAGCCCCCGTTCCTCACCTCCAGCACCTCCCCCACGCCCTCTGCCTCCTCCGCAGGCGCCGTGGAATCCGGATTCGTCACCAAGGTCTGGATCAGGCCGCAGAACCTGAGGGCGAGGGAGGTCAGACTAGTGGGAGGGGCGCCTTGGGTGGAAACTGTTCCCTCCTATGTCAGAGCACCCAGGGAACGTGTCCCTTCCTTTCTCTCACTGCCCCGAGCATCCCGGCCCTCAGGGTACCCCGACCCCGAGAGGCGCGCGCACCACTGGCAGTGCCCTACGCTGGGGAAGCACAGCTGGACATCCTGGGCCGGGGGAAGCACGTAGAGGAAGCAGCAGCGCTCGTCTCGCTTGGAGGCGCTGGGAAGGGATGAAGAACCCAAGTGAGTGCCAGGCCAGCCAGCAGCGGCCTCTGTCGTCACCTGTGCGGGCCCCCAGGCCTCACCCCTCACCTGACCCCGCAGATGGAGGTGACCGGGAAGATCCAGCTGGAGGGAACGTCCTGTAAAAAGACAGAGGGTCAGAAGCGCTGCTGTGGAGCAGAGGTGGGTTCTGGGGATGGGAGAAAGGCTCCAAAGAAGGGGTGCTTGGTGGTGAGTGGGGGGATTCGGCGGTGACTTTACCTGAGTCTCAGGCTCCAGCAGGCTCACAGCCACTGCGCTCACCGGGTCCATACCCTGAACCTCCAGCTTTGCAGGCAGCAGCACCTTGTTCATCTCCAGGACCAGCACCTGCAGATGACAGGCGGAGTGGGGTCCATGAGAAAGGCCCTGCCCCTCTCCCAGATCCCCCACCCTCATGGGCCTCACCAAGCACTGGTCCCCTTGGGGACAGGCCGTTTTGAGCGGCTGGCAGGACTGTAGCAAGAAGTGGAGCCAGAAGTGGGCACGGCGTGGGGGTCCTCCAGGGGGCTCTGGTGTCGGTCTGAAATGCTGGTACAGCAGGAAGGTTTCCATCACGGACAGCAGGTACCTGCAGGCACAGCCGTACCCTCAACTCAGCCTAGGCACCAGCTAGCACTGCCAGGGAGAGTAGACTGACTTGGATGTGGCCAGAACATGGGCATTGGATGCCATGGGAACTGGTCTAGAAGGGGTCAGGTCATTGGCTCAGGGCTCAGGCTAGAATGCCAGTGCAGGAGCTGAAAGCCCAGGCCAGGCCAACGCTGCAGAGGGGGCCACCTACCATATGGGGGCATTGAGCTTGTACAGCTGCTCTGCAGCCAGCACCACCTGGGTGAGGTCATTGGCGAGGATCTGAGCTCCCAGGTAGAAGCCTACATCCCAGTAATACTGCATCTTCTCCACACAGCCTTTTCGGGCCAGCAGGCAGCCCAGCTTCATGCCTGGGAGAGAGGCGCATGGGCCCTAGTGAGAGTGGTTGCAGGTATTGACCACAACATTGATGTGGCATGAACATAGATATGGGTGAAAACTTTGGTGTAGCAAGATCTCAGGTGGGAGTAGGAGCTCAGGCACAGGTGAGGGTTTGGAAACAAGTGCATGTGGAATTCTGTGTGTAAGGAAAACAGGCATGAGCTTAGGAACAGTTGTGGGCCCTTGAGAAACCAGGATAGGTATGAGGACCCAGGTGTATGTTCAGGCAGAATAGGTCCAAAAGGAGATGAGCTCAGTCCCAGATTCAGCCCAGTGTTCTCTCTCCCTGCCCTGAGTCCCCGTTTGTGGAGAGGCAGGGGCAGGATTGGGGCTCACCAATAAGCTGGAGCTCCTCAGAGTCCTCAAAGCGCTGCCCGGCGGCGATGAGGAACACGGCTGCATTGATGCCTGAATGGAGGCTGGGCTCAACGTCAAAAGCCTTGCGATACCTGGGGTGGGGTGGGGGGACGTAGGACTGGACTGATGCCCACAGCCCCATCCCACATCCCACTAGCTCAGCCCACTGTCCACTCTCTTACCAGTGATAGGCCTGCTCCCGGTGCTCAGCATCCTGGAAGCCAGAGCTGATGAACATGTCCTTGTAGACACGGCCACACATGCAGTATAGGTCAGGTGCCACAGAGCCCTCAAACTGTACCAGCGGCAGCAGCACAGCCAGTGCCTTCTCCCGATCCCCAGGCCTGTTCCTCCTAGGGGAAGGGAAAGTGTGCTGGGGACCTGCCTGATGGCCCTGCCCGGCTCTGTCCAGGGACCCCCAGACCTGAACATCAGAAACCCTTCCAGGGGCCTGACAATAATGAACCAAAGTGGCAGTGACCCTGGTCAGCACTGTCCTTTCTAGAGGTAGTGATCCCAGGTGAAAGTGATTCCTAGCTGCAATGACTCTGAGGATCAGTGACCTTGGACAGCTGTGACAACTCCAAGGGCAGCACCACCACCCCACCCCACCCTGGACAGCAGTAACCTAGAACAACAGGGACCATTTGACATCAAATGGTCAGCATATTCCGTGACAGAGGTGATCCCAGACAGCAATGACCTCGCACAGCAGACATCTATGTCCCCATCTGGCTATGACCCAAGCCTTGCTGTGCCACTCACCGGTTGAGGGCAAACGTGTAGTGGAAGCAGATGTTGTGCTGCTCAGCCACGTCACAGGTGGGCAAAGCCTGCAGCGTCTCCACCAGCTCAATGATGGCTGAGTAGTCCTGCATGAGAGAATAGCATGCACTGGCATGATGCCTCTAGTGGGTCCCATCGGCCCCCAGACCCTGAGGAAAATCTTGAGCTGGGGTCCCCTCCCAGCCTCAACACCCCACCTTCCCACCCACCCACCCACCATCCTCTGCACACCTCCCTCAGGCCCAGCAGGTAGTGCAGACACTACACCTTACACGGGGAACCCACTGTGTGCCCTAGTCTCACAACTGCCCTGGGAGATGATGACATGAGCATCCCCTGTTACAAACAAGGAAACTGAGGCTCAGAGATGTCAGATGGTTTGCTCAAAGCCACCGTTGGCTGAGTAGCACACCAGGAGCTGAACGCGGGTTTGTCTGGCACCTAATGCCATTGCCCTGGCTGCCTCTCTGAGCACCAAACACCTGCACGTCACGGTAGGAGAGCAGCAGATTCATGATGATGTCGGGGCTCAGCAGCTCCACGCTGTCCAGTCTCCGCTGCAGGCGAGCCAGCTCCTGCCGCAGCTGCTGCCCGCTGAACCGCTCCCGGGCCTGGCGGATGTCCTGCCGAATGGTCTCCCGGAAATAGCCACTGATGCCCGCGGCAGGGGAGGGAGGGAGAGAGAATGGTGGGGCCCGTCCCTCAGCCCCAGCCCACTGTCCCCTCATCAGCCTCCTCCTGGTGTGCCCTCTCTGTGGACCCCCATTACCAAGAGTCCGTGGGTGTGGCCTCCAGCAGGCGGGCAAACCGGCCCACCAGGGGTGTGAGTAGGGCCTCAGTGCCCACCCCGGCCTGTACTAGCCCATCAGCCAGGCCCTTCAGGAGGCCTGCATCTCCACACAGCACCCGACCAGTGGCTGTCACCACATAGGGGATCAGTGTGTAGCTGCCAACGCAGTCCTGGTGGGAGGGAGGCAGGAATCAGTGGAGGTCAGAGGTCAGCACCAGGTTAGAAAGGGGCAGTGAAGGGGTTAGAGGGCACCAAAAATGGGGACGGGAATAGCAGGGAAGGGCACACTTTGTGAAGGGAGACAATAAGGAACAGAGGGTCATAAGAATGTCAGGGACATTTGGGAGGTCAGAGGTGACTGAGGAGGCAAGGAAAGATAGTGGAGGTCAGAAGTCACAGTGGAGGTCAAAGGGCACATTAAAGGAAAGAGTGGATTCTGCTTACCGAGTTCTTCTGGAAAACATCCTCCTGCAGGGAACAGACAGTCAGTTACTGGTGCTCTAGGTAGGCCCCATCCCAGCCCTGTGGCTGCCCCTACCAGCCACCTGGCCACGTACCCGCAGAGCCTGCAGATCAGGGAGGTCTGCCTGGGAGCAGAGGAGCACGTTGTTGGTCATACTGAAGCTCTCACGCACACCAAGGTGGTAGAACAGGGAAGGCTGCGCCAAGGAGCTGCTCACCTCCAGCACCACCACATCTGTGGGCACACGGGCGGAGGCCCTGAGCCCTGAAGCCCAGCTTGGTGGGGAAGGAGCCTGGGGATCCATCCTGGCCTGGCCTGCCTTCTAGTGTGATTCCAGCATGGTCTAATTTTGCTCTGGGCCTCAGTTTTCCCCTTTTGGGTCCCTCTGGCTCTTACACAGAACTATTATCTGTGGTGTTACAGGAGAAGAGTTAGGCTCAAAGGGCTAGGACCTTCATCCAACTGTTGGAGTCTGTGGGCACTGGGTGTGGAGGAAGGGGAGGCGGTGCACCAGCCCAGAGCCTGTTCCAGGCCATTTGAAAGGCAGGAGTTGTTCAAACACAGAAGTCACCCTCCCTGGGACGTCAACGTAGTCTCTTGAAAGGGGCAGGCACCAGCAGTGTGCTAGACAATGCTGTGCCTGTATGTGTGTGCCTGTGTGTGTGTGTGTGTGTGTAGCTTAGTGTGTCTGACTGCATCTCTGTGTGCAGACAGCATCTGCGAGAGCCTGTGTAAGTCAACGTATATGCGATTTGTGACTCTATGAGTCTGCGCGTGTCTTTGTGTCCTCGAGGTCGAGTCAGCCTTCAGTTTTAGGCTGCGATTTTATGGACATCCGGCAAGCATGGTTCCCGGACTCTCGGTTGAACAAATAAGCATCGGGGGCGGGGCGTCCGGGATGGCGGGAGGCAGGGGCGACCCGCGCTTTCTGGCCCCGCCCCCGGAGGACCGTGCTCCGCCTCCAGCCTCGCCCACTCACTCGGGGCTTTTGGGGCCTCACAACCTAAGATCCTTCGCCCAGAATCCAGTCTGATTGGGTCCCTTCGCTTCCCTTTCTGTCTCTCTAGCCCGACCCTCGGAAGCAGTATGCTAGGTAGGACCCCTGGTCTCCAGCCTCCCACGTACGTCCCCTTTCCCTAGTCCAGGCTCCACCTCTTAGGATCCGCCCCCAGGAGGTCCGCCAGAGTTCATCCTGAGGCTGAGTTCTCCACCCCTACTCCTGAGATACCACCCTCTGCCCCGGCTCCCTAGGCACCGTGCCGACTCCAGAGTGCTAACGCCCCAACCCTGAAGCCCGGAGCCGGGCGTGGATCCGCTAAGTCCCACTTAGCCTGAGCCTGGCCTCGCTCCAGACCCCCTAAATACCACTGTTATCAGGGCCCGGCCCTTCAGCTTTGGCTATGCCCCCTAGACCCCGCACCCATCTCGGGGTCTCCAGTGAGTCACCGAGCCCTGCCTCCTTTAGTCCCGCCCAAGATCTAAGCCCCGCCCCGGCTACGGGCCCCGCCCCCAGCGCGCGCTCACCCGCGTTGTAGAAGGAATCGAGCGCCGCGGTGTCTCCCAGCGCGAGCGTCCCAAAGGGCAGGCTACGCAGCTGCGGCCGCGGCCGCGATCCGGGGAGCTGCGCGCAGGCCTCGCGCAGGCAGCGTAGGGGCAGCGGCTCCGCTTCGGCTCCTGCCTCGGACTCCACCGCAGGCTGTGGCTCCCGGGTCAGCACGTAGACCACGCTGAGCGGCCGGCTTCGCCCGCAGCCTCGGCCCGGGGACCCTGTGATCGGCCGGCCCCGGCTCAACGCCTCGGCCAGCGGGTCCTGCCAGCAGCTGCCGGCGCGCTCCAGGACCCCCGACCGCGGGCACGGCCCCGCCATGCGGGGGCGCTCGGGCGTCCGGCGCCCGGCTCTGGGCACTCTGGGCGGGGCAGGAGCCAGGGGCGGCGGGTCCAGGGATCTTGGGTTAGGGAATCCAGTCGGAATCGGAAATCTCCTACGGGATCTGGAGATGCAGAATCCGGCTGGAGGTCCCCTTCCGGAAATCTGGAGCTCCCCTTCCGGAAATCTGGAGCTCAGGGCGAAATCCAGGCTCCAAATTGCAAGGTCCTGAGGATCTGAAATCGGGAATTGGATCCCGGGAATCTGGGGCATCCAGTGATCCGCGGCTGAGAGTCACGTGGGGATCCCGGGAATCAGTCCGGCAGTGTCCGCCACCAGGACTCCGCAGGAGAGCTCCCGCAGTTGCTCTCTCCTGCCCTCGCACATAGGCTGAGCCCAGCCCTTTCCCGGCCGACTGGGAAAGCTCCACCCTCGGCTTTGGGGCAGCACCGCTCCCTAGCGGCCCGGGACTCGGCCTCTCCCCTCCCTACTCTCTCTCCAGAACTTCTGAGTCTGGCCGCTTCCGGAACAGCCTGTGCCCCTGTGCACGCCAACCACCGTGGACTCCTCACAGCAGAAGCTCATAAAATGTGTGCCCAGGCCAGCAATACGGAAGAGGTGCGAATTGCAGGCAGTGCACTGCAGAGACCTGTTGAATGAATGGATCTCCAAAGACATCAGGGTGTGCAGAACACGGTGAAGAGTGGGTGTCCAGGGAGGGACTGGAATGGGGGAAGCCTGCTTCTGGGCCTGCCAGGAGGCCCTCAGCCCTGGTGTGGGACTTGGCATCTAAGCCTGGGCCTTTGCCCTCTTGCCAGGGGGCTACTTTCCCCAGAATTCAATCTGCTGACCTTTGACTTCCACCCAGAACATGACCATGGGTTCTGAGAAGAATCTTCACCCAAACATTTCTCTACCTACCTGAAGCCCCAGAAACTTCAGCCGTTGGGCTACAACAGCTTCCCAGCTCCAAATTCCCAAGAATCCCTAACCTTCTAGTGTGAATTAGTGAGGCAGCAACGTGGTGTAAACCTCTGGACTCTGAAATCAGGAACTGGGGACTTAGAGAGGTTGAGAAACTTGTCCAAGATCACTTGGCTCCATGACAGAGCAGGATGCAAACTCAGGACTGCTGTCAGATTGCAGAGATCAGCCTCTGCCTCTGGATAGAATATGGCTCTAGCAAACTAACCGCTCGACAAAGGCCAGCTCAGTAATTGCTGTTTCACCACCCCGTTGCCCCATGGAAGAAAAATATACCCTCCTTAGTTTGACCCCGAGTTCATCCAGCCCCTAATGGAACAGGCAAGAAGTAGCAGAGGATAAGAACTCGCCTTACAACAGAGGCTGGGGTGGAAAACAGACAACCTAGAAGGGCAACAGGGAGTGAGAAAGCTGTGCGATCCACACCACAAATCCATCCACTTGCAGGACCCGAGGGCCCAAGGGCATTGTCAGTGGATGTTTGAATCTCTTCCAAGTCCTTCACTGAATGCTCCTCTGGCCCTGGCTTGCACACCTCCAGAGATAGAAGCCTCACTACCTTAGGAGGTCTACCTTTCCATCTTCCTGACCAGAAGGAAGGTCTTTCTTGAATGGAGCTGAAACCTATGTTCCTGCTCTGTCCTCTTGAGTTTTTCCCAGTAACTGGAAGAGTCTGCAAGCCAGGAAAGGGTTAAAATGATTTTATTTTTAAATGTGGACAAGAGAGCAGAGATGGTTAGCAACAGGGAGGGGTCACTGAGGGTCCGGAAGCTGTACAAGAGAGATAAGCGCGCTGGCTGCCAGGGTACCCTAGCGAAGCATCATGCGAACCCTGCGGTAAGGGTGGCCCACGCCCAGGCCTGAGGCCCAGTCGATGCCATACTTGTGGGCAGTGGCCTGGGACGTCGCATAACGCCCGTTGAGATTGGATTGATAGCAGGATCCGTACCACCAGGCGCCGTGGACAATCACCGCGCAGTTGCCCCTACTTGTATCATGGTCAGCGTCGTGGGTGGTAAAGGGCTTCCCGCTGTGGAAGCTCAGGGAGTCCCCTAGCAGGGAGGGGAGAGGAGGCACCTTGGTGCCTGGCACCATGCCTGGCACCCTTGAAGAGAGGATCTTGCAGGAGCCTCAGAGCAACTACCAGGTGGATGTTATCAGGCCCCGTGAGAAAACAGCAGTGCCAAGGAGCCAGGGTGTTTGCACAAGGTAACCCAGCTAGTCACAGGGGCACTGGGTCGTGTATAGGGACTGTGGCTCCCAAGCCACTAGTTCCTCCCCCTTCCTTGTCCCCTCCCAGAATCCCCAGCTTCCCTCTAGCTCCTCTGTCTCCACCCAGCTCCCATCAGCAGCCTGAGCGCCTCTGCCAGGGAGAGCTGGGAGGGACTTCTCGGATGCCTGGGCAGGAAAGGCGCCCCCCTGAGGTACCTCCTCATAACCACTTCCCTCAAGTCTCCCCTCAACAGTCACTGTTTCTCTGAAGAAAAGGCTTCCCTGGTTCCTCTTCCAAAGCAGATAATGCTAACACTCAACAGGGCCCCAGATGGCTCCCACAACCTCCCTCCCTGCCTCCTTGCCCATTTTGGGGGAGGAAACTGGGGCTCTGATGCAGAAGGGACTTGCCCAAGGTCACATAGTAAGTGACATAGGTGGATTCAAACTCAGGTCAGTTTGCCTCCAGAGCCCAAATTCTTCACTCTTGCACTACCCTGTCTCATGATTGCCATTTCTCAGATGAGGAAACTGAGGCCCACAGAGGGGAAGGAATTGCCCTGGGTCATTCATGGAGGCAGTGGCAGCACTGGGCAAGGATCCAGCTTCCCTCGCCTTCTTCCCCTACTCTCGGGCCCACCTTAGGGTCACTCACCTGCAGTGCCCTTTAAGAACTTGCCCAGAACCAGCTGGTAGTGATCTGTGTCCCCAAGGAGGCGGAAGGACTCATAGCTGGCAAAGGTGCGGTTGCCATTGAAGTCCTCCAGCTCCACCCGCAGCTCCCAGGTACCTGAGGGAAGGAGGGGGCAGGGAGGGAGGCAGCCTCAGATCCCAGGGTGGGGATTCGGAATGCCAGAGGAATGCCCCTCAAGCTCCCTGGACCCTGTGGGGAACTGGCCCTGGAGGGTAAGCTGGTGCAAATTCTCATTCCCCAGCCAGAATTCGGACTCCTGGCTCCCAAAACCTGCTTTGTAGGAGGACCAAGAGCGGAAGAAATCCACAGAACCATCCTGTCGCCTCTGGAACACCTAGGGAGGCAGAGAAGGCCAGCACACCAGCCGTTCCTCCAGGCTAGGTGTGGGGTGAGGAGAAGCCGGGGGCAGTGGCAGCTGAGAGTGGGTGCACTGTGGCGGTGGGCCAACACCCGCCTTGGGATTGGGGCTTGTTGATAAAGTGTGAGTCCAAGTGAGCTTTGCCTGTGACTACATTGGTGAACTCTACATTCCCTTATTAACTTTTACTGACACTCAAGTTCACACCAAAGCCTTGCAAGTCCTGGAGGAGATTGAAATGATAGAAATGTTGTCCCTGCCTTCGGGAGATGGTCAGTCCTGCTGGGAGTCAGCTTCAAAATAACCTGCTTTAATTTACTATGATAAGAACCAAGATATTAGAGCAGAGAGGTCACCTCCAGAGGCCCAAGCTGGACTCGTGGCCTTACCCTGATGCTCCCTGCACATCCTCCTTCAAGTCAAACAGTCCCCAGACCCTGTAGTTTCCCTCCTACATATCTTTCAGTCTAGGTACCTCTGTTTTCATTGCCGCCACTGCCCTCTGTCTTCTCCTGCCTGGACCTCTATAGTCCTCCTAACCTCTGTCCCTGCCTCCACTCTTGTCCCCCACTGCCATGCATCTCCCACATTGTAGTGTGGGTCATCTTTCCAAAACAGAAGTCTCCCCTGCATAAAACTCTCCCATGGCTCTCCATTGCCCTCCATGCTCCTCAGTCAGTCATTCAGTGCCCTCCATGAACTGGCCTTTGCAGAGGCCCTCAATCCATGGTGGACCCACACCAGTAGACCTCAGCCGACCACTCATACCTGCTCTTAACTCACTCACATGGTCCCCTCAACCCTCTTGTACTCCCCTGCCTCCCTGTGTTTGTCTTTCCCTCTACCTGGAATGCCCTTCTGTACCTCGTCTGGCTAGAGAACTTCTACACAACCTTCAAGACCCTTTCAAATGGCACCTCCTCTGTGAAGCCTTCTCAGACTTCTTCAGGCCCCCTGGGAGCTCAGTAAATGTTGGTCAGTTACTCTAAGGAATGGCTCAGCTCCAGTGGGCTCTGGCTCCCTCTAGGGGTCAAGGGGCAGAAGCGCTCACTGGGCCTGGCCTGGGGTTCCCTTCTCCACCTGACACTCACCAGCCAGCCACCTCCTTCAGTGTCCATGTCACAAAAGACAAGGAGGGCTTTGCCCTCAGGTAGACACAGGTGGTACCAACCACTCAAGGTGGCGCCCTGGCTCAGCAGCTCCTGGCAGCTCCTGGGGCCTGGGGAAAGGGAGATGGACTGAGGGGAGTCCCCAAGTTATGCCCCAACCCTTATCCCACAGGCAATGAAACAGGTCAGGTGTGGGACCCCAGGAGGCTTCTCGACTCCTTCGAGGACCCCTGAAGGGGGTTCTAAGGAGGGCTGGGTCACACCTGGCGG
This sequence comes from Equus quagga, assembly GCF_021613505.1. NCBI lineage: Eukaryota > Metazoa > Chordata > Mammalia > Perissodactyla > Equidae > Equus > Equus quagga. The sequence continues at coordinate 28,435,129 of NC_060271.1, read as the reverse complement.
TCCACCAACACCCCAGCACCAACTGATTCCAAGTTCCGGGCTTCTGCAAAGGCTGCCTCACCCTCCTGGCATCGGAGCAGGTTCGCTGGATTTCCTGCTCCAGGGAAAGGACTCATGTTGGCTCTGAGGTCTGAGACCCCCAAGGGAATGCCAGAAAGCTGCCCAAGGGTAGAGTGCCCAGGCCCTTCCAATCCTCCCCTCTCCTCCCAGCCTTCCATCCCCCTGCCTGAGGACAATCACAGCCAATTGCTGAGCAGCAGCCAAGCAGAGACATTCCCCTCTCTAGTCCAGGGACAGAAGCAAAGAAAGGAAAAGAGGCCCCAGTCCCACACACTAACCGGGCTCACCCTTGGGGCCCATCTTGCCCGGTGGTCCAGGTGGCCCTGAAATCCCAAAGGCAAAGATGTTTTAAGTCCCACCCTATGCCAGGGCTGAAAAGCAAGGAGGGATCCTGAGCCAGATGTCAAATCCCAGCTACACCCTTTACTGGCTGTGATTGTGGGCAAACTAGCCTCTCTGAGGCTCACTTTCCCCCTCAGGAAAATGGGGATGGTGCCACCTACCTCACAGAGTCGATCTTAGGATGCTGGCACCCAGCCTGGAGCCCAGCACACAGAAGCTTCCTTGCTCCTTTATCATGGCCTTTCAGCACAGACAGTAATTGGTGCACCCCCAGCCTCCCCAGTTTACCCCAGGTCCCTGCCTGCTCCCCAGTATCTCTCACCTTGAGGACCTGGAGCTCCTTTCTCCCCAGGACTTCCTGGGGCTCCAGGACAGCTGGACAGGAGGACAACCTTGCTGGTTTCCAGTTCCCTGGGTTCTGCAGAAAACGCAGAGCCGGGTGGGCACACGGTGGGCATGGAGGGCACATCTCTCCCAGACCCCCCTGCTGTTCTCTATTTCCCAGATTCTAGCTGTCAGGACACTTGCCTCCGGAGCTGGCAAGGTTTTGCACTATTTGCATCTATTTGCATCCATTTATGTGCAGAGCCCAGATTATCAAACTCCCACCCTGCTCCTTGAGGCTAGTGAGCCTGGGTGGGAGAAGGACGCCCAGGCAGGGAATGAGGGTGTGCTGTTGGAAAGGGCACCCTAGGCCCCTACCTGGACAGCTGGGGTGGTCCTGGGTCCTCATGCAGGCAGGCTTCCCAAGCAAGAGGAGCAAAAGGGAGAGTGGGGTCCACAGTAGGCCCATCTTGCTGGTACCCCTGATAGAGGATGCCCGTTTATAAGGGGCCAGGCTGGTAGGAGGACATGATACAAGACTTCCTCTCATTGTCTCTCCCCAAGGACACCCACCCAGGCTGAAGCCAACAGGAGGTGGGGGCATTTCCACCCTCAGCCCCAGAGAGAATGGTCATTATCCCTGTCCTGTCCAACCAGGATGGAGTCCAACTTCTGACCTTGGCCTCCAGAGCTCCCCAGCCATCACTCTAGACCTCTAGATTCCCATAGGGATTTTCTGCCTTTGAACCTTAGCTCATTCTGTGCCTTCCATCTGGAATGCCCTCCTCTTCATCTCTACCTGCGAAGCTCTACCTGTCCCTGACAGTCCAGCCCTAATGCCATCTCCACTAGGAATTCTTCCCTGATCCCTGACAACAGTATTAAGAATGAGCACTGCTACCATTTGTTGGGCACCTGCTGCACTCCACAAGTCATGCTGGGTGTGGTCTGCACATCGCCTCTGATCCCTACGCAGCCCTGCTCATCATCATTATTATTGGCCCTGGGTTATAGGCCTGGTACAAAGCACAGGCTCAAGAAATATTGGTTAAATGAATGAATAAACAAAGAGAAATGGAGGCCCAAAGACAGGGCATGACTTGTGCTCTCTGGCACTTATATGCCCAGAGCCACAAAGATTTTGTCCGAGTCTATGCCCCCCAGCAGGGAGAAGCACCCTTAGCGAAGTGACTTCATGCCCACCCTCAAGTCTGTTGGGGAGCCCTTGGCAACGCCTAGGAAACAGTTGCTAATATAGGCCAATCACATGGGCAGCCCGTGCAGGGCAGGCCTGGAGGCTGGGAGGCTAGTGTGGAAGCAGCAGCCATGGTCCAGATGTGTGGCATGCAATCTGAGCTGGACAGAGACCTCTGGTGATAGGAAGGAGAAGGAAGGCTCCTTTGTTCATTCATTCATTCATTCATTCATCAAACTGTCCTGGAGGGCCTCCTCTATGCCAGGCCCAGTGCTTATCGGGTGGGGCGGGCTGAGGTCCAGTGGGCATCAGGGAAGGTGGAGGCCGAGCTTGCCAGACAGGATGGATCCATGAGATGGCCACTCTGAGACTGCCATTCCAGTTGTAGTAACTTGTTCTCCCCACACTCTCCCACAGGTGTGCCAAGATCTGCGGACAAGCCTGTCCATCATGGTGCTGCTTCTAATAACCAAAGTGGAAATGGCCCAACTGGACAGGAGAGGATGCAAATAAATTATTGCCACCTGGACAAGTCAGGGCAAATCTGATCTCTAACAAAAGGGACAGAGTGGCAGAATAATGCGCATAGCACAATTGCATTTTGTATTTTAAAAAAGCTAAATGTGTGCATGTTGTAAATTCACAGAAAAAGGTCTGAAACATACTGTGAAAGATAGTTATTTCTGGGGAGTGGGACCAGGGGAAGAGCAATTCTCACTCTATATAAACTTCTGTATCGTCCTTTTGTTCCTTATAGGCATCTACTACTTTTGAAAAGAAAACATCCAATAAATAAATTTCCTTAACTGGGTGAAAGCCAGCAGGAGATGAGGGCATTTCCTCCCTCAGCCCTGGAGAGAATGGGCATTATCCTTGCCAGCACTTAAGTGCTGGGTGGAGAAGCAAGCAGAGGGTGGTCCAGGCAGGAGAAACTGCCTGTGCAAAGGCTTGGAGAAGAGGGAGAGCAAGGCAGGCTGGGTAGCAAGAGGCAGATCCAAGAGGCTGGAGGGGTGGCTCGAGGGGAGGCTGATGTCTGAGAGGATGGGGGGCTTTGGTGAAGTGCATGTGCAGGCGGAGGGGCATTGCCGATGGTGCTGCGACGTGTAGGCAGGCGAGCCCTCTGTGAGGCCAAGGAGTAGCTGGAACTCCCTGGGGACCCCAGAGTCTCTCGGAGCCCTTCCAGCTGCAGTGGGAGACCCTGCGAGGAGGCTCGGCCTGGGGGAGGAAGAGGTGCCGAAGGCCCCACGGCAGGCTGCACAGATGGAAGGGTGGACAGGTGCCCTGGAATGAAGCTGATGGGGCACGTGCTGCTCTGAACCTTCCCCGCCTCCCACTGAGATGGATACTGCTGTTGCCCCACTTTACAGGTGAGGAAACTGAGGCCCAGAACTGTTAAAGAACTTGCTCCAGTTCACACAGAGCAGTCGGGCTCCACAGGCTGGACTCTCAACCGTTGCTCTCTATTCTCTCAGCTTCCTCAGACAGTCATGGGATTAAATGTCGAGCTCAGCCACAAGCATAGTTTCCAGCAAGTGCCCCACGGGTGGAAGAGGTTAGTCAGGGAAGAGATCTGGGCCCAGGGTTGGGGGTGAAGGGTGGGAGGCAGGCCTGGGCGGGGCTTTTCAGGAGGGCCTGAGTGAGGGAGGCCAGGCACATGGAAATGGCTGTCGAGAGTCCTGGGGGTGTCTCCACCTTGGCACCGGGGCAGAGACCCAACGTCAGCAGCCTAGAGAGCCTGGAGATGCCTCTGCAGGAGTTCTGAAGCTCTGCTCACTCTGGAGTCAGAAAAACCTGGATCCAAATCCCAGCCCTGCCCTGTCCCACTGTGTGACGTTGAGCAAGTCTACTTGCCTTTCTGAGTCGCTGTACCCTCTTCTGTAAAGGGCAGGGGGAGGGAATTAAACACATAGAACGGATGAAAGTATTTTAAAAGGTGACAAAGGCTGAATTCCCACTGAGGAGGAGACGGTGGTCATACCCTCACCCCATCCAGTCCACACACAGCCCAAGACATGGGACATGAAGCACAGTGCTGGAGAGAGTTCCTTTATTTTGGGACAGTGCCCAGGCCAGGTCGGTGGGAAGAGGCTGGCACAGACCCAGTGACAGGCAGGGGGCCCCTCAGGGACGACAGAGGAGACAGCAGGTGGTTGAAGGATGCTCTCAGCTGCAGATACCAGGCCCAGGACAGGAGAGGATGTCAGATATTGGGCACTGAGCCTGCTCAGTGCCTGCAGTGGCCAGAAATTGGTAACCAAAGTTTTTCCCACCCCCAGCGCCCACCAGGGGGCCAAGAGGGCAGCCTCTTCATCCTCCTTCCCCTCAGTGTGGCATCCAGGCCCGGAGGGGGTCAGATTCTGCAGAGGCCAGACAGAGAGGGCACTCAGGGCGGTAGCCCTGCCTCAGCGGGGACCCCCACCCCCAGAGAGCAGGCAGCAGCTGGAAGAGCAAACACTTTAATGGAGGCTGTGGCAACCTGCCCCACAGCACACACGGCACACGGGGGCTTCAGAGCAGCTCGCCTTCTCAGAGGAAAAGCAAACCACACACGACCCAGGCTCCTGCCCGTGGCCACAGAGCTGCAGGCTGAAGGCTCGCCTGGGCTACCACCTACTGGTTCTCCTCCCTGCTGGCAGCATGAGGGGGCAAAGACAGGTGGGCTTAGCCAGGCTCCCAGACACAGGGCCCAGGCTGAGTCCTGGCCCCAGCCATCACCCGCAGAGAGGACCCCACACCTGGAGGAGGGAGAAGGGAGGGGTGTGGCTCATTTGGGGGCCAGTGGGAGGGGTCACTGCCCTTAGGGCTGCCCCATTGAGAAGACAGTGCACGGACACTAAGGGGCAGGAGGGGCAGGAGTCAGGCGGAGAAGTGAGCCGGAACTCTGCTGGCTGGCCAAGTACTCACAGTGTCTGGTAGGTGCTGTCCTTGGCCTTGAGGAAGCGCAAGACAAAGAAGGCCACTGCCTGCAGGCTCAGCACCAGCACTACGCCCCCAATGAAGCTGGCCCCGTCAAAGCCAGGGTTCTGGGCTTCGGGGACCGGGGGGCTTCCTGCAGAGTGGAGGTGATAGCAAGCCTCTGTGGACCAGGATCCCAGCCCCACCCCAATAACTGGCACAGGTCACCGGGAGGCCCCAGTCCTCACTATGGGAGCCTTGAACAGCAGGCTCAGAAGCTCAGTCCAGATCCTGTGGGTAGTTGGGAAGTGCCTGATGAGAGGGACAGTGCCTGGCTGGGGAGGGCAGGGCCTTGGCTCCAGCCCTGGCTCTGCTCCTGACTTGATCTGTGGCTTGATGCCTCTCACACCCTCTCTGGGCCTCTTGATCACATGGACCAGATGGTGACTGAGCTCCCTTCCAGTCTCTGTCTCCCACCCTGGCCCAACAGGGTGAGGATGGACCCAGAACTGGGGGCATCTAGAGCCCCTCGGCTCAGAGTCTCTTTCAGCCTTGGGTTTCAGGGTTCAAAGCCCAGATTCAGATGATGTGGTTTCCTTCTGGACTCCGGGTCCTGAGATCGTGGAGTCACCCACTGTCGGGGTCCCTACTTAGAGAGGGAAGGAGCAGAGGAAGAAGTGGAGGCCCACACCCTACCGAGTGGATAAACGGAGACTAGAGGATGTATGTCAGAGGGAGAAGCTGGGCTCTGAGGGCTAGCCCTGTCCAAAGTCACCCCGCACTTAGGACAGAGCCAGACTTACACCAACTCACCCTGACCCTTTCCCCTGCCCCGCCTTAGGGCCCACGGTTGCCAGGCTGTCTGAGTGGCTCCCAGCTGTGCCACGTTAGCCATCAACTCCCACCAGGGATTCAGTTTCAGGTCCTGGGCCAGGTGCCCAGCACAGGGCAGGGCTGGTGGTGGGAGATCATTCTGGGGCAGTGGACAGGGGCGCAGTCGGGAGCTGGGTCTGCCTCCCAGAGGGTGTAGCTTGTGTAAGGGGGGTCTGAGAATAAGAAGGGCAAAGGGTGGTCCCAGCGGCAGCTCAGGGAGCCCCAGAGAAGGACACTGGGGAAGAGGAGCAGAAGAGGGAAGAAACGAGCTACACAAGACCCATCTGGGGCTTGAGCCGGAGGGAGCCGAGCCATCAATAATTCAGCCTCCGAGATCACATTTCTGGCTTTAATTAACCAAGAGCCTCTTCAGCCATCCCTGCCAAGCCTGCTGACCTCCAGGCCCTGAGGGCCAGTGGGAACCAAGGGGTGGGGTTCCCACCTCTGTTCTGCCGGGAACTTGCTTGGTGACCCTCTCTGGGCCCGGAGGTGCAGTAGGTAGTCACTGAGGACATCTTACTGACAACCTGAGCCATACATACTCAGCACCAAGGGCAGGTCCTGAGGGGTCACCCTGAGTCCTCAGAACTGGTGTTGAGAAGGGACAGGAAGCGTCATTTCTTGATCACCTTCGGTGCGTCAGACACTGAACTAGGTTCTACACCCTCAAAATCCTCACAGCAACTCTCTGAGGTAGTACCCAACCCATTTCACAGGTGTGGAAACAGGCTCAGAGGGAGAAGTCACAGGGCTGAGGTCACAGAGCACATTAGGGCTGGAGCCCAGCTCTGTCCTCCCTGCACCTCTGGTCCTCCCACTGCCCCATTCCTCAGGTAGTGCCTACCTGTTGTGATTGTCTTTGGTTCATAGGTGGGGTGATGGTGGGCAGCTGAAAAGACAGGGAATCCATAACAAACCAGCCTTCCCACCCCCTAACTCCCATCAAGACCCCAGTCCAGGCCAACAGCTAGATTGTGACTCAGACCAGGCCCTCTGTCCCCGGGTCCACGTTCACTTTCAAGCCTTAGTTCACACAGTTCCTTCCACCAGATGTGCCCTCTCTCCCTCTCTATGTTTAAGCATCATCTCTGATGCCACCTCCTCTAGGAGGCCCTCCCCGCACTCCCTTCTGAATTTCCAAAGTGTTCACTATGCTTTAAACTAGAAGAGCTAACTCCCCCATCTCCTCCACACTCCTGTCCCGGATCCTGCGGCTGTACCAATTCACAGATGAGGAAACAGGCCAGAGAGGGGAAGGGACTTCTCAGTGAGCTAAAGGCAGAGTTGAAACTGGACCCTGGTGTTCGTGGCATAGTCCGCTCCCTGAGAGAGGCTGATCCCTTCCTGGAGGGCAAGCTCTGGCTGGGGACACCTCAGCCCCCTCCCTCTAACTTGGCTTAGGCCAGCGGGAGCTCCCTTACCTGGACACGACTCTGAGTGGTTGTAGACAGAGCAACCTTCTTTGACCACCTCAGCTGGGGCCACACAGCGTCCTGGTGGGAGAAGGTGCAGGGAAGAGGTCTGGGGAGAGGGGCCAAGGCCCTGGGGTTCAGAACTGGGGGCACTCGACTTGGGGAGGGCTCAACTCCATACCTGGTTCCTCCTGCGGACATTGCTCCCACACACAGCCAGAGAGGTTGTGTGCTCTGCCCGCCTCCACACAATGCTCACAGAGCTTCAGCTGTTTGCAGGCCCCTCGGACAGCTGGCCAGATGTTCCTGCGAAGCAGGGCTCCCCGCCCAAAGCCCAGAGCTCCTTTACCTGGGAGTAGGGTGGGAGTAACTCCTTGGACTGGAGCTACAGCCACCCTCCCCACTACTGTGGCTCTCACCCCTCTGGACACATACACTCACCTGGATCCCCCAAGCCCCACTATACACCTGGAGTTTCCGCAAACACATGTTTACACACACTTAGAACCTCCCTGACATTCAGCCAGAGTGTCCTCCCTTTGCATACAGCTGGGGTTCCCAGATGCATTCGGAGCTGCCTCCCCCAGACACACCTGGGGCCCCTTCCCTTCCATACACCCGAAGCTCCCTAATCCCTCACATCTGGAGTCTATATATATACACAGGGCTCCACACACAGCTAGAGCCCCCTTCAACCCATCCCTGGAGTCCTGCACACATCTGGAAAGTCCTCTCCCGCTCCCTAAGCCAAGACTGCTCCTGGGCAGGCGCCTGGGTGAAGGGCACGCTCCACCTGCCCCTGCCCAGGCCCCAACCAGACCCCGGCCCGCGTTACCAGCCACAGCGAGCTGGGCACACAGGAGGAGGCAGCAGCAGCCGCCACAGAGCGCAGCCCGGAGGGCGCGGGGTCCCGGCGCGGCCATGGGCGCGGGGGCAGGGGCTGGCGGCCGGCGGAGAGCTGGTGTAGCGCGTCCCTTCTGGACTCGGCTCGGCCGAGATGTGGGGAGCGAGACCCGGGCAGCCTGGGCGTGGCCAGGTGGGCGTGGCTAGTCAGGAGGCGGGGCCAGTGGCGCAACCAGGTGGGGCGGGGTTTGTTGGTTCGGGGCGGGGCCATACAGGGGCGTGGCTACTGGGAGCGGTCAGGTGGGGCTGGGTCCAGGGGTCTGGGACCCGGCTCGGACAAAGGGGGTAGGGTCCAGGACTAATGGCTGACCCTGTCCCTGGATGCCCCCTCCCGCAGCTTCACGAAAAGTCTGCTGATTAGGGAGTTATTCCTACTTCACAGGTGAGGAAACTGAGGCTCAGAAAAGGTGAGTGACTAGTCGGAGGTCACAGTTAGTGGCAAAATCCGGATTTGAAGCGAGGTCTCTTTCCTGCCTCCCCGGCTCGGCGCAGGCGGGGCTTTGTCGAGGGCACTCTCTAACCAGGCCCCACGACTGTGGGGACGGGCTTCAGCTGGTCCCTAGGCTCTGGCTGCCCGTCTCACTTCACCCCTTCACTCTTCTGCCCCTCAGCCCACCACGTCTGCCTCTGACCCACTACACCCTCTGGCCGAGTCACCCGTCTCATTGTTACTCGGACAATTGGGCCTTTCTGCAGCCTTCCCCTCGGCCTGGTCTCCTGCCCTGGCACGGGCCTTTTCTGGTTCTTCTTCCTCTGCAGCCACTTCTCAGGTTCCTTAGAGGACACCTCCTCTTCCTGTTTTCTCCCCTCCTCCTTTCTTGCCTTCCTCTTCCCCTCTCCTCTCCTTCTTGCCCCTCTCTGCTTCTCCTTTTCCTCCTTCCCCCTCTTCATCACTGGTGGCCCAATTCAGTCCTAAGCCCTATGCCACCTCTCTCGGGTCATCTTGCTCGGCCTTTCCTTTGCAATCAGTTCCCATTTGAAAACGAATGTCTCATCTCGGTCTCCAGCCCAGTGCTTGCTCCCCAGCTGCCACACCTGTAACTAATAAGACATAGTTAACAATTACCACGTACTACTAGAAGAATGTCCATTCTACTAACAGTTTTACTTGCAGGTTCTCATCTAATGTCCACAGCTACCCTCTAGGCATGGGTTTTATTATCCCCAATTTACACGCTGCAGAAGTAAAATCACCTGGCCAGGGGCACACAGTTACAACCAGGTGGGCCAGGATGTGAACCCAGGCCCCAATGAGACCAGAGGCTGCTCTCCCCTCTGCTGTGCCTCCTGTGGGTCCATCTGCTTCCAGTGCACCTCTACCTGATGTCCCTCAGGCCCCTGAAACTGCCTTGTCGCTCTTCTCCTCTCAAGGAGGCCCCATCATCCCCTCAGTCCCTCAACTGGAAACCATGGTCTCCTCACCCGCTCCCTCTGTCTCGGCCCCAGATTAAAACCCTGCGGATTCTGTCTCTACAGATCTCCTGGTCCTTGTCTCTCATCTTCCCTTTCCAGGTTTTACTGCCCCTCGGCCTCCGGGCTCCTCCCAAGCCGGCCCTCACAGTGCAGGGCTATGTTGAAAACATGGATTTGACCAAGTCTCTTCCAGTTAACAGCTCGGCATCTAAAACGCTGTGATTCTTGGCTCTAGAAGTCTCTCCAGAATGTCTTGGACTCACCCCGACACCTTCCTACCCTCCAAGAAGATAGAACAGCCCTTCCCACAATACACACCTTCTTTTATACCTCCTTGCCTTTATCCCATAGCTGTTCTCTCTCCTGGAGTCTTCTCTTCCTCCCCTGACTCCATCTGCCTGACAAACTAACCCTTCAAGACACCACTAAAGGGCCACCTCCTGCAGGAAGCCCTCTGTGACTGTCTCAGAACAAGGCTGAGCTGCTGCAGCACTCGTCCAAGCTGGTAGATGTGAATCCATCTGCTTTCCTGCACCAGAGCCCTCACCCCCTCACCATGTCTCACCTGGGTGACTGCAGTGGCCTCCTGCCTCTGCACTCCCCTCCAGTCTGTTCTCCACGCAGCAGACAGTGATCCTTTGAAAATATGTCAAATCATATCACTCCCCTGCTTAAGCCCACCCATAGCCCCCATCTCACTGTTTTCTGTGACTTACATGATCTTCCCTCTGCCCACCTCTCTGAGCTCAACTCCTACTTGCCCCCGTGGCTTACTGGGTTCCAGACACACCAGCCTCCTCTCTATTCCTCAAACACATCAACTCCTTCCCTCCTCGGAGACTTTGCATCTGCTGTGCCCTCTCCTTGTAACTCTTCTATTCTCTCTCCAGTGACTCGCCCCATGACCTCCCTACTTGAAGGAGATCTCCTGCTTATTCTCCATCATGTCACCTCCTTTTTCCTTCAGAGCATGTGTCAAATATATAATTAATTACTCATTTGTTTTCTAGACTGTAAGTTCCATGAAGGCAGGAACCATGTTTATCTTCTTCTGTAGTTAACTGCCTACACACATAAGGGCTTAAGAAGGTGTTTATTAAATAATCATACTGTACCATGTTGTGGCTGTTTATGTACATGTTTGTCTGTCCCACTGGTCTGTGAGACCTTGGAGGGCTCCCTACTCAATATATTAAGTATCTATTTGTAGATTGGCCATCTCGCTCCATCAGAATGGAAGCTCCATGAAGAAGGCAGGGATTTTTGTTCATTGCTGTATCCTCTGTGCCTAGAACCCTGCCTGGCAAATAGTATATGCTCAGTAAATATTCACTGAATGTTGAAAATCCAGGGATGTGGCTGAATCATCTCTCTGTCCGTAGCACCCATTCAAACCCAAGCCCAGGGGAACTCTCAGAGAATGTTGGCTGAATGAATGAATGGGTTCTGTGCTAAGAATGTGTGCTCTGACGATGCCCAGATTCTCGGGGCTTGGGAAAGGAGCTTGTGTGGATATTATCTGTGTCTCTTTCACACACAAATCCCTTGAGAGCGCAGGTCCCCAGCTTGGTAGCGAGAGAAGAGGTAAGCAAAGAAGTCTTACCTGGAAGTGAGTGCTTATGGCCATCTGGTGGCCACTTGGGGAACTGCAGGTATTGTCAGCCCTAGTCAAACATCGCTCCTAGCCCCTTCTGGGGCTGTAGTGACATCCTGGCTTCGGATCCCAGCTCTGCCATCTATTGTGTGGTTTGGGGCAAGTCCTTTGGCTTCTCTGGGCTTCACATATGAAATGGGCATGCAGTGTTGTTATAAGCACTGGGCTCTGGTCTGGCACCTGGTGGGTGGGAAGGATTGGAGGGGCTGTAATTGGTGGGGAGGAAGCAAGGAGATAGGGCACAGGGCATGAGGAGGAGAGAAGATGAAGGGCTGCCCCTTCCTCTAGACAGCAGGCCTTTAGGGAAGAGAGATCTGGCTGGCAGTGATGGCCTCAGTTGTCCTGTTGGCATGGGGCAGTTTGGAGCATGAGAGAAAGTGCGTGAATAAAAATCTATAGCCTCACTTGAGTCTCTTGGGTCTCCAGGGTTTCTCAGAGTTACAAATATCCCTGCATTCTTTTCCCAGCCAGCTGCCTGAGAATCGACCTCCATCACCTCCATCGTGAACGACACAGTACTATCCAGATCAGGAAGTTCTGGCTGATCAGCTACTTCAATGGAAACATGGTCATTGACATCTTCACCCCGGGTAGGCAATGGTACCCAAGACAGAAAATTTGGAAAAACTAGCCAAAATGTACAAGACCAAAATGTACAAAGATGTCATCTTTGTATTTGGATTCAGAACCCATATCGGTGGTGGTAAAGCAAGGCTTGGGCAGGATTTACGATTCTTTGGATTATGCAAAGAAAAATGAACCCAACACAAGACCTGGCCTCATGAGAAGAAGACCTCAAGAAAACAGCAAATGGAACATGAGAACAGAAGGAAAGTCAGGGGGCCCACAAAGGTCAAGTTTGGTGCTGGCAAAAAGGAGGAGCGAAGATGCCGCAGTGACTTTGTCTGTGGCGACTGTGCATATTTTTCATGAGAGGATTGATAAACTATGAAAAAATTTAAAAAAGAAGTATCATTACCACTCAGAATAGCAGAAGACAGTCTCTCACACACCCCTTTCATGCCAACCTGCCAGCAGCCTTCACCCCTCTCTGAGACCAGCTGGACAGTTGTTGGCACCCAGCTCTGATGGGGGTGAAAGTGGATCCCTGAGGCCTGGGCCACTGCTGCCCCTGTATTCTCCCTCTGACGCCCCCACCTTCCTTGACATGGCACACCTTACTATCTGTTTTCCTTCTCTTTCTCCAGATGCTGCTTTTTTGGTTTAATCATCCAGTCAACAATTGCTTATTGCCTACATGCAGGTGCTGTTCCCCAGCAGAGACTAGAACAGAGTCTCTACCCTCATGAAGCTTACATTCTGGTGGGGCTGACACATAGTAAAAAAAAAAAAAAAAGGAAAATACATGGACAAATATATAACTTCAGGAGTGCTGAGTGCTCTGAAACATAAGGAAAGGGAGAGAGAGTGATGGGAGGGGAGTGGCCACTTAGGAGAGAGGTCAGGGAAGCCCGCTGCGGAAGACGCGGCTTGGGTGCAGAGACTTGAGTGAAGTGAAGGGGTTCTAGGCAGAGGGAACAGCCAGTGCAAAGGCCCAGGAGCAGGTACGCTCTCGTCCCCTTTCTGTGCCCTCACTGGCAGGCGTCCCTGAGGCTCCCCCTCCTCTCTCCTCCCTCCCTTGGGCAATGACATCTCCCCTAGAACCGCACTTACTACCTGCACACCTCTGCCTCCCACATGTCCTCCGCCTACCAGACATACTATTGGTGGCCAACACAGCCAATGATGTACGGTGCCAGGCCATCCCCATAAGCCTATGAGGTAGATACTAACATCATCCCAATCTTTTTTTTTTTTTTTTGAGGAAGATAAGCCCTGAGCTAACAACTGCTGCCAATCCTTCCTCTTGCTGAGGAAGACTGGCCCTGAGTTAACATCCGTGCCCATCTTCCTCTACTTTATATGTGGGACACCTGCCACAGCATGGCTTGCCAAGCGGTGCCATGTCCACACCCGGGATCCGAACTGGCAAACCCCGGGCCGCCGAGAAGTGGAACGTGCACACTTAACCGCTGCGCCACCGAGCCGGTCCCATCATCCCTGTCTTATAGATGAGAAAACAGGCACAAAGATCCTAAGAAACTCACTCAAAGTCACACAGCTTAGAAAATGGAGGAATTGGGATTTGAATCCAGTCTACACTCCTGACCACCTCCACCCACTAAGCACTCTAAATTCACCACGTCCAACCTGAGGTGCATCATCTTCCTCAGCCCTGACCCTCTCCTCTTCCCATGTACCCTGCCACTGGCCTGTCACCTCCTTCCCCCTGCCCCACACTGACTGTGGGAGCTGCAGTAGTGCTGTGTTGGGGCAGAAGTCGGTGGGGCCTGGGATCTGGGCCCCTCTGCTTTTCTCAAGCCCTAACCTGATCCTTTCTCCCATCGCCATCCCACAGCCCTGGGGGATTCCAGTGAAGATCCAGGCCAGAGAAAGAGGGAGGAGGAGCAGCTAGTCCCCCTCCCCCAGGAGTGGCCCTATCGGCTGACGGGGTGAGTGTGGTTCCCCGGGACTAAGGACAGGCAGAGTTGGGGAAGAGGGAGCTCCGTCTCCATGCCCTACCCTGCCAGGATGCCTAAGATGGGAGGTTGAGAGGGGCCTGCCCTGGGGACTGAGCTGCCAGGTTTCTGCTTCCAAGTTCTTCCCGGCTCCCCTTCTCTTGCTGCTTCAGGGAAGTGCTCCCTCCCCTTCCCCCATCACCCTGCTGGCTTTCCAGATCCTTGAATAAATAATTCAGGTTTTGAAATCTTGCCAGGCCCACCCCTCCGGTGCTGTGAGGGCGCTATTGGGCTGACATGAGTGACGTCACCCAGTTCCTTATCCCAGCCCCAGCATCACAAGGACCTGCCCCGGCAGCAACTTACCTTCCTGGTCACTGTCAATCCAGACCTGCTACCCTGTCCCAGTCTCTCTGGGGCCCACTCACTTAGTATCTTCATTCCAGGACCCAATAACCCTCATCACTTAGCTTTGTCACTTCAGTACCTCAGCACTTGTGACAGGGTCATGGTGACCTGCAGTCCTATCACCTGGACACTCCATCTTCCCTTTCCCTTGCCACAGCCTCTGCCACCCTGGGATCCCTGAACCCCATTATGCCACAGAGTCACCCTGACCCTGCTATGGTTGCTCTGGGGGCTTCCTTCTCTACGTCAGCGTCCCACAGCCACCATCCCCCAGGATCCTGTCACCATGCTCATACCGTCACTGACACCCACTTCCCTGCTCCCTCGTGCTTCTGTCACCATCATCTCAGGGCCCCATCATCTTGGCAACCCCCGTCATCCTCACCGGGGACGCCCATTCAGCCTCATCACTCAATCTCTGTCACCTGAATTCTGTCGGCCTGTCTCTGCCACCCGAGGGTCCCATCATTCCACAGCCTATCCAAGTCCCCTTTCCGCTCCCCCTACACATCCTCTGCAGCCTCCCTGAGATTTCTCCAAGGCTGTCCCACCAGCGCCCCCGAAACCCCCGGCCCGCAGAGGGCGCCGCGTCAAGGACAGCGCGGGCCGACTCGGGAGGGGGCGGGGCTGCGGCCACGGTCGCTTTTTATGAATGGGGGAGCGGGCGGCGCGAGGCCTCATTACTATGCCGCGCGACGCGCCCTGCGCTCCAGCGCGACGCGCCCATTGGCTGGCCAGGCCGCTGACGTCACCGAACCGGTGGCCGGGGGCGGGGCGGGGCGGGGCGGGGCGGGGCCGGGTGACTCACGCCGCGTCTCCCGCGGCCGCGGGGGCTTCTCGGGGTCCGCGCACACCTTGCACCGTCCGGACCCGAGCGGAACCTCCCCGCGGCCCAGCCGCGCCCGGTCCCGAGAGGTGAGTAGCGGGACCCGCTGCGGGCGGCAGGCGTGAGAGAGGGCACGCAGGATGCTGGGACGCTGGGCCGGCGAGCTAGCCGGGGTCGGAGGTCGAGACCGGGAACCCAGATTCTGGGCTAGCAGGCGAGGACCCACTGTCCGGATGCTGAGAGCTGTCAGCTGGGTGACCCGACGGGGGATGAGCACTCCTACACGGACCCGAGGTCCTGGAGGGACTGAGGGTCATCTAAGGTTGGGCCAGCAGGAGGCTTCTGGGGCAGGGACCCAGGCGTCCAAGCAGGAGGTGTCTGACTTAGGGATCCAGACATCTGGGCTGCAGGCCCAAGATCCAGTGTCTGGGCAGGAGGGATCTGACTCCGGATCCAGACTTCCAGGAGAGGGTATCTGTTCCAAAGACCCAATGGTTCAGGCAGAGAGAGGGGTCTGGCCTGGGACAGAAGTCTGGGCAGGTGTGTGTTAGAGGGGAGGGGATTTTGGGGGGGCTGAGTTCCTAGGTGTTATTACCCCAGGAGTGCGGGTTGCCGGGGGCGGGGGGGGGGGGGGGGGCGCGCCGGGGGGGGCGGCAGAAGCTTCACGCGCATTCCCTGGGGGCGGAGCCTGGGGCTATCAGTACTGAGAATCGTGAGGGGTCTGGCAGCCTCGGAAACTGAGCGTCATCCTCCCTCATAGGAAGGGAGCAGCCTTGCCATCAGTCTTGAGATGTGTTTCCCTCCCCAGTCCTGGGTTTTTCCCGGCATCTCCTGGATCCTATGAGCTCCCATCCGTTGATGGGAGTCCTTCATCTGGTTCTCTTGTCGTCACACACGTGGGAGAAAGAGGCCTACAGAACCCAGGAAGTTGGAAGGGAGAGTGAAGAGACCCAGGACAGGGATCCTGCTGGCCAGGGGGCATGGGAGAGGACAAAGGCATCCTGGAAGGAGCCCTGGGGCATGAGTTGGGGGACAAGGCATTGGGACCAGCCAGTTATCCTGAGGAGAGACCCCCGCCATGTATCCTGAGGTGCCCCTCACTCCCTCCAGACCCCTCCACCCAGCACTCAGCCCAGCCAGCTTTTCACAGGGCCTTTCTTCTACAGGTACCATGCTGTGGGGTGCAAGCAGCCCCCTGGCTTGGCTCTCTGCTGGCCCAGGCAACGTGAACGTCAGCAGTGTGGGCTCAGCAGAGGGGACCACAGGCCCAGCTGCACCGCTGCCCTCACCCAAGGCCTGGGACGTAGTGCTGTGCATCTCGGGCACCCTGGTGTCCTGTGAGAACGCGCTGGTGGTGGCCATCATTGTGGGCACTCCTGCCTTCCGTGCCCCCATGTTCCTGCTGGTGGGCAACCTGGCCGTGGCAGACCTGCTGGCAGGCCTGGGGCTGGTCCTGCACTTTGCCGCTGTCTTCTGCATTGGCTCAGAGGAGATGAGCCTGGTGCTGGTTGGCGTCCTGGCGATGGCCTTTACCGCCAGCGTTGGCAGTCTACTGGCCATCACCGTTGATCGCTATCTTTCTCTGTACAATGCCCTCACCTACTACTCAGAGACAACCGTGACACGGACCTATGTGATGCTGGCCCTAGTGTGGGGGGGCGCACTGGGCCTGGGGCTGCTGCCTGTGCTGGCCTGGAACTGCAGGGATGCCCGGGCCACGTGTGGCGTGGTATATCCATTCTCCAAGAACCATCTGGTGGTCCTGGCTGTTGCCTTCTTCATGGTGTTTGGCATCATGCTGCAGCTCTATGCCCAGATCTGCCGCATCGTCTGCCGCCATGCCCAGCAGATTGCCCTCCAGAGGCACCTGCTGCCCGCCACCCACTACGTGGCCACCCGCAAGGGCATCGCCACACTGGCCGTGGTGCTTGGCGCCTTTGCCGCCTGCTGGCTGCCCTTCACTGTCTACTGCCTGCTGGGTGATGCCCACTCCCTGCCCCTCTACACCTATCTCACCCTTCTCCCTGCCACCTACAACTCCATGATCAACCCCATCATCTATGCCTTCCGCAACCAGGACGTGCAGAAGGTGTTGTGGGCCGTCTGCTGCGGCTGTTCTTCTTCCAAGATCCTTTTCCGATCCCGTTCCCCCAGTGATGTCTAGTCGCATCCTGGTGACCCTTCAGCCCTCATCACTACAGAATTCCAGAATGTTAGGTCCTCCAGGACTTCAATCCAACCCTCCAGCTCCACACCCCCAAGACCCAGCTGGTTCTGGAGTTCTAGGACATTGGGTGTTTCACAGTATTCTGTTCAGATCCCTCCAGGGCCCAGCTGGCTCCATGGTTCTAGAATGTTCAGGTGGTCAGGGTTCCACTCAGAAATGTCTCACAGCCTTGGAGTTCCAGAATGCTGCTGAGTGTTTTACAGTGCCATTCCAAGTCCCTGATCTTTCCCCTCCCTTGACCTTGAGCATGTCACTTTACTTTCAAGTTTCTGAGCTAAGGAGTCAGAGAGGTTAGTCACTCAGTTGCCTAGACAGGACAAAGAGAGAAAGATTTATCTATATATAAGTGCACAAAGAGAGTATCTATTTATGATTGATTTATTTATTTATGAATTTATTTCTGGGTGGTAAGGGGAAAAAAAAGAGACCCACACCTTGAAATCCAGGCCATACCAGGGTACTCCTAGTCCCCACACCCCCATTTCTGACCTCAGTTCCTAGAGGGGGGAAGGGAGAAAGAGAAACCATGTATTTTGTTATTATTTTTGCTTATTTTTTATCGAAGAGATCATAGAAACCAGAGCCTTCTCCCCAGGCCCGCCCCCCTCGGGTTTGCAGGGGGAATACACCAGCCTCTGGTTTTTTATTTTTTTAAGAAGCCATCACCTGAGCAACCGAGAATTCCTCTGCGCTGGGGGCCGGCTGCCCTCTGGTGGCCATTTGGGGGAAACTGCAGCCGGGACCAGACCGCGCAACAGCCCCAACTCCACTCCAGCCTGCTATCCAGTGCCACACAACAGGGGCTTGGGACCAGGCTTCACCGTGCGGTGCCCTAGAGGAGGCAGTGCGCGAGCCAACACCACCTGACCCCTCTGCCAACCGGGGTATGGCTCCCAGTGCTTCCCTATTCCTGTCCCTGACCCAACCCTCAATAAAAAATGATTTTGTGATAAATATGTTTCTGTGAGTGTGTTTGTGGAGAGGGCGGAGTGGGGCCTGATGGGGGAGAGCCTGGAATAGGAGTATTAGGCAAGGACTGGGGTCCTGAGTGCTGAAGACCCAAGGTGGAGTGTGGCTGGCAGGTGACACCCCCTCTCCAGGATGCCAATCTGATGGGCCCCTCTGCTCAGACTCAGGCACCTCCCCCTGGGGACAGGAACCAGGGGGCTGGACCCTTCCTGGGTTGAGGATGCCCACATCCTTCCCACATTAGCTTGAGTCTGGGGCTTTGGCATGAAGTATATGTTCAAAGCACGTCAGTTGCCTTAATAACAATAGCCCCTTCTAACCGCAGTGTTGACTGTGTGCTGGGCACCGTGCTATGTGTATGTTACCACATTCATGCCTAGCAAGCACCCATGGCACAGGTAATATCGTCTCCATTTTACAGATGAGGAAACTGAGGCTGAGAGAGGGTGGATGACTGGCCTGAGGGAACACCTGTGTCTAGAACCTGTGCTCTGCCAACTGACCAATGGCCTTTTATCTCCTTCTTTCCCAAGCCTGGGACTTAGGACATTGTGGACCCTGACTTGTGTTGGGGTTCATTCTCAGAGCCAGCAGCCAAATTTGGGAGGTGGTGGGATGGGGTCTGGTCATTCTGGAGCTGAAAGAGCTTCTTTCTATGCAAAAACGAGTGATGGTAAGTGTGCGCATGTGCCCTTGTATGCATCTGAGGACACCAGTGTGCAGGACCCTGAGGTATGGGTGTTTTGGAACCGGAAAGAATGTGTTCACAGGCACGGGCAGGAGCAGGTTTAGGGTGTGGCTGAAGAGGTAGCTCTGACTAGCCAAGCCTCCCAGCCTCCCAGGCCTCACAGGTGAGCAAAGCCTGCAGGTGGGGCCCTCAGAGCATTCTGGCCCACCCCTCCATTGTACAGATGAGGAGACTGAGGCCCCAAGAGGAACAGCCACTTGCTCAAACTCACACAGCTGTGCCGGCCTGGGACTCATGTCCTTCTCCATTTCCCTGGCCAGAGCTCTTTTGCCTGGTATTTAAGACAGGAATCCTCTCCAACAGTGGCCACAGGAATCCAAGGAGCGTGGACATGCCAACAGCGGCTGGCTCAGAGCTGGTGGAGGGCAGGCCTGGACTGAGCTACACAGCTGCGGTCAGGCACAAAGTGGGGAGGCCCCTCCAGGTCAAGTGGAGCCTTATCTTCTCTCCCCATCTTCCTGGAAGTTCCCTGGGAAAAGATCCCCACTCAGCAAGCAGCTCCCCCTTGCCAAGCTTCGGGCCACACAGTTCACACACTATCACCATGGTCCAAGAGGTGAGACTATAGTTCTCCCCATTTTACGGAAAAGGGAGTTGAGGCTCTGAGATTAATGTGCCTCCATTCGTTCACTGCTGTCCTCGTGGACAGCTTAAATTGTAGCCAGGACAGCCAGTAGTAAAAAGACAAGTTAAAAACAAGGTAATATCAGAGAGCAATAAGTCCTCAGAGAAAAATAAAGTAGGGAAGGGGCACAGGGAGTGCGAGTCATCTTTAAAATAAGGGGCCGAGATAGGCCTCACTGAAGGGGACGTTTGATTTTCCTAAAGTCACACAGTCAGTTAGGAGTTGAGCTGGGATTTGAACCCAGGTCCATTTGACTCCAAATCTGTTTCTTTCCTGGCTGACGGAGTGGGTTTCAGAAGTAGCTCAGAAACAGCAAGCATGGAAACCTGTGCCGGAAGGCCTGTCCCCGGGCTGGGGAACAGTTGGGGGTCTCCAGGCTACCTCCAGACCTTAGGGAGGAGCCTCTTTGCTTCCTCCACCACACTCCTGAGCATCTCCTGCCACAGTCCAGAAGGAGAGGGGCCTAGTGCCCGTCCTACCCTGGGGGGCTCAGTCCTTTGCTTCCCCCTCCCAGCTTCTGGCTCCAGGCCCAGCGGGGCCTGCTGCTTGTCATCCTCGTGTCTGGGAGGGCCTGTGGGAGACCCTCATGCTGTGGGTCCTCCTCTGTCTGTCTGGGTGTGGTTGTGTGGTGGATCTGAGGCATTTCTGGGAACCTACATCTGGGATCTCTGCCTTGGGTCCCGGGCCCGTCCTGAGAGGTGTCCGAATCTGCCCTCAGATTGGAGCCTGTGTGTGTGATGGGGCTGGCTGGCTTCTCCCTCCTCCCAGGATTCTGCAGGTACAACTCAGGTCCTCCCTGTACCCCAGCCCCATGCCTCCTCCAGGAAGCCTCCTCGGCTGAGCACTCCTATGGCTGTGAAGATGTGGTATACAACACCCCTTGCTACACTTCTCCTGAGGAAACATTTGTAGAGAAGTCTCGCTTTTCTCATCAGAATGGGGGCCCCTGAAGGCAGGGCTGTGTGTCCTCTCCAACTGAGGGTCCCTGAGAGAAGGGACATGTCTGCCCCCTCAAACTGAAGCCTTCTATGTCTCTTTCAGCCTCAGACTCATCTGGTGCTCAGCCTGGGGCTGCTTGGCACCACATGCCCATGTGCATGTGCGTGTGCGTGTGCATGTGTGTGTTTGAGGGGGCAGCCAAACCGTCCAGCCTCTCTGCTTCTGCCAGTTTTCCAAACCTATGCCTGATCCTACCCAACTACAGAGGCCCAGGAGGGTGAGCTGGGCAGTGTGGGCTCCCTGAAGGGTGAGAGGCAAGAGCTGGGCCCCAGAGCCCTGCCTTCCTGCTGGGGTAGGCCCTAGGGTGGGGGCAGGGCCTGTCCCTCCTCTTCTTCCCAGGTCCTGTGTGCGGGAGGGGGGCAGCCCTGAGTGCTGAGCCCCCGCCGGGGCCATGACCGCCTCTCCCTGCAATAAGTGAGGAGACAGCAGCTATTAATATAAGATGAGTTCACAGGCTCACAGCTTCTGCAGGCTGGAAAACAGGCTCCCGGGGCTGGGGGCTGCGGCAAGCCTTGTCTGTCAGATTCTCTCCTGGAGTCTGCAGCCCGCCAGCCCCACGCCCCCCAGCTCCCTACATGCTGAGACCTCTGTGCATGCAGGCATATGCTCATGGGCATGAGCACATGGGCACGCACAGGCACACCTGGACCCCCACACATGTGGGGGTCCAGGCCCCTGTCTGTTCAGAGAACACATACACATGCACGCTCATCTAGACTTGCATGCATATCCGGATGTATCTGCACACTGGCACACACACTTGTGCACACAGATATATCATTGCGCACATGGACAGAGACCATGTCAACTTCACGTGCATGTGCTTGCATGCAGGAACACATACTTAAATGTATGTGTATGTCCTTGCACACATGTATACACACAGACACAGACTTACCCTCGTATACACGTGTGCACATGGGTCCAGATATGCTTGCATACCCAGTCCCATTTGCAAGCCCACATATATAGACACAAAACTGCACGCGTATACAGATGGTATCCATAGTTGTGTACACACATTTGCATACAGGACCACATTCAAGGACTTGAATGCATACATATGCCCTTTGGCACACAGTGTACACACAGTTGCTCAGGCTCCCCACTGCTGTCAGTGCTCAGCAATCATGAGTTCACAGGCAGACCCTTGGTTTCTAGCACCACTGAGCTTGCTCAGCCTCCCCTCCCTATCTCCCCCCTCCAGCCTCATGACAGGCAGCTCGTGATCCTGCCAACCCCAATGCCTGCCTTGGGCTTCCCTCCCCCCAGGGGTCCCCAGATCCCTGATTAACCCTCTCGCTAATTGGCCACCAGCCCCTTGACTTTGCTGCAGGCCTTCTCGGGAGCTGGGAGCGAGAGGCTGCAAATTGGCCAAGCAGGATGGGTCTGGGGAATAGAATGTGGGGGCAGGGTGGGGGTGCTGTGAGCCCAGCCAGTGCCTGACTGGAGCCAGTCAGGGCACCCCCTCTACCAGGGCTGGGGGGAACATTGGCATCGTATTCTCTCGGGAGGGCACTCGTACGACTCAGGTATACACAGTCCCACAAAGCCTTTCCTGCATGCACATTTACACACACTCACCAGTCGTGTACATGGACATGTTCCACCCCACTTCTTCACACAAATGCGTGTGAACATTTGCACGTACCCAGTACGCATGCAAGCAAAATCTTAACATGTCCATAAATTCACCTGCCGGCTGTGCAGAGACCATTTCGATACGTCCATCCAAACACACTTCACCTAACACGCGAATGCAGTCACATGTGTACAGGCTTGCAAACACACACACTGACACATTACGTGTGCCTTGAATGTATGCCTAAGTACACTTGTAGGCATGCATGAACACACATCCACATGTGAGGGCACACCTGTGCAGTTCAGGCATGCACACACACACCACTCACATATGTGTACCTACCTTGATGAACAAGCTCCCTAGTGGCCGAAGAATAGGGAGAACCCCTCTCAGACCGCCTCTGGCTTTGCAGAGGAAGAGGAAGCTTGAGGTTCATGCAGTCTACTGGTGTGGGGTTGGGGAGACGGTGGAACCCATCCAGGTTCCAGCCTCCATGCTAATGCCTAAGCCTGGGACCTCCTCTGGGTTCCCCTCAGCCTTCAGGGCTCCCAGACAGAAGGGCAGAGCTTCTGGCATTAGCCTCTGCAGCTCCTTTCTCCTAGGCTCTTGGCCCAGGCCCACAGCAGGTTCTACTCTTGTGTAGACAGCCTGGGGCATTGGAAGGAAGAGGTTTCTATTTCCACGTCAGCTGCCAACTTGCTGTGTGACTTTGGGCAAGTTGCTGTGCCTCTCTACGCCTCATTTCCTTAACTGTAAAATGGGAATAAAAAGCTTTGTGTTGGTAACCCTCACAGGACTGGCCTGAGGAGTCCCTGGGGTCATGTTCATGGATGAGCTTTACCCAGGCACACAAATCTGGGAGAGGTTGTCAGTTTCCAAGATGGTGAGATGCCAGAGGGGATGAACCACATACATCATCATGGTCAACTGAAGAGGTGAGGACGCTGAAGCCCAGAGCGGGAGCAGCAAGGTGGAAGCTAGCAGACCTGACCTCTGACTTCTCACCTAGGTAGCCTACTCCTCTTTAACTACATACGCAGAATGTAAGCAGGTGTGTGCACAGTTCCCAAGGTAAGGGTAGGGGTGGCTGCCTGCTAAGGTGCCAGGGAGTCTATGCAGGACTCCTGCCACCACAGTACTGACAATTCCACCATGAGAGATTCCTTTGGGTGTGAAAGGCTTTTTCTTCGTCCCCCAGATTCAGAGCCCACTCCAGGCACCCTTGCCTCCTGGGGCAGAGGAGCACTACCTGAAACTGCTCCCAGCCTCATGATCCAGGAGGGAACTAGCTGACAACCATCCCAGAGCTGAACTTCACAGGAAACGGTGCCAGGTTGCCCTGGCCACTGGGCTGCCAGGAGAGGGCAGTGAGAAACTGGTGGAGGCAGTGCAAAGGGAGGGGTGGCTCCTGAGGACTTTTGTGTGAGGTTTGCCTGCAATTATGTGTGTTCCTCTAACTGTGTGCTGATCTGTGTCCTTGTTGGCAGAAGGGCAGGGCTCCGTGTGCAGTGTGTGCACGTACCCCTGGGCCTGGATCCTCAGGTGTGTCTGCTCACATATCTCTTTGAGTGTATACATGTCTGAGCACGCATAAACGTGTGCATCGGAACCGAAGTGTGCGCGTGTACTGAGCAGGGTGTGTCTGTGGGAAGCCCCAGCCCATACCTAGGGAACCCACTTTGTTCCCAGGCGGCGGAGGATGCAGGGTACCTCCAACTGTAAAGGTCTGGGACAGCTGGGCCCTCAGTCCACCTCACTAGATTTCAAAGCGAGAGCAAAAAGAACTGGCACCAGGGGGTGGGGTGACCAGAAGAGAAAACCTTTAACATGCCCCAGGACACTAAAGACCGTGATTCCTTAGGAGAAACACTGAAGGCTGCTGAAGTTGCATGTGGACAACACGAGCTCTGGCTGGAGAGAGCCCCATGTTCCAGCCGCGGCTCTGCTCCTGGCCAGCGACATATCTCAGGCAACTCCACCTCTCGGAACCTGTTTTCCTCCTGTGTAGAATGGGGAACCTTTGCCTCTTAAGGTTGAAATAAAGTGTGTGCAGTCCTGGGCAGGTAGCAGGCACTCAGTAAACGCTCATTCTTCTCAGGATTAGCCAAAGTGAAGCACAGGGTTGCAGCTCCCAAGCAGAGGAGCCGGAATGTAAGCCTGGGCCTCCTGCTTCCCAGAACCACATTCCTTCCCTCCAATCCCCCAGCAAGGGCGGCTCCCGACACCACCATTTTGCCTTCTCCCAGGGCGGGCGTCTGGCTGTCAGTCACCCGCCTCAGGAAGCCAAGTGCTGACTAAACACAGGCCTCAGCAGGAGGGTGGAGCGAGGGGCTCCGTTGGGGCGAGCAGGCTCCGCGCCCCCTCCCCTGTACCCCCACCTCTGGCGATGAGCTCAGAGCGGCTGGCGCAGCAGTTGCTGACAATTCAAAACTTCTGCCCCCTCTCCTGGGACGCCAGTGGGTGACACTCTCTCTGAACAGCAAGCGTGACCAACGGAGTCACCAACCTTGCTCCCGCCCCTCCCGGGGCCACCCCACTGCGTCTGCTGGGTCCGGAACTGGGTGTCTGCTCATAAATTACCCCTAGGGACAGTTACCCGCAGCAGCTGTGCTCAGAACAACCGTTGCTTCCTGGGTAGGTCATTTTTTTGGGTCAGAATATAAACCCAGCCCCCTTGCCTTCCCAGGCAGGAGAGGGGACATGCAGCAGCCTAAACCTTTTATCGGATTCCATTGTAAATCGTTCTATTTAAGGTAAGTTGCTTGGGTCTGAGAGGCAGACAAGATGCCGGCCAGATGTTGGGAGGCAGCATCAGCATTCAGCTCGTGCTCCTCTCCTGCCTGATGCAAGGAGTTGCCAGCAGCTTGTCTCCCTCGGCCCCAGCCAGCTGAAGAGGGCCTGGGGATCTGGGCTTCTAGGTTGCCCAATATGGATCTCTTCCTAAACCAAAATGGTTTCAGGCCTTCACCCTCACCTCCCAAACAGGGTGCACCATCCAGACCCAGAGGCCTCCAGCCCTGTGAGCCCACCCACACTGGACCTCCCTCCGGAGCACTGGCCACCACGTGTGGCTATCAATGTCGCCCTCTTCTAACCGATTCTCCCATTAAAAACACACAGAGACACATCAGAGGTGGCTGGGCGGCTACAAAGACTTTATCAAATTATTTTAAATGTTGGCATTTGCGTATTTGCATGTACACATAAAATAGTTACACGGAATCTTCAGGTCACTGGGGTGCTTACGTGGGTACACACATGAGCCTGGCAGGGAAGCAAATGAGACCAGGCTTGGAGCCACAGGGCTTTAAAAAAAAACTGGACATCCTTCTAAGGACCTGAAGAGGAGTAGGGTAAAGAGGAAAGGGTCACTTTAGGGGTTTGGCTTAACCCCACTGCTCAAATTTCCTACTAGAGGTCCTTTCCTATTCTCAGAGGAAAGGGGCCCATTTTCAGACTGTATTCCCAATGCATATATACCCACTCTCTAAAATCTTGATGTGGCAAACACACCCAAGAATCCACTGGAATAGGTCCTTATAAATATATTTATATCAGAGAAAACAAGGCACTTTGGGAACATTACAGCTCGCTCTCCTACATGTACATCATTCTAGACAGAAAGTAAAAATTGGTTAGTTTCTCAAGTGAGTTAACTGAGTAAAGGTAATACAATAACGAAATTGTTCCCTAGCCCTCACTGAGGCACAGAATGAGGCACATCTCTGGGCGGCACCTGGTCCCAGGTCAGCTGGACCCCAGCAGAACTCAAAGCCAGATGCCCCCAGGAAACCTGCCATCTCTCCTGAGCAAAAGCCCCTGGCCTTGGGGTATTGACCCCTCCCCAGGCCCTGAGATCAGGTGAGGGGGCTGTGGTGGAAGGCAGGCTGAGAGCAGAGCTGGGACACGGTGGGAATGCTTAAGCAGGGTCACCAAAGCCACAGAGACCTCAATCTGTCCAAGCTGGCGCTGCAGAGCCGGAGGATCGGCGCCATGGGAAGAGGTTTCACATTAGCCCTGACAACGCCGCCTCGGCTCTGCGGTGACATTGGCCAGGGTCGTTTCTGAGGGCGCTTGAGCTTCCGCTGGAGGCGAGCTGGAGCTTGGGCCAGCTGCTCTGAACCTCCAAGGGATCGCTGAGCCTGCCCCCTCCTCGCGGCTGCTCCTTTGGAATGTAGTCATCTCACAACCACGGCAAAGCCACAGTCACTTCTGACACTGCCGACTGGAAGCTGGGCCCCTGGGCCACAGGAATGGGGGCAGGGCCCCAGGGTTAGGCAGACCAGGGAAGGGAGGTGGCTCCTTGGCTTCAGCGCTTAAGAGTCCTTATGGGTCATAGTTCCATACTCTTACCAGCCTCGGCTCAGTTTAAATAATCACTAAACTCTGCATTCTACAATTACACGATTTCAAAGACACACAATTACCTGCATAGGGTCCTTTATCATCTTAAAGGGCTCTGGATTTAAAGAAGCATTTTTTTTTTGGTGCACATATGCATAAGTAGAGCCCAGAGGGCCCCTTGGCTGACTGGGTCCCCAGCCCCCCAAGCTGAGAAGGCTTCGCAAGGCCGGCTGCTACAAAGCGCCGAGCTTGGCTGCATAGATTTTAATGAGAGCGTCAGGCAGAGCTGTGCTGTTGCTCTCCGGGACTTGCAGATCATTACCAAACCAGCTGTAGGATGAGAACACAGCACATCGAAACCCTAGGAGGTCACTGAGCTAATGATCTAATCCTACCTTCCGCAGGCAGCGCCCCTCCCCACCTCCGCCTGCCCCCAGCCCTTTCCACAGCGACTCTGTCCATTCCAGAAGGCAGGCCAACACCGCCCCCTTCAAGGTCAGAGCAGAATGATAGCGAGTGGTGCTGGCTCCCCCTTTTCCGGAAAGGAGGGGGATAGGGGTAATTTAGTAGAAGCCATTAGGCCCAAACCCTGGCCAGGCCCCAGGACTCCTATTTGGGAGAACCACTGCCCTCCGCCTCTCACCAACCATTGCTGGGCTGCTGCCGGGGGCACCTTCAACAGCCTTTTTAGGGTTCTGAAGAAAGCACCTTCAGCTTCCAAAGTGCAAGGTGGGAAGCAAGGTGGGGACATACACAGCCTGGCATGCTCAGCACTGGAGCCTGGTGCTAGCCCTGTGCCAGAGACACCTGATCTGGGGACAGGGAGGATGACACACTCCGGAGAAGCCCCAGCAGGAGGGTGTGCTGGCCCCAACAGGCTCAGTCCCACGACCCCGAGTTCAAGGAAATATGGTAGAGGGGGAGCATTCAGCCAGGGCACAGAGGCAGTACCCATGATTACATACTCTCCTCAAGCCAGAGGGGTTTACGAGGGCTTTGGCAATTACTACAACCATTTGCTGTGCTGCGTAGAGACAGATCCCGTTTCCCTTTGTTTCAGGGCTTGGAAAGCCGCAGAAGCCAGGAGAAGCCGGTTTCAGTATAAGAGGCTACACAATAGTTAGGGCAGAAGAGAAGAAGCCTCACTGTTGGCCAAAGCTGACCAGTTTTTTCTGAATAATAGCACCTGTGTATTAGCTCTGGGAAAAAGGGGGAGGAAGGGAGGCAGCAGCTCTGTGTGCAGTGAGGAGGGGAGCTGGAAACAAGACCCAGAGTCCCCCTGCCTTTCAGCCCTCCTCATGGCTGTCAGGGCCCCCCAGGCAGCTACCTGTGGCGGCTGCCAGCCTGAGGGACTGAAGTTTCTACACTTGGCAGAACCTATGCTTAAATTGGGGAAACAAAACGGGGAGGAGTTGCAGAGGAATTGAAAACAGCACCTGTCAAAGCTGTCCACCCCCTTCCTCCTGTCACTACCTCTGGTCCCCCAGAAGGGCAGCTCCCAAGGCCTGTGGTTGGTTGGTGACAGGCAAGGGGGAGCAAAGAATTATAAGAGAGACTATAAAGGTCTGAGCAGCACTGACAGGCCTGGCACAGGCCCTGAGCCCTCCTCTTGGCCCCCCAACTATGGTGAGGTCTGGTGTAGCAAAGAGCTAAGACTGCTCTGCCAGGCTCCAGCAGGTGCCCACTATTTGGTCCCAGAAAGCACAGGTGACTTGGAATCTGGAACTCTGGGCTCTAGCTTTGTCACCATCCAACTGTATGATCTTGAGCAAGTCACTTCCCATCTCTAGACCTCAGCATGGTTAAGAGGGTGGGACCTAGGAAGTCCACTGTTCTTCCAGTCCTGCAGTTCCAAGTCTCTAAGCTTGGCTCTTGCCAGCCAGCAGAGGCCCAGATCCCCGTGTGGCAAGGCTTGTTTGGTCATGGGTATTAGAGATTAGAACTGGGCTGTGGTGCCTGGAGGTACCTGGTGGCGAGTGAGGGGCACTGAAGGGACACCTGAATACCAGACCCAGGAGAGGAAGCCTGGGAGGGAGGCAACAACCTCACCTTTCAGAGGGGCAGAAGGGTGAGACGTTGCTGGGCAGAGGGGTGAGACATTTGGTTGGGGCTTGCTGGCTCCTGGAATAAAGGCATCCAGACAGAGGGACAGCTTAGCAAAACATAGCCTCCCCCTGCTGACCAGGGCAGAAGGGTGCAGCAGGATGGCTGCTGCGGCATGTGGCCCACTCTGCCCTCTCAGTGCATGGGAAAGGGGCCAACTGGGTCCATGCAGGCTTTAGGACCAGAAGGTGGCTGGCATTATTTGAAGCAGCTGAGGGCAGGGATTTTGGAAGAAGACCACAGTGGAAAACGGCTCCTAGGGGAAGGCACCAACTCCAATTTAAACCCAATCAAATCCAATCAAAGGGATCTGCTTTGGGGTTTTTCCTTCTCTTCAATATGCAAGTCACTTGAAGGGAAGAGGGAACATAGCTACTGAGCCTCAGGAGCCCCACAGGGCCAGACTATGGGGAGACGGGAAATACATGTTGATTTGGAGGAAGCACTTGGATATATCTTTGGTTGCTTCAGGGAAGGCTTTGGCCCCTTGAAATTCTTTTTTTCCTCCCTTTTCCCCCGCCTACGGGACTGTTGGGGTAGGCATCAGAGAAGGCAGGTAGGAAGGAAAGAAAAAGGTGGGCAGAAGGCAGAGGAGTTAATCCGACCAGTCGTCCTCATCAAACTCAGAGGAGTCATCTTCTGAGTCGCTGTACTCAACAGCAATGCGACGTGACAAGATGGTGGCCACATCATTACCCACGACATCCCGCTTCTCTTGTTCCCGCTGCTCCTCAACCCTGCGCAGCTGAAAGCCTGGTGGGAGAGAGAAAAGAGTTAAGAAGGCGAGTCAGAGGGCCGGCTCCGTGGCCGAGTGGTTAAGTTCGTGCGCTCCGCTGTGGCAGCCCAAGGTTCGGATCCTGGGCACAGACATGGCACCGCTCATCAGGCCACGCTGAGGCAGCGTCCCACATCCCACAACTAGAAGGACTGGCAACTAAGATATACAACTGTGTACAGGGGGGGGTTTGGAGAGATAAAGCAGGGGAAAAAAAAAAAAAAAGATTGGCAACAGTTGTTAGCCCAGGTGCCAATCTTTAAAAAAAAAAAAAAGAAGGCGAGTCAGTCTCAGAATCCAACCAGGACTGAGGAAGGAGGATGGCCACTGATGGTGGAGTGTGGGAAAGGACAGTGAGAAAGAAGGATCCTCCGAGAAAGCAAAGAGGGAAAGGGGGAAGCAGGAAAAGAAGTAAAGGCGAGAGTGGCCCCAGTGCTCCAGGCGTGTCTGAAAGGAAACTGCCATTCTTCCCGGTCTCCTTGCTCTCAGGCTGTGAGGAGGGTACTTTGCACAAGGCTCTGAGTGGTGAGTGGCCACCATACCCCATCCAGCGGGCACTCAGTGTGCCCAATTCATCGATTGCCACAGAAAATCACAGAGCTCAGCTGCCCTACCTGGCGTCCTCTAGACCATCCTTCAGCTTCCTGAGGGCCACAAGTAGAAGAAACCACTGTAACCCCTTGGGATCAGACCTGGCCTCTGACAGAAAGAGAATAAATGCTCCACGGGGGTGAGACGATGATGAGGGAGAGGAGGAAGGGGGGGAGAAAGGAAGGGAAGGAGACAAAAGAGGGAAGCAGACAGGAGAAAAAGGAAGAAAGAAGAGAGTGAGAAAGGGGGAGAGAGTAGGGAGGAGGATATAAAAGGCAAAAAAGAGGAAGACAGTGGCTGAGCCCAGGTGAAGCAGTGCCTTCTAGGACAGTGATTCTTGTTTTTCTCTGGGGCACAAAATGGATGCAAACGCAAAGCATCAATTTTCAAGGAGTTCAAAGATCCCAGGTTAAAAATCCTTTACTTTAAAATAAGGTGGAAAGAAACCTAAATCTCCGTATTTTTAGGGTGAAGGCTTTCCTTAGGCTGATCTGAGTCCTGAGGTCTCCATCTCTCCCAACTCTGAAAAGGGCATAGCACCCCTCCCCCACCCTCTGACCAATCATCACAGCTGCGGAAAGACAAGGCTTCATGGTCCCAGACCCACCACTGGGATTTACCTTGACGGATGGCTGAAAGCAAGTCGCTGCGGGCATCACTCACAGGAGGCAAAGAGGACTTGGGCTTGGTGGCATCAGAAAGTGGTGGTGGTGCGGCAGGCTGGCCATCTGCACCACTGAAAGGGAGAGGAGGGGGCCCAGGGGGAGGCGGTGGCGGGGGAGGGGGAGGTGCTCCTCCTGTTGGTTGGGACAAGGGAGGTGGTGGCAGAGTTGGGTAGTCAGCTGCAGGCGGTGGGGGAGGAGGAGGAGGGGCAGCAAAATCAGGGTGAGGTGGGAAAGACGGGGGTGAAGGTGGTGGTGGGGTCCCTGGAGACCCAAATCCTCCAGGCGGTGGCGGGGGTGAAACACCTATCATCGGAGGTGGAGGCGGAGGGGCCGGTGGTGGAGCAAACCCGGGCTTGGGGCCTGGTGGAGAGCCCAGAGGAGGAGCTGGTGGTGGATGGCTTGGGCTGACCACACTAGATCTTTTGGGTCCTGCTAGGCCAGACCCTCTTTGGTTGTTGTCTGCTGGGTAGCTAGAAGGACAAAGAAACAAGACCCACCATCACTCTCAGGATGCAAACATCCTTTTACAGTTAAGCTTATCTATAAGCCTAGATTCATTTTGGTTAACTATGATTTCATTTTGGCTCAAAGAGAAAGAAAAACCTGGAAATGGTCAGAACAGACCAACAATGAAATGGGCAGCCCTGTAAGATAATGAGCTTCCCAGCAGCAGAGAAGTGTACGCAGAAATTGATGAAAACTATCTGAAAGAAGTGGACTTGGGATTCATCTATCAGGTAAGGTCTGGCCAAGATCATGGCTTAGCTTCCCTTTATACCTTTCAGCTTTCCAAAGGAAGGCACCATCCTGAACCCTCCTCTAAGAGGATCGGTCAGTTTAATCCCAAAGCCAGGACCAGGAAGCATGTAAGAACGAACTGGAATAAAAATTCAAACACTATCCACCCACTGGACTCTGTTCCTCTGGCTATTAACATTCACCGGATCTTGTGAGGGCAGGAAGCTCAAGTCAAGCTGACCACACCTGAGTCGGGTACAGATTTAGGTGAATGCATCTTCAGTGTTCATATGGAAAAACTTGAGAAAGAATGAGGGTCTGAGAGTCAGCAGAGATGGGAAATGAACGTGCCACCAGACTTGAGCCGGGTGGAGAGAGGATTAAAGCACGCCTCTCCTGGGTCAGGTACCCTTGGCTATGGCTGCAAGGTCTCAGGCCATGTGTGAGGCTGAAGGGCTTCTTTTTCCACCTTTGTATCTGCCCTGCACTAACAGCTAGTCCTCAGAAAAGCATCCATCTTGGAATTTTCCACAGACCTTCAAGCCTTAGCTGCATCTGGCAGGGCAACCAGCAGGAAGTGTTTTGGGAGGCAGAAGGAGATTTGGGATTAGTGGTTTCAAGAGCCAAGAAGAATGGGATGGGGAGGTGGGGGCCACGGCACTGCTTTAGGTCTCCCTCTGAGGGTCCTCAACATAGCCAATCTCTGACTCAATGGTGTCCAAGGAGAAAAGTGTGCCCTTCAAAGCTCTCATTTGTCAAGTATCAGAAAGAGAAAAGGAACTGTGAGGAAACACTAAACTCCAACACTCTTCATACCCCTTTTAGCCACTACTTACTAACTCTTCCCCTGTATACCTTTGCCAGGGACACTGACAAATATCAAAATGGACAGATTCTAAGTTTCATCTCCCCTTTCCCTTTGTTTCATTCTTTCTGGAGATTCTCTCCAGCAGTGAAATGAACTAGAAGCAATAGGAGAAAAAGGTGACTGTCTGCTAGCTTCATAGATAAATGGGCAAGGTATCTGGCTAAATATTTTATGGAGAGCAGATTATAGCACTCCATTTCATGCTGAGTTAAAGCTACATAAAACAAGAGATAAGTTGGTGACTTCTATCTGTTCAGGTATAGCTAGCAGTTAAGAACACAGGCTCTGGACTTGGACTGACCTGCTTTCTAATCATGGTTCTGCCTCTTACTGGCTGTGTGACCTTAGGTAAGATCATTGACCTCTCTGTGCCTCGCTGTTTACTCATCTGTAAAAAGGGTACCTATCTCAAGAGGACCCTTAGTGGGTTTAGGTTACACATACAGTGTTTGGCATAACGCCTGTTACCTTACAATCACGTGAAAAATGTTAATTACTTCTATTATCTAGACAGATTTGCCTGAAATTATTTTAGTGGTCCTGGACTGAATTTGGAACTCTTATTTTGTTCTTGAGTGTTTAACCACCCAGAGTAGATAGAAGAGGTACCAGCATTTACCTGAATTCTGCTGGTGGGGGAGGCAAGTTGTCCTCAGAGAAGGAAGGAGAAGGTGGAGAAATGGAGTCTGACTGTGGCGGTGGTGGGTAGCTGCTTATGTCCACATTTTCAACAGAGCCAATGCTGCCATTCTGGTACACCAAGGTGGGTGGATACCTGACAATGAACCCAATGTCAAAACTGTCATTTAAAGAGTCTGAGAGGTACTCTCTTGTTTTCTTAAAAGATCCCACAAAAATGCATTAGATACAAAAGCTATTAGGCAGAAATAAAATAAGTATATTCCCCATATACTTTCTGTTATACTGAAATTTTACTTTAGGACTAAATATTCTATTGTTAAATATTTCCCAGATATTTCTGTCGGATTGTTTACAGGAATGAGATTCAACCCTGATTATCAAAACCATGCTGTTCCTTTTCCAGTGTTGGCCTTGTCAAACTCAGCAGTTCTTTTAAACTCTTTCCCAAATGTTAGGAGCAGCCTATACCCAAATCCCAAAGTCTGTCTCGTGGCAAAGGGCAAAGCCAAGCCCCAAGGCTAGCGAGCTGCAGACACGTGACTGGCACGCAGCCTGGTTCCGAGGTCGGCAAGCCTCTAGAGTGCTCAAAGGCCAAGGAGGCATCTGACTGCAAAACTAAGCTGAGGACAAACACAAGTTGCTGTGTGGCAGTCAGGCGTGGTCTCTCTGCCAGGTCTCTTATCAAACGAAATCAGCTGCTGATTAAAGTAGGGTGCTAGGGCTCACCTCATGAAAACCTGTCCCTCAGAGCACTGGGCACTGGCTGAATTCGCTCTGGGTGAACAATGACAAAGATCCAAACAAGCACAAATGCACCAAGCAGCAGCTAGAGAAACACGCCCTGTTCTGCTCCACCTCCCCCTTCTTCCCACTAAGGTTGGGTTCTAAAGAGATCATCTGAACAGTCCCCAAGGAGAAGAGAATCGGAGGGAACTAACTGAATCCAGTGATGCTCTGATGTGGAAAATCCCCAAGGCCCGGAGCCCGGTAGGCTTTGTACATCTCTTTATAGGCTCACCAACAAGTATGTCCAGGTAGACCAGCCATGCAGCCCCATCCCAAACCTCTGGGACAACAGGAAAATGGAAGGCAAAGTCCTCATTTCCACCACCCCCATTCCACAAACACATAACAGTTGGGATTCTGAACACACAAGCTTCTGGCCTTAAGAGTCACTGAACCTATGACAAGGGCCTGCCTGAACAGGATGGGTCCATGGAACAAAATGGCCCCTTTTACTGGGAAGTGAAGGTAATGGAGGTACCCCCAGGGCCACTTCCCCTGTAGAGAGAAAGGTTCATTTTTCCTCTCACCATTGTCATCACTCTTTAAAACAAATCTCTTAATCCAGGAAGAACAAGTGTCAGAAGTGTCAAGATTTTAAAAAGTCAAGATTTCCATGGTAGAGTTATTCCTAAAAGCAAGAACAACTCAACTCTTTCCTTTTATCATTCCTAGACACCCGGCAAGGGCGGGCACGGTTCTCTGACAGCCAGAATGCAGTGTAGTTAGGGGGAAAACCAGGGTAACATTCATGCCAAGCAGTCGTGGTGACTTGGATTTGAATGTCACACAGGTCAGACACCAGGATAAGCATCAAAGCAAGCTTTAAAACCATTTTTTTCCTTTTAAAGCACCAGTGTGATCCGGTATTGGGAAATGGGGCCAGACCGACATCTACTATTTCTTCCCTGAGATATACAGCCTCAATACTGGCCGAGTGACCTTTCCCACACTGCCTCTGAGGTCTGCTTTCAGTCCCCTGGCCAGCCTCTCTCCCGAGACTGACAAAGACTGACTGAAAAGTTGCTTTGGAGATGTGCACAAATTCTCTGCCTGGCCCTCCCCACTCTCGTGAAATGCCCAGCTCTTAGGCACGACCTTCAAATCAATGCCCCGGAGGCAAAGGCTCCCAAGACCAGTTTTCTTTCCTTTCCAGTCTTTGCTTTGAGGCCCTTAGATATACCACTGTCTGGCAGAGTAAAAGCACTAGAAGCCATGAGCTTTCTTTTCCAGAACACTCTGGTCACCTCACTTAAACTGCTGAGTTTCTTGATTAATTTAGCAAATTTTAATCACCAGATGGATGCACTTTAAAGCAGCTGATTAATAATGGTATTGATCTAAGCCACACAGCCAGACTCCAGGGGGTGTGAAAGGTGTCACACCAGAGGTGTCAAACTGTGCCCTCAGGTCCCTGGCCCTTCGAGGAATGTTAACAATAGTACAAAAGCATCACCTACCCAGAAGGCCCCAGCTTTTCTTTGGATTCCACAAATTCTTGTCCCATCTTCATTTTCTCCCACTCTTCCTTACGCGTCTTGATTTTACGTGGGTTTACATTCCCTCGATTTGGATTATCTTTCTTTTCTTTCTATAATGAAGAGAAACAGAAAAGTCTTTGTAAAACATTTTCCAAAGTTCTTCATTAAAATTCCATCCACCTTCATGAACACACACGCAAGAGATGACTTGCCTAGATGATATACAGTAACTACAGAATTTAGAGAATTACTGAGTTTGGAGTGACCTAGAGATCATCTAACCCAAATCATCTTCCAGACTCAAACACATTCACTCAGTCCCACACTCAAATACCTCTAGCGATGGGAAACCGACCAGCTTTCTGAGTAACTCATTCATGTTTTTGAGCAGCTCTAATTGTTAGGAAGTTAGTAAAGAGCTATTTGTTATTTGCTCTGCTACAGAGGTCAGTCGAGAGAGATGAGAAGTAATGACATCTGTAGATATCTGGGACAGATATTTTAACTATTTCTGTTAAAAAAACAAAACTTAACAACCATAGAAGAATTCTTCAGCCTGTGTGGCTGCACTAGCCCCCTCTTGGGCCTCCCAGCAGCCATGCTAATGGGATTGTGAGGTTGCAACTGATAGGTCATATGCTTATACACATCACTGGGAGTCTAAAGGGAGAGGAGCATCTCACAAAACTAGGCCGATGCCCACACCCCTGCCCCACCCAACCAGTAGTGAAGGTGTTAAACTGCTCCTATTACAAATCAAACACTGCAGAGTCTTGTGCTGATGTCTGAGAAATGAGCTGCAAAACTGGCAGGGAAGGGACTAGCCTTGCTTGAGTGTCCAGCAGAGTCAGGTGCAAATTGCATGAGAAATAAATGGTGAATAGAAAGCCAATTTCTAAAACTCAGCCTGAATATACTCAATTGTTAATAGCGCTGGGGGGAACAAACACATTTTTGGTGTGATTTATACTTTCATCTTGGTTGTGCTTGGAGTGGACACATTTTTTTAAGAGTTTCACCTGGCATCCAAGCAAGCAGCCACTCAGAATGATTACTTCACATAAGACTGGCTTCCTTTTTATCCCCCCTCAACAATCGTGCCTACTGATGTGTAGAACAGAGGCCCGGTTCCCCTCACCCTATGCTTTCTCTTCTCTTTCATGATATCCTTGGTGTCCTGCAGCATCTTCTCCTTCCAAAGATCAAAGAAGTACGAAGGGTCTGTGTAGAATTTGAGTGCCTCTTTCCCATCGTCCCTGGGATAGAAATGAAGACAAGTAGCTGTCAGTAGACAGATGAGCTCCCAACCAAATCCAATATTCCAAACACCTACCAGTTGCAGTTTTTACACTGAGGAATCAAGAAGTCATTCAAATCGATTGCATATTTCC
Organism: Equus quagga; assembly: GCF_021613505.1. Lineage (NCBI taxonomy): Eukaryota > Metazoa > Chordata > Mammalia > Perissodactyla > Equidae > Equus > Equus quagga. The sequence continues at coordinate 28,398,771 of NC_060271.1, read as the reverse complement.
TCTCCCATACCACCGTTCCAATGCCCCTGAATAGCACTTCTTTACTTATCTGGCTTTTCAAGAACCTTAACCTTTCTTTCAAGTCTTTTCATAATTTTTTTTTAAAGATTTTATTTTTCCTTTTTCTCCCAAAGCCCCCCGGTACATAGTTATGTATTTTTAGTTGTGGGTCCTTCTAGTTGTGGCATATGGGATGCCGCCTCAGCATGGCTTGAAGAGCGATGCCATGTCCGCGCCCAGGATTTGAACTGGCGAAACCCTGGGCCGCCGAAGCAGAACGCACGAACTTAATTCTTGATAGAGGAATTTGCACGGTCAGGGCAAGAATGGGCTATAGCAACAGGGATCCTGATTATTTCTAATGATCTCCATGGCCACAGATATCTCCCTGAGGATATCCTGATATCCTGGCACATTAGAGGGAATTTTTGCCACTGGTTCTCCTTCCTCCCACCAATTTCCCAGGACTCTCTAGGAAGCATCAGTGGCTTCCCACCCAACTATAACCTGTACACACACGTGCAAGTTCCCATGTGTCCATACGTATACACATATATACATGAATATGTACAGGTGTGCAGCTGTTACTCTGTAAATAGCTAACCCCAGCACTGTACTTTCTTGCTCTCTTCTAGAACAGCTCAGCACCCGCCCCCTCCCCAAAACCACAAGGGGGCCCCACTGAGAACACATGGCCAGCTGTTTTATGACCACAGGGTTTAATTACCATCTCTCAGTGGCTGTGACAGAGGTACAGAGTGAACTACTGATTGTCAATGTAAGGGTTATCTGCCAGACTCGATGATCTTGGTAGGAATCCTACACTTTGGCATGGCTAAGTCTCGTTCACTTTCCAGAAAGCATGTGCTTAGGAGTGGACATTTATTTAACACTATCCTGAACTGAAAAGAATTGGAAGGGCAATTCTATTCCCTGGTCTCCAATCCTATCACAACACACAGAAAGCATTTCCAAATCAAATACTAAAGATTTTTACACTAAATCTTGTTCTGAGTTAGCTATACCACCACTTATTTCTGTTAGGCCAAATCCAGATAATTGAGAGGAGAATGTTAAAAAATGGAAAATACCAGTAACTGAAAAATAAACTTGTCTTAAATATCATTTGTTTATCCTAGCCTAACACATAAACCCTATATCATACTCCCTTCAATATTATCAGGTGTGTACTTCCTTTCTGCCCACATCCAACTAGACTAAACAACGGAGGCTACAGAGTCAAATCTCTGTCCTGCGATGCTAGCCAACTAGCCCCTTTGAAAGCCAAGGGGCAAACATAATTTCACACAGTAATAATGTAGGATAGAGGCCATGTACCTTCTCTATATCTATGTGAGAAGCTACCACGCTCCAGGCTCCCTAGATCAGGTGGGTGTCCTTGAATTTCACACACACACATTCCACTTTGCAGTATGCCCATGTCTCACAGAATTCATCTGCCTCCAGCTATCTGTAATTACTTTTCACCTGTTCCATAGATATTTATGGATGGAGCAAGATAAATATTCACTTTCTGCCCCTGCTCAGTGGTTTTTTGCAGGATGATAACACTACCAGACCACTAGAGGGGAGGGGCTTTAAGTTGTCTATACGGCTACTTTCTTTTTCAAGTCCAGCTGCAGCAGTGTAGGTCTGTTCAGAGGGGAATGTTGAAAGGATGTTCAAAACACAGTGAATGACACTCATTTGGAAGAAAGCCAATTACTCCTTAAGCTTTGGAAGGACCCTCAGGGCCCAGAGCAGCCAGTCCTCAAGGCTGGCCCCACTAACACGCCCAAACATCTGGTAATCTAGTGGTTTCCCAGTAAATGGGAGCCTTGCTAGAATGCTGCCCCTGGGATGCATGCTATAGGGCTGCCTTGTAACAAAGTCCTTTTGGTTCTCTAACTAAGTTCCTTGGATGGAATCCAAGATGGACCCGGCTTGTCCCAAATTAAACTCTGCAGCATGCAATACTATAGCAAACTTTCAATATATATTACACTCACTATGAATTTCAAAAACCAAACAATAATAAGTAACAACTGCTTATATGGTAAACATTAGCTTCTGCTGCCACAAGCAACTCTCGGGTAGGTAGTAAGCTTTTTGATACAATCCTCTGATGTAAACAACATCTTTAAATAAAAAGACAATCTAGTGCTGTTAACTACAGGCTGAAAAGCGGGGAGCTAGCCAGGTTACCTGTAAGGGGTAAGATTGTTGAGAGGTGGAGGAGTATCACAGGTGTTGTATGTTTCCAAGACAGGTACGGGGAGAGAGTTTCTGTCAAAAAGCTTCTGGTCTTGAATGGTAGAGCTTCTGAAGGCCTTTCGGGTGTTGATTCCTTGTAGTGACACTGAGAGAAGATGGAAGGCATTAGAAAATGGACGACAGGCTATTTGAGCAAACACTGAGTCACACCAGTCAGAGAGGCCTCAGCTGCTGCATTTCTTGGCCGTGGCTGTCTGCAGCCAGGTTTTTTTCCTCCCCCTCTGGGGAAGCCCCACAAGGCTGTCAGCAGCCCAGCCATTTCACGACTGAACAAAATGAGGCAACACAAAGGTTTACTATGTGGCCAGATCTAGCAGGCCTCTCCTTAGGAGGAATGAATCTTCCAAGTACTTTTATGGTAGCAAAATGCGACCGGGGGAGGGGAATCTGAGAGAGAGGGAATTGGGGGAATGGGAGAAAGGGAGTGCAGCAGAGCTAAAAAAATTTCTTTACACCACCCAGTCTTGTGTCATTTCACAGCAGAACTCCATAGGTCTCTGTGATTTCTCCCCTCACATTTTTATAAATCTGGAAAAAAATTCTAAGAAACTGCTCAGCAGAGCCTGCAAATGCTGAGCTCAGCTTCCTTACCTTCTTCTTCCTTGGGATCCAGCTGAGTGACTTTAACTTGTAGGCGGTCAACCCTCTCAGCAAGAGAGCTTACCCGAGAGGCAAAGGTATTTGCCTGAGTAAAGAGCTCTCCAAAAATGTCCTCTGCGTATTTACCTGAAAGAGTGAAGAAACCAAGTCACTAGTGCATAAAACTGATATAAATTGTCAGAAAAACCATACTCCCACATCCCAAACATACAGCCCCACCCTAAGATGGTCTGGGCTATATGCAGATGCTTGCTCGTGGAGACAGAGACATAGCCTGGGCAGTCTGAATATGTTCTCTAACTGACAGAGGCTTCTTAGCAAACTCTGAACAGTCATGAAACTCAAAGCAGGCTGAAGAAGATCGAAAAGTGTAACACAAAAAATTAATCCTGAAGAGGAGACAATATGTCTACATGTCTGCCTAGACCCCTTAGTCCCTTGCTGCTCTGTAAAAGCACCTTGTAAAATGGTTCTGGAAAACAGATTGGGAGTTAGAAGGACCTTCTAGGTGACTACAATTAACATGAAAAATAAGGAACTACATCCTCAGTGGAGCCTCAAAAATACACTGAACCACCATGATGAGTTGTGGTATCTTTGAGGGGCCTTGAACTTATTAGCAACACAGCAGAGACTTATAACTTCTTCTAAGGGGTGAAAAGGTTATTTTATGTTTTATAACCTACAACTTTGAAAGTCTTTGCTCTAGGTTATAATCCTTCAAATCTACATCTCAGGGAACAAGTGAAAAGCTGAAACTTTCAAGCCCTCCCTGAAAAACAACATACCAGTGGTCTCTTCCCACAATGTCTTGTTTTTTAGAAAAAGAAAAGAGTTCTGTACTTTCAACCCTGGAATGCAAGGAGAATTTGCAGCCAAAGAAACATAACAGCAATTTGACACTACCTCCATATTGTCATTCCAAGCCACAAAGCACATTCTTGCTAGGAATGAAAAGTGGTGCATACGAATAAATATACCATCTGAGTTTCTTACTTACAAGGTAAAGGCAGACAGAAGTGACTGTGCCCAACCAAAAGATAGTTTCTCTGAGAACTACTTAAAGTAGGCTCTGATTTTTAGCTTCTAAATTACATTTATGCTTAGTTTACACTTGAGGGGAAAAAATTAGACCAAGAGACCAAAACTGCACCTTCAGAGTAACCTGCAGCTCACCTTCCCAGTGTAACCTGGAGAGCAAGGATAAGACCAAGCAACAGCATATTTTGAATGGCTGGTAAATTTAGTCAATAAGGAGTTTCTAATCAAGGAAGGAGCAAGTCTTTGCATACTGAACGGTTTTGTGATCTAAACAACCATGGGAAGCTCCTGGGCCCAAAGGACTCAAATTGGCTAACGAACTGTATTTCTATTCTGCAGGCTGAGGATCCTATCAGACCCCTGTCCCTAATATGGCTAAATTCCCATAAAAACCATATGGTATCATGCTCGTCCAGGTAGTGGAAAGTTGTGATTGGAAGGCTAAAGCAGAGAAACACCCAACATTATGTGTGGAAAATAAACAAGGCTCAAAAATATCTGTTAACCATCCAGCTGCTGTAGAGGAAAAGAAAACCCCAAATCAACTTACCCTTAGGTCACCAAGCGAGTACCCAGGATTTCCTGCACCTCAGTTAAGGGAACAGTGATAGCGGGAGTAGTGGCTTAGTGTGGCACAGTGGTTTTCAAGATAAAATCTTACAAAGAACCCCAACATATAAAAATGGTAACATTGAGAATGCTACTCGAAGAGAGAGTGAGGTGATGTGAAGGCTTCCCCACTTTCACATCACAACAGGCCCTAGGCATACTTAGAACTACAAGATGACACATGGAAGAAGCAGGGACTTCAAATCAGAAAATCTCAACTTAAGTCTCAGTTCTTTCTATTTATAGCTATGTACTCCTCAGCAAGTCACACACTCTCACAGCCTCAGTTTCCTCATCTATAAAATGGAGATAATTGCATCTTCCTCACCAAGTTGTCATAAGGATTAAGTGAGCTAAAAACCCAAGTCATGGGGCTGGCCCCATGGCCAAGTGGTTAAGTTCGCGCACTCCGCAGCAGGCGGCCCAGTGTTTCGTTAGTTCGAATCCTGGGCGCGGACATGGCACTGCTCATCAGACCACGCTGAGGCAGCGTCCCACATGCCACAACTAGAAGGACCCACAACGAAGAATGCACAACTATGTACCGGGGGGCTTTGGGGAGAAAAAGGGAAAAATAAAATCTTTAAAAAAAAAAACAAAAAAAACCCCAAGTCATTACTATGAAATTCTTATTGTTCAACCACATAAGATGACTTTTAAGAGTGTGAATATGTAAATATCCTAAGTTTTACGCTTACAGGAAATTTAAAACATAATTCTAGTTAGTAATTTGATAGTGCCTATTCAAGCACTAAAAATTACTCCAACTTCTGAATACAGAAGTGTGATGATACTCATGTAGGAGAAGAGCAAAGTGCCTTGTTCAGAGTTAAATCTCTCATTCAGATTATCAAGACAGATCCACTATCGCATCAGTACATTCATAATACGTATCACATTTTGCAAAAATCCCAGAAGCAGTCTTCAATGTTTTTTCCTTAGCAGTAGAACACTTCAAATGAAATCTTATGTGGAAGTGGAACAGGTAAAACTGATTTTTAAAAATGTGAAGCTGCTCTTGTTGAAGTCTGAGTGGAAGTCTTGAAGCCCCCCAATGGCATAGCCCCACATGTACTCACTGTACTCAGTTAGAAAACCCAATATAGATGATTTCTTAATGACCCAAGTGGGGGTTCCATTCTCCTGGGTGGTCAGGACATTGATTCAAAAGTGCTGGCTGGCTGGCTGTGCCTATATTTCCTAAGATATGGCAACCTAATATGTGAAATGCCAATCTCCTTGCACTGATGGAAAATAAGAATTCTGGATATGCCATCACAAGGCAATCCATGGCTGTGGAATTTTCAGTTTTGTGCTTTATCTATCCCATAATCAGACTTTCCCTACTAGACGAAGCACTTCTGGCTGGAGTACAATACATGAGGCCCAGGTCATGAGCTTGAAGCAAATATGAGCCCTCTTCCACACACCCTCTGCTAGGTGAAATCCTAAATCATCTTTCAAGGCCTGGGTTCAAATGTAACCTCTTCTACGAAGCCTTCCTTGACCTTCCCTATCCCCACCTGTGCTTCCACTCGCCAGAGAATGTATTCCTTCCTTCCCTATATTCTCTGTGCGCCAATAGCATAGGATGGTGGAGAGAATACAGGCATGAATCATTCAAAAAACATTTACTGAGCTTCTACTGGGTGTCAGGTACTATACAAGATAGACACTGGGGTTCAGGGACAAAGAACACATGATTTCTACCTTAAAAGAACTTTTAATTTGGTATAAGAGATACAGATATTTTTCAAAATAATGTGGTAGGTAATAATACAGACACGTAATAGGAGCTCAGAGGAGCACTTAGTCCAACGTGGAGGAAGAGATCCCTGAGCTGGGCCTTGACAATCAGCTACAAGGGCTCTCCAGGCAGGGGGAACAGCAAGGGCATCACATGGAGGTATGAGAGAGCATGGCTGTGTCTCAAAAGAACCATGAGTAGTTGATAATTCACTATTTCTTCCTTCCTTTTCCCCCTTTTTTTCCTTTTTCATTTTAAAAGAATCTTTTAAAAAGACAGTAAAATGGGAGAAGACGGATTGCAGAAAATGAGGCTGGAAAGGAAGGCAAGCCTTGAAGAGCCTTGAAGACTCTTGAAGGCCAGGCCAAAGAACTGAGATAATTCCATAGTGAGGAACAGGGGAGACAAATAGTTAATTAACATTTGTAATCTTACTTTAAGAACACTTTTTAAATTACAAAAGTTAACAAAGACTTAACTTTTAAAAATTCAAGTAATTCTGAATTATAAAAGTAAGAAGTGAGGGGCTGGCCCCATGGCCTAGTGGCTCCGCTGCTGG